>NW_023276609.1:0-600000 GCF_013357705.1 Chelonus insularis | reverse complement strand
AAAAAAAACCGGTCCTTTTTAGTTTACATTGTTTGCTTCTTAGCTCATCTCGCGATTAGGAAAGGGCTTTACAAAAGATATCAATCTTTATATATGAATTCTGACAGCAAATAATCTAAGTTGAATATTCTCACGTTGCTTTTATGTGGAATATATATTTTTTTCTACTTAGCAAAATGAAATCATCGCGTGCAATAATTAATCTTGTTATACATCACGAAAACTAATTGAGTCCCACCTCATGCCTGGAGTCTTGAGGGAATTTCCAGTACTTTTATAACCTCAGTCCAATCGACCTTAGTAGAAAAAACATCGTGGAACAGTTCACATCATGGAGAACAATGGAGAATTCAATATACCTAATCTCGATGAAGATGGTTCTACATCATCTATATCTCATAGAAATTTTTTTTCGAACGAAATCAATAAATTAGAGCAAATAATAAGTGTAGATTTAGCTATTTTCATCTTTACTTTTATCCTCAACAACACAGTGCTTCTTACAATCATTTTCCAAAAGCATTTACACATTTCCATAGGCTGCTATGTTCTGAGTTTAATTCTATCAAATTTCGTCATGGTATTGGATATTTTAGAAAATGTCCTCGGTTATTGGTTTCATGTCCAGCTGAACCTTGACCTCGATTTCATCAATCAAGTGACATTCCGTGCATCTATCTGTACAATTACAGTGTTTAATATTGATAGGTATATTTCTCTTTGCTTTAGAGAATCACCTTGGCATAATGTTGTGAAAAAAGCATCAGCTACAATAAAGGGAATTCTTATTATCTGGTTTTTCGCTTCAATTTCTACCGTAATGGAACTTCATCTTATTGAACATTTCAGAAGAAAAACAGGAACCATGCTTTGTATGCTTACGACAGCAGTATATTTAGCTTTGCCAAGTACTATCATTGTTTTTCTAAATATTATGATTATCATACAGTTAAAAGAAAATAGAGAGATCGTTGGAAATATCAAGAAAACGAAGGATTTGGATCATTTTCGATTACTTAGTAAGAAAAAAATATTCTTATTTTTATTAAATGTTTTGCTAATAATTTCAAGTTGACAAGTTTAATAAATATTTCTTTTAATTATTTTATTCCAGTTTATTTTTCATTTTCAATTAAATTTTTTTTTCTTCGAGTAATTGAAGCAATGAAATTAAAGGCTTGACAATAATAATTTTCAGTTGGAATGATTGTGGTGTTTTACGTGACTGTGATTCCTGATAGAATAGTAACTCTATTCTACTATACGTCTCCAACATTTTGTTGTTCAATGTTCACTAGACAAGTCTATTTCTATCTCGCGAAAATTTCATCAATCATTGGCCCAGTCACTTGGGTAGTAACATCGAAATTGCTTCGAGAATGTATTCAGGTAATATTTCATCACTTTTTTTAAATGAATTATAGTTGTCTACTATTGATGATTAATAACCATCAAATTTTTTTATTCAGAAAACTCTTATGGTTCATTGGTGTCTATGATAATTTTTTTATTCTTGCTGAATAATACTATCATCACTTATCTGATAGAGACGAGAAAACACGAAGAATAAAGCAAAGAAATCTACTGGCCGCTCCCTTGTATTACGAATTCATTCAGCGTGCTTTTGGATGTCCAACGTTGGTTGCAGCAGACTTTGAATACATTCAGCAGAAAACGCTTCAGGTGCGATAAAAAGTCAGATGATATACACAAGTATATACCTACATACACTACAATCGACGTCCTCTCTTTTATACCATGGCATTGAAGATAGTAAATCAAAAAATACCACATCTTGTCGCGACTTCCGGAAAGGAAGATTAAAGAGAATTTTTATTCACGTAATGAAAACTTTAAATCAACACTCTTATTCTTCTGGAAAAATACTTGTATCATTATTTTTTTTTTTAAATAAAGATCCATTAAAAAAACTGATGAACCCATCATGAAAAGTAATTACTCAATTTGTTCCACAAATATTGCAGAAACCTGTCTCATGGAAAATAAAAAAAAAGTTATTTATTTTGTTAATAATATAAATACTAAGAACATTATTCATTTGTATAATAAATTAAATATTTATAAAAATATAAAATAATACAATCAATAATGATTAATTTCCTGAAAAATATAATTCTTCAATAATCACAACTATACATGCCTACTATCAAAAAAGGTAAATTGAAATTGTTTGCTTAGTGAATAAAACGATCAAGACTCCTTCAATACTATCACGTTCTCTTATATGATATTCATACGCCATGACTAAATTACTCGAATGGAACTTTGTCAAGCCATCTTTTGGATTGTCAATTGTGATTTAAAATTCAACAACCTCACTTCGGTCTTTGCTTAAAACCAAACATGCCTTCAAAAGTAAAGTCGATGAACTGATGGAGATTTTATTTTTTCCCAATCAATACATTTTTTCTTCGAAAGTCTGTATGAAGAACAACCCATGTTTTAAAAATAAAATATAAAAGAACCTTTTTAAGATAAATGGCATGATAGAGAAATTGAAACAAGAACTAATAAAAATAATGGAGATATAAGGAAAAAGGCAACATATTGCATCATGTCAAGCGAATTTTAAATGAAAACAGTGTTATCTCTACTAGATAAGCTATAGTTATAGTTAATGTTCTTTTACTTCCCGTGCGTACAAACACTCCGTCAAACACACCTTGAATATATTCAAGAAAATATTTGATCAAGTGCAGGAAGAAAGGCCAAGTTTCTTTGGTCGACCGTCATAGATATTTTCTATTATATATAAAATTGAATGTAATCTAGATAGCAGGTCATGTTGCATCACTTCTTGCTATACAAAACCGATTACCAATACCTTCTGCAGTATTTTGTAAGATAGATGATATTTTTTAAATTTTTTAAAGAGCCAAAGACACAAAGAAAACGCTATACTATTCAATGAATTGAAAACAAAAAATACTTTGTAAAAAGTTCTGTATACATCAGTAAATTGCAGTCCAAGCATAAATATTTTCTATATTGTCTATTTTAAAGTTTAAAATAACCGTGTTTTATTTTTCAGAAAAAATTCTAAAATAAACCAGCATCAAAACTAAACTACATAATTATACTAACATGATTAATTAGCCTAATAAAGGCTGACTAACATAAGCGTTCAAAATTCAACGAAAGAGTTGAAGTAAAAAATAACAGCAATTTTTTAATCTGGAATCAATCATGGAAATAAATGTTGTAATTGTGACTCATGTCAAAGAAAAGTTGTAATTTGATTCAAGCATAAGTGGAAGAGTAAATTTAAGATAAAATAAAACTGATATAGTACAGATATATATGTAGGTGCGATCTGCATTAAGACAAGAGCGTGGGTGGCCTCTGCTCCATCCGACCATCGACCAAGAAATAACTTTGTTTACACATCCGTAACATTGGATAAGATCCTGGTGTTTTACGCAGCAACTCTTGGATAATTTTTTTCAATCTACAGAAAAAAATATTCCGATAAAGTAAAAAACATCAGAATCGAATTTTTTTTATCAAAAACTACCAAGAGTGACTAGCCAGAAACATCTTTGAAAAAAATGTTTTGCAAACTTTTTTCATTAAAGTTTTGCAGCTTACATTGTATCAAAACTTTTTAATACAAACGTTTTAGGGCATTTTTATGGACGTAACAAGATTGAATAATAAATTATAGAGATAAGAAGGTATGAACCATAACGCTCATGGATAATATGAAAAGATAAATCAAGAAACATTTTGCAACTTCATAATGATCATTGACACCATAAAAATACTTGTTTTAATCACTTGATCATACATATTACCATTCGATTGATAATCTTAAATATTTACGTTTCAATTTTGAAATAATATCCTAATAGTATCCAGAGCTTCTTTAATACTATAATCGTAAGGATTATTCACTACTGTGAGTTTCGAATCCACGGATTTGTGTCACAGAGTGATGTCGAGTACGAGTTTACAATTACATTACGTCAGTTGGCTGAGTTACTTGATGGAGTAAACACCAAAGTTATGTGGTTTCTACAACTCATTGAATAGTAGTTCAGTTGAGTTGTTCAATAAAATTAAATCTATGCATTTACACTAGAAGCAAAATCAATTATCAGTTAATCGCTTTTAACGAAGGTGTTGATGCAAAAATACAATTCAAAGATTGGATGGCGTTCGATAAATTTCTAACACGAGTTATAAGCAGGATTTACAGATGACTTTGAATTATAATGATTAAAAAACAACTATGTACTTTGATTTCCAAGGACAGTTATCTAATAGGTGAAAGATGATTTCGCTGTAAAGAATTTATGGGAATTTTTTTCCTTTCGCTTTTACAATCGTAGTTTTATATCTGGCAATGTAAACTTCAACGGCCATAAAAATTAGTGGTTTTAGACATATATATATATATGTATATACAGTTGTCACAGAATAAAATAGTCATATTAGTTGAGAGTACCAAGACTTTCTACGAAGTTTTACAGAAAAAGATAATAAGTTAAGGGTATAAAAAAACTCATAGGTGACGAGAAATGAATGAATGGAAAATCGTTATGAGTCATTGTTCCAACTGAAACAATAGTATCGCGTGGGTCCAGGAGGACCTACACTTGCATTACGTGTATCCGATTCTTTTTCAAGAATTTAAGCGTGAAAAGAAAGAAATTCTTATTAAAATGGAACAATTATTCATCATTGAAATTATTTTTAATTCAATAATAAAACTCAAATTATTCCTATTTCATTAAAAAATTATAAATTTAATTATAAAATCAGATATGATATTTTGTTTTAAATATAATCCATTAATTAAAATTTAATTTCTTTGACATTTAAAGTGTAAATAATTTATATAAAAATTTTGTAGTAAAAAAATTTTAATAACAGGATGATAATCAGGTTTTAAATCTATTGATACTTAAAAGTCACCTCTTCAAGTTATTGAGGAAAAGAATTTAAAAGGTTTTTTAAAATGATTCGTATTAATACAAAAAAATTTTTAAATTAATCAAAACTCAAAAATCTAATATTATAATGTGTTGTCAATGAAAAAAAAAAGAAAGGGATTTTAATTGAATGAACTTTCATCTTTTTAATGCAATCTGCTTTAGTGATCAGTGTAAGACGGTATTATTCCACGATGATAGATCATATATAAGTAAATTACGACTATCGTTAATGGGCTTCTCTTGATACAATAATAAATGGATGCTGTGGCAGCAGCTTTAATTGACTATAAATTTAGTATCTACGCTAATAGAGTTGTTTAAGATTAATAATTTTATGATGGCACATATGATGGAAAAGTTCGAAAAAATTATGAATAAATTGGCAAAAAACATTTAATACTGTCACTTATTGAAGATATTGAAGTTATTAGGATATTTTATGACGAAGATGATTACACCTGATCGAACGTAAAGATTACAAGGTCTCAATCGTAGTGTGAAGTGAAGATAATCAATCAAATTTGCCACACTCAATTTTTCAAATACCTCAAGCGACTTCTGAACATGATAATTTATGAATAACAATAATTTAGTTCCAAAAAAAAGGAAAGCTTTTCCTATTTTCATTATAATTATATTCTTGTGTAATTTCCCACCAAAAAAAATTTAAATAAAAATGAGAATATTTTTTATACTCGCAATCTATTCCGTGAGTCAACCGTTAACTTTCTCAACCGGTTCAGTAAATCGTACAAACAAACGGAAGTTGTAAAGCCTAAGGCCAAACAGTGGCTCTAGCGACGATCTAACATGTTATCTATCCAGTTTATCACATCATCATCCAAATTAAAATAGTATCTAAGCATTAATTTAATTTATATTGCAATAAGTCATAGCAACAACACTTACCATATTTGGTTCATTAATAGTAATGTCACCGGCAGGAAATTCAAACTATCCAGTCTGTAGGGATCTTCGATACTTCCGGCTTTGATTCGTTTCCTTTTACGTTTTTCCTTCAGACTGACCCTTTTATAAATTCACACTAATCCTTCTTCTTTCATAAATGAAATTGTGGAGGCTTAAAATATGCACCTGCATGAATTCTGTATTCCAAACACACTTGCAGATCTTGTGTAAATTCACTGATGGCATCTGTCAGTCACATCTAAACATAACAAACACATTTGTAAAAATTTGGAGTAACTTAAACTCTTGCATGTCTTCATAAAATATTCTTGTTTATTATTTATTGAAATTTTTAAGTGTCAGGAAATTTTATTTCACAATAATTCACTTTGTAAAAAGTTTATTTGTTGTTGATAACAACAAATTTATTTAATAATAAATTAATTGCTCAAATATTTTTGTTGTGAAATACACAAGTGTCCATCATAATCACCAGTATTAAATGTCCATGAGATAACAAATAAATTTATTTATCACTAGATTTGACATTTCTAATTTATTTCTCAATGTTATTGAAAAATATTAGGAAGACGTGCAAGTCTCTCGAGGCACGCCAGTCGCGGCTCGGCAATCAGAGTACACTGCATAGTCCATACTCACCACGCGCCTCGAAACTCGAAAGCTGAGCCGCGCAAGATGGCTACCACTATAGACTCTTCCTATTGGTTAGCTCCAATGCAGCCAGGTGCTATCAACTTTGTTATCATATCTTAAAAATTCCCAAACATTAAGCAGATGATAAAAATTCAATTGATAATGAGCAATATCAACTTTGAATTACTATTAAACTTCATATTTATTTATAATAATGTCAGACGTAAACTTTCAATTCGACGAAGTAGTTACTTTTCTAAATAAGTTTGAAAGTAAATAACACATAAAAAATATTGATAGAAATTTAATTAGTCAAATAAATTCGTTTATTAAGTAAATTGTTATGTTACTGATTGATCAATAATTTCAACTCGACTTTTTGAACTTATTACTCCGGAATTATCTCAAATGCTGAACAATGATCGGTTGGAAAAACTTATTGAGAGAAAACATATTTAGCAATTAAATTATTGTCATTTTAATCGAGCAAATTGATTAGTTCAATATTCGATGCAATCAATATAATATATGTCGACAAAACTCTTTGATGTTTTTATAACAAATATGACATGATACTCTGCTATTATCTCTAAAGCTTTTAGTTTGAGAAATTGTAATAAAATATCTTTCATAAATATTTTCTATCTGTGTCATATAAATGAAATACATATTTCATTTTATGATTATCTATCATATTAATTATATTTTATTGTTTCTACTACTAAAATAAAGCTTAGAAAAATTGGTTAAAAAAAGTTAAATATACATGTATTTAAACTGAAAAGTATTTTAAAAAAATGAACTTGGAAAGCTGAAATTTTTTTCTAGAATAATGGAAATGTCTAAATAATAATTAACATACCTACGATCAATCATCTTGTTGATTCGACCCTGAAAGGAATGCAGATAACTGCAAATTTCCGGTAGGTCTTATAGTATTAAATGACTGATATAGAAATCTGCTAACGGGCGTGTCTAGCTGGGTTCATTCGTGATACAGATCCTCTTTGCAGCATCGAAGGGTTAATTAAATCTGTGAAAATAGCATTAAGAATATTACTTTTTATTTCAGTTGAATGCTTTTATTTTTACTAAATTTTTTACCTTCTGGTTGTTTTATTTAGCAATTACTTCTTTTCTCTTAGTTCGAAAATCATGATTCACCTTGGCCCTTGTCTCCGGGAGCCAAAAGTCAATCAATTCGATCAACTTACGACCGCCACATTCTCCAAGCCAATTTTCCATGAGGAAAATTATTTCACAAGTTACCCAGACATCAATTTCCGCATGGTCGTCTCGTAATTTTTGTCACGTTAATTTAATCAGAAGTAGTAATTTTATGCTTGATAAACGTAGTTTTGTGCTGTTTTCTTAAAAAAAAAAAGAAAACAAACATAAATGATAGCAGCTTCTAAATCCACATCAAGTGCTTACTAAAGTATCAAAACAATGTACACCAGTGTTTTTGCAAGACTGTTAACATAAATAAGCATACAATATTATAAGAAAAAGTAAGATAAACAGCATCATTCCTTAAATTGTAGTCAATAAATAGCCCATAATATATGTTCTTAGCAAAAGATAAGAAATCTTGGATTCGTAGAACAAATAACCTCATAAATGCGCATTAATTTTTGATTATCGAGGTTACCTAATTATTAATTCGCACACTTGTTCTTCTATACATATTTGAATACAATTGTATTTGTTTGTTCATAATAAAAATAATTTCACTTATTTTTTTCACATAGAATTAAATTACGTCTTATTTTTCATAAGACTACTATTTGTTTTATCAGGGTTAGAAAATTTTTAATTTATTAATGTAAATTTTTTCATTACATTAAATAATACGTAATTGAACTCACCAGGTTTGAAATTTTTGATCATCTTTAAAGCCTGATAATTATTATAAATTTTCTCAATCTAGTCTCCGAAAAACCTTCCAGTTCGCAACGCCATGAAATCCAGGACATTTTCTGAAGTGCTCATCTCCGAATGATTGCAAAGTCGATTTATTCTGATTACATGACGCCTCCGCAATAATTGAAGGTGGCACTGTGATATTATTTTGGCGCGTGCAACGCACATAACGCCGCGATCACGTGCTCGATCAATCGACTGTTACAATCGAATAAAACTTTCGGTAGACAATGGTGATGCGCGCGCACAGCATTTTCTAACGGCCATAAGTTTTTTTCTCGCCGACAAGAGAATTGAGACTGCCGGTTCCGCGAGACTCTAAATGGAGTTTTTTATGTTAATATGTCTCAATCAGGTATAATTATACTATAAAAATGATCCTCTCGATGTACATGATAGAATGAATAGAAAAAATATAATGAACAACATTAATTATTTGAAATTTTCAACAAATCAATCCATAGCGTCCTTTTCTACAGACGCCGTACATTCGTTGAATGCAACAATAGGCAATAAAAAATTATTTTCAATTAAATAAGATGTCTTTTGAATAGTAATAGCTATTCATACTTGTTGCAATGCAATAAAATTATGAAATGATTGTTTTTCATTTCGCAAAATATTCACTATGGATTATTCATTAATAAATTCATAACAAAATGACGCCATTTACTGAAAAAAATATTTCAATAAGCGATTGTGCTATGAAAACAATCACAATAAAAAATTTCGGCGTGATTGTTGTTTTTCATTTACGAACAATTGCATTCAACTAATTTATAATACTTTTTTATATTTACTGACATTTATTGGAGTTTCCTATAGAAAAGTATTCAAAAAATGTCCATTTTATTAATTATAAAGTAATTTATTTCCCTTTAGGGAGCATGTTGACAAGTAAGTGTTAATCATTCATAATTTAATGATAAATAATAGTCACGCAAACCATTAATCTCTATTATATTGTGCTTATTTATCAATCAATTTAATATTTTGATGCAGTTAAAAATTCACTTTTGGAGTAAAAAAAATTTTTTACACAATATTATCATACTCAGTTGTCCAACATTATCAGTATTTAAGAAAATTACATTTAACAATTTGCATAAATTCTTAAATATAATGATTGATTACAGGTTTTGTGGGTAAGTGATGTGTAAGTGCCAATTATATCAAGACTTGGAATATAGCAGGAGAATGAACAGCGGCAAAGTGTAGGAGTAAAATAGAACAAAGCATCCAACGGTGAGCTTGAAACAATTTAGTTACTTCTTTTCTTTAATTATACTTATTTATTGTCCTCTTTTATCTTTTGTAAAGTAGACCGAAATCATTTTTATAATACTTAAGTTCAATTTGAGGACATTATCAATTAAAAACTCAAAATCATAAGCGTTACTCCAATAATATGATACGAGTGTAAATACGTTGAAGTTATTATATAGCTCCACACACGCAACCGGAAATTCGCGTGAACAACACACAATAAACATGAAAGCCGACTTAGTAAACGCATACGTACATATTCGAAATTGTCATGTACTCTTTTACTGTTCCTATGAACAGGAAGCTCGTTGGTCCATCATTTATCAGTGCTCATAGACCGTTGAAATTGTCATGCAACAATAATTATTTAATAAATCATAGCTTCTAGTACATTTTTTCATATGTATCTCAAGTAGTTGATGATTTGTAATAAAAGTCGTATACTTCATGAAAGTGGAATGCATTCATGCGTTAAGAACATAAAAAGTAGTTGTACTATTTTTTTTAAGAAATATGACTAATATGTGAATAATTTATTGAAATGATCTATCTGGTTTCTAAAAAAAAACAATTAACTAGATCAATTTTAATTAATTATGAAATATATTTCATCCTGTGATTTAATGTTTAGATACATTGACCGCATTTGAAGCACAACAACGAACAACAATGCTGTAAAGCACAAAGGAATAATGAAAAGTAATCATTGAAAATTTATATACAAGCCGAACATTTATTAGCTCACCAAGAAATCTAATTATCTTCTGTTAAAAGACTGGGTGATTAATTTTTGATGATCATCAGCTACACCATCTAGAAAGCATCTTTTTTTATGATGTTTTTTATTATTTTTTTTTTTGTTTTTTCAAATTAATAGCTCAAGTAATTTTACATAACAATTTATTGCAAATTAAAAGATATATTCTCCATAAAGATTTAATGAAAGACATAAAATTTGAAATAAAATGAAAATCATAAAAATCCAACGAGTGATGGAGCGAAATACTGAAGAGCTGATGCTGTTACCCAGCATCTAATAGAATTTAGGCAGTATATTTAATGGAATAATTGATAATTTATAATTCGTAGTAGATATTTACACTACATTTTGAATCAGCTTTATACTTATTACCATAACCGGTTACCATTCATCTCGATCAATCGATTACACTCAGTTATTCAGTTATCCAGGCCGAGTATTCAATACTGTTGATGTAGGCATGTGCAATAGACGGGAAATACCACAAAAGCACAACACCACAACGTAAAATTACATTACAGCAGTCCTCTGACTATGTGAGAGTTAATAATGATGTCGCAAATCATATATACATTCGTCATCATATAAACTAATTCTTGTAATTCATTACATGTTAATTGAAGAGTTAAACAAATGAATACTTGCTTGTTTCTCAGGCTTAATATAATATTATATTAATGCATTTGTCTGTTTATCGAAAGTATATTATGCCAGTCGTTTAATGTCAAATGTCAAGCACAACGTGAGTAGTGTCAGATCAAACAAAAGGGTCTTGGTTACAGTGGCAACTGTGCAACCGACACTCGAGGCCAACTAGGTTTGTAGGGTCACATTCTCATTTTCTTTGTAAGTGATAGGTCTAAAGAATGCCAAATAAGTCTATATGGTCTGTGAATGTAACATGCGACTCCAATTTTCTGCAATTTACTTGAGGTTCTGCGGCTTTACCATGCAAAACATTTCTTGGCAAAAGATTGACAATAGGTTTACAAAAAGTTAACATAATTATGATACTATCAAAAAAAACAACAATCAGAAAAATGAACATCACGTTTGTCTCACGCTACTATAAGTGGATTGTGCTCATAAATTATTCATGAATTCAATAGATATATTAACTATATGAATATTAAATAATTAATTTCCTCTGATAATAGCGATGAAATTTATTTGATATTAAAAAAATTTGCAAATTCATATTCAATATTTATGTCAATAAAAGCTGATCATTACACAATTCAACTAAAATTGAATATATGTATATTATTTATAAATCTAGAGAATTTTTGAGAAATGATAACATCAATATTACATTTAAATCTGAGCACAGCAACTGTTTATTACATTCGAGACTTATAATAATATTTTAAGTCTCAGATTAGTTGGGAGGCGTGACACCAGAACAAGTTTTTAGGCCCAGTAGATGTCATAAATGAAATCATGGTTGTTTTTATCCAGTAAAATTAAAATCTGACAGATGACTTGCATTTTAAGCAGACATAAGGATCCGAATCTTAATTCATTGTGTAGAAATTACTTTTACTCTTGAACAAATTCGTTAACACATGCTGTACTGAAGGTAGCCAGAACAAATAGACTAGCGGGAAATGATTAGAAAAGTTATTTAAAAAGTGATTAAAAGAAAAAAATAATGAATGGTTAAAATATACTGTAGGTCAATGCTATTGAAGAAATATAATAATTTGAAATTTAGACAAAAAAATTATACATTTATCAACTTCAATATATTTATTAAAAATTTTTTTAAACAAATAAATTATCTTTTTATGAACAGTTCTTTCTCTCTATATATCATAAATTTTTCTAATCTTCGACCATTTTTTCGAGCAGTGAAAGGAGTATTTGACAGCGTTCTTTGACCTAAAATAAAATTTATACAGTTACTCTAATGCTTTATGATGGACATTTAAAATATAAGAAAAGAATGTATTCGATAAAGATCACTAGTGAATTTCAATTTTAAATTCAACTGTCATTGATTAGTTATCGCTTTATCCGACTTTAGTAGCTCATTTGATAAGTAACGATTGTTAAGTACTACAAGAATATGATGAGTATATCTTACATGTTTATCAACAGAAAATATCTGTTGAAATCAACTTTTCATTTCAATTTACATAAAGTTTGATTTAATTATAATAAAACAAACAATTTATAATAATCAATCGAGTGATCGTTATTGAATTCTTTTTCTCTTAGAATTGAGTAATCAATAAAGCTTGAAAAATCTTACCTGTTGCACTGTACGATTGCCAAGCGTTTCACTAACTTTAACGAAAGTACGTTCTGAATAATCTTCCTGAATATTTTGAAGCAATAATGCATCTTCTTGCCTTGTCCAGGGTTTATTATTAACTACAACTTCTGACTTTATTGAAGTTTCTGCAGTAGATTTAAAATTTATATCATCGACTTCAATACCAATACAACCTTCAACATTACCATTATCAATTGGGTTATTAAATTCTTCAGTATTATCACTATTCTTGAATGTGCATTCTTCTTGATCATTTGAGATCATAGCTGTTTCACTAAATTTATTATTCAAATCTACTGTAGATTTAGATTCGGTTTTTGCTTCTCTTCTTTCAGCTCGTTTTTCACGTTTACTTTTCAAAGGTGACGTAACTTCAGTATGAGAATGCACAGAAGATATAGAGTTGCTGTTAATTTCTGACGATTTCGAGTACCTTCTTTGATCCATGACTTTAGGAGGAGACTTCACTCCTCTTTTAGTTTTTAATGTACCCCTGTCACCATCATCATTATCTTTAACTGGAGAACTCTTTAGTGGACATTGTTTTTGTGCAACTTCTTCTGTATTCAAGTCATTTTTTGAAGATTTTCGTCTTCTACCTGTTGGAGGAGCTGGTACAAATTTTTCAGTTGTTTTCAGAGAAACTCTGGCGATATTTTCGAATTTCTCGTCATCATCACCTGGAAACGTGACTTTAGCTGGTCTTAAACCTTCAGATGTTTGAAGATACACCCGTCCATTTAAAAATCTCACTCCACAAGAAATGCAGTGCTCACTGACAGTTTTTGATTGAGAATCATTTGTCTCGTGACAGTCACATTTACAATTATCACCTCCATAAGGGTCATCTTGAGTTGTTGGCGTAGGTAGTTCAATGTTTTCGTATAATTCAGGAGCATCTTCAGAAAATGTTCGATGTTTGTCATGAGGAAGTACAGGACATGTTAAATTTTCGAATAAACTTGCGGCAAATAAACTTTCGGGTGGCTTTCCACTTGGAATTATTTGTTGGAACATATCCATAATCAATGGATGTCCTTTCAAAACTGGATCCATTGTTGCATGAACTGTTTCCAAAGTTACATTTGGTTCTGTAGCTAGTTGAGTGATTGCTTGCATTACTCGTGCCATTCTTGAAGGTTGTTTGGCAAAATAAACCTGAGCAGCATTAATAAAGTCAAGCATTTTTTGAAGCATTGTATGTTCCACTAATTTATCAATCATTGCAGCTTGGTGAGGCTTGAGAAAAAGTAAAAAATCAGTGTACATTTCTGGATGATCTTTAAGTACTTCACAAACATCTTTGTAGAGGTTTATTGCTAATCGGTCATGAGCTTCTCGAACTATCGACATCTTTTCGTTTTGATTATTAGTCTTGTTATCACTTTCAGTCTCACTCTTCTCAAGCTTCTCGCTATACTCTAAATATAATTTAATAACTGATCGTAACAATTCCGGATTACTTGATTCTAAAGTCATGTGTAGCTTCTGCATAAAAGAGGCTGCAAATTCTGCAATGAAAAAAATTATTAAATAAATTTTTATTTTTATTAACACTACATATTACAAAGTTAATAAATGAGTTTATTCTTTTTTTTTTATGAAAGGAACTTTTATGAGTATCTTTATTGCTTGAGCGTTTCTATTAAAGATTTTATTAAATAATTTCCTTTTTTTTTCATTTATTTCATATAAAAAAGTTCGAAACGTAATTGCAATTTTTAATATAATAATAAAAAGTAAGAATATAAAGATTCAATATTTACTTGTTGCTCGTTCTTCTTGTCCTAATTCTTTTTCAGCTTCCAGCATTCTTTTTATATTTTCCGATTCTCTAACTTGTTTGGCCTTTTTCCTGTTTACAGTATCTTTTTTTATTGTTGTGCTGGCCAACATTAACTCAGCAATTTCATCTTCATTATCCTATTGTACAAAAAAATTTATGTTGATTATCACTATTCAATAAATAAACAACTGATCAGTGAATAAATTACATACCCCTTTGGTAGATCCAGCAGGTTCTTCAGGAGTTGAAAGTGATTCATTTTTTGTATTCGATTTAAATAATGCTTCAGTAGTTTGTGAATTTTTAGATCCAGATATTTGACTCTTTAATTTCATATTTTGTACACTTCTAGTTTTTGCCAAGCGTGGTGTAGTCTTTCTCATTTGCTGTGATGTTTCATCAGAGGTACTTTCTTTATTTTCTACATTCTCAGTTATTGCACTTAACCTTCCACTTTTCTTCCCCGTCTCACGCAAGCTCATACTGGGCATCATATTAACGGTGTGTGTTAGTAAATCTTCATCTACTAGAAAATCTGTTTTTGAATTAGATAGATCAGAAACTAAAGACTCCAATGAATCATATTTTTTATTTTTTTCCTGAAAATAAAATTCCACATAAGATTAATTATTAAATCAATTCAACTACATATTTAGATAAGTAAAAAACCTACTTTTTCAATGTGCTTTTGATAAACCATTGGTAATGACGAAATAGGATGATCCTTAGGGGCTTTCATTTCATAATCATCAGCTATACAATGAATTCTTGAAGATACTTGTCGCGTTTCAAAAAACTTCTATAAACAAATCAGTACGATAAATTTTGTACATGTTAGTAAACATTTTTTGAAGACATACCTTTATAGGATTATCTGTTTTCAATCGACAACAAGCTGTTATATATGACCTAAGAGCTTCAGGTGATCTGTTAGGCATTAAATATTGGTGAATTAATCCAGTGGCTCGTTGTAAAACCAATGTCATTCCTTTAAATTTGGTGTGTTGTGCTTCAACAAATGGAATAAATTCAGAAAGACCAAGCAACAGCAATCTATAATTTTTAATTATTAAAATGATGAAGAATATATTTTTGAAATATCTAGATTTTGTTTTATAAATATTACCGTTTCTCTGATGGTAAATATGGAGTTCTCTTAGTGTTTACGATTTCGGTTCTAAACGTAGTAATTGGTAACAATTCCGGGTACATTAGTGCTTCACTTTCCAAAAATAATTTGCGTATTGATGGATCTAGTTCCCCATAATATTTTAATCGATTTTTGAACATTTTTTCGCCTAATTTTATTTCTTGTTGTAAATTATCTAAAAAGCGTGCATGAAACTTTTCATCTTCGAATTTAGCTTCCCAATTGCTAATTAATGTCAGAGCTGCATCAAGATTCTTTACATTGAAAGCTGAATGTTCACCATCTTGAAGAATTCTATTATTAAACATATAATTATTAATTAATGAAATATTAGTATTTAACATTTTAGGTGAATAATTTTGAATGATCTATAGGTATTTCATACCTTATACTTTCTAAATTTTCTTTGCATATAATTGATTGAGAATGAAATTCTGGATGCATATAGCTCATAACATAATGTTGGGTCATTAATTGGACGTGTTGTTCAAATTGAACAGCTAAAAGTGAACGTAACTTTGAATCTACGAGCTCTGGTAGTTCTGGTTCTGCTAAAGCTGGTATAAGATCTATCATAGAATTATTCTGAAACGAAGAGTTTATCAATTATTTTGTTATGAATTTTCTTTAATCACTAAATATTCTTTTCAATTCACTTACTACTGGATTGCTTGTTGTAGAATTCATACTATTATCTGCTGATTTTTTTTTCTTCGGCTGTTCAATCTGTCCTTTAGAAAACATATCTTCAAATTCAAATAGCTCTGCGACTAAGTCGTTCAATTCTTTTCGTGTCACTTTAACTCCATTATCTACTCGAAGCTCTTCTTTGTCCACTAAAATTATTAACAATGGTATTTATGATATGCCAACAAATTTAGAAATCATAATACTGATTTAATATCTCTACTAACATAATTCTGATTCGCGGTCTTCTAATATATTATATTCCGGATCAGCTTCTGGATCGTCATCAACATTTGGCTCATGAGGAAGAGGTTTTGTAAATTCTTTTAAAAATTTATCCCATTCCTCATCAATATCGCCATCCCAATCATACATATCAGTTGTGATGTCTGGAGGTATAAAAGATTGTTCTATTTGTTCTATAGAAGTTTCATTTAGACTTAGTTTTGAACGTGTTCTGTGTCCAATGCTTTCTTCTTCAGTAGGCACATGAGGAACACTATAAAAAAGAATTAATATCAATTCTTTGACTTAAAAATATTCACTTAATATCTGTAAATAGAGGCTTAGTAAATTTTATGAAACTTTTATAACTTACTTCGGAATTTTAAATACTCCTTCAACATCATAATTAATATCAGCAGCAGTTAAAGTTTGCTGTTCTACTGGACCAGTCCCAGAAGCCACTACTGGCGTTGGTGGTTGAGAATCTAAATCACTTGTCAAATTACCATCGCCTTCATCTTCACTTTGAGGATCTGGTTCTTCAGGTTTATACTCTTCATCTGAAGAGTCTTCACTTAATTCATCTGCGATTAAAGCTTGGACTTCTGAAGATGGTAACTTTTTTACTGGAGTCATAGGCCAAGGAATGTTCGGTTGAGTTTTTGCTAGTTCCCTGATTAATAAAATTATTATTAAATAATAATGACAAAATAAGCAAATACTTATTTTACTAATTAGCTATCTTCTCTACATACTTTGCTTTTGCTCTGGTCAACTTAGGCTCAAAAACAACATTGTCTTCAGTATTATGAAGTCTATTTTGAACCATGGCAAGAACATGTTCATTAGTAATAACGTGTTTAAGAATATTTTTAACATTTGTAGCTGTCAAGTTAGTTTTAGCTGCCTTAGCATCTAGCTGTCTTTCGAGTTCTTGTTCCATTTCATTTAGTACTGATATTTCATATTCTTCTGCTCTTCTTCGTTTTTTGGGCTGTTCAATATCATCCATCTCAGCTACATCTATTCGGAGATCAGCATTTTCTGAATCCGTAGAATTATCACTGTCAACTTCATTTTCATCAAAGTTGAAGGAGAATAATAGATTATATTTCTTTGGCGAATTTTCTGTACTAGACATTGAATTTGATGAAGATGCCTGTGCAGCTTTATATGAATTGAACGAAATCATTTTTATTAACTTATTTATAATTTATTCTGACAGAAAGTTTTGTTACATCTCATCCCACAATGTTACAGTTTTTTGGCGGGATTTCCTTATTTGGATACAATTCACACTGTCGAGGTTAGACTTTGGATTTTTGAATGTAATCCATGCAAACACTTCTTCACTGATAAAAACTAATCAATTGTCTGATTAATCACAAATGTCTCAATTTACTCATGTGTAAGATCTTTTTTTCAATTCATAAAAATATTTACAAACTATCAAAATATTTTTTTTGTTGTTATCCAATAACTTGCAAACAATAAATGAACTTACTAGAAACAATTGTTAGTGTGGTAAAAAGCCAGTTGGTGTCGCTCCATGTAATGCCGATCAGCTGATTTATACACACTGTAGAATGGCCTGTGATTGGCTATCCAAAAGCCAATAAGAGATTAAGAAAATTCAAATGATGAATTTTTAAAAGACGAAAAGGTCAGACTAAATAGAAGTGAATAATAATGATTTCAAAATAATTTCTTTTTATGATTACAAATGATATGCATTTTATCTTATCAAAAAATTCTAACATTAGTTCAGATAAATTCGAAATGAAAACATTTTTTTATTTTTAAATAAAAATAGAATTAAAATAAAGAATAGAAAAAAAAATAGATAATTTTCAAGGAAACATTTTATTTTATTACATTAAATGAATATATTTTTACAATATACTAAATTTTACTCTAACATTTTTTGTAGGAAGATAAGAAACTTTGATTATTTCTTCAAATATTTTTTGTACACGTGCATTTTCACCATCGGTTCTAATCACATCTCCAAAAAGTCTAAATGAATAAGGAATAGTTCTTAATACGGTATTTACTACACCAACAAGAACGTAGTCAAGATTGGGAGGTAAAATTGAGTTACAAACTAAAGGACTTCCGATATATTTCTGTTGATCAAACATATTATTTAGAATAAATATAGAAATTATTCTATGTTGGTAAATTTTTACTTACCTCTACTTCAAATGATTTGATTTCAGAGTCATATATTTCAGTTCCTTCAAAGCTTTGCAAAGGTATCATTGGCTCAATACTTGTTCGGTTATTCATTGTTACACAAAGTAGAGAAAAAAATCTGGCTGGAAATAATTTTTTTCATTAATTATAACTCACTCGAGTATATTCGAATCATCAAAGTTTATTCTTACCAAAACGTGCATCAGAATTCCTATTTTTTACAGTTTTCAAAGATACTATTGCACAATTTCCAGAATAAATATCATTTTCAGATTTAGTTAATTGAATAATGTTTACATCTTCTGTCAGTTGGAATGAATTTATAAGAATTAGGATAGCTAAATTTTTTTTGTAGTCATTTTGATGCTCCTCAATAATATTATATTCACTAACTTGTCGAACCTTTGAACAATTGTAATTAGTTTCAAAAGCTTCCTCTCCTAGGAAAAAACAATCTGCATGAACTCTGATACTTTCAATATTTTTTGGCCTACAACAAAATTTATTGATTGAAAAATATTCTTAACATTCAAAATTTAAAAAAACATTTTCAACGATTCAATACTTACTCAGGTTCTAAAATTGCTCGTGTCAGAACTGCTTTTTTGTGGATGAGAGTGCCATAACCAACCACTAAAACAATTTGAAACATATTCAATACAATATGATTGTTAATAACTTCATATGTATGATTTCAAATAATGGAAAGTTCGTCCCAGACCCATTTTTTAATTTTATACTTACAAGATGATTCATTCGTAATTGCAACCATCCAAGGAAATTTGGTAATTGTGCTTTTATTGAGATCGAAAAATACAGTTGGAATTAAGCATGTACATATATTTAAACATATTAATAAATTTATAAATATTGAAATCATCACTATAAACAATAACTATCGAATTATTTTTGGAAAAACTTCTTGTAGACTAGGAATCCTAAAGTTCTACTGAACCATAAAATTTATAACATACAACTATCATAATAAACAGAATTGATAACTAGGCTTTAGTAACGTTTTTTATGAACTCCATTTATCTTCAAATTTAACGATAAGTATTTATATTGTCAGTAGTATTTTTTTGAAAGTTATTTCCTTCTTTTTTAATTTTTTTAAAATTGTCATTATAATTACTAATATAATGTAAACAATTTCTGAAGAAATTTAAAAAGAAACAATCCATTAATTCTTCGATTTTTCCACTTAATTCTCAAGATTAAATAATTAAAATATGTTTGTTCAATTTTATTTTTATACAACTTCATATTAAAAAACTGTAAAATTATAAAATTATGGGAAACATGGAGTTGCATAATTATAAAGTAGACTGTAGAAGAAACCAAGAGATTGATTTACTGTTTTAGTCTTTCTCATAGTACCGCTTATGATCTTTGTTATAATTTTTCTTCATATAAGACGAAAATTTTTTTTAAAAATAATGATGACTCATTAATTTTACTTTCAAATTGTTCATAAAAACTTATCTATTTTTATCAATAAGATAAGAATAGTTGTGATTTTTTATTAACTAATCCGTTAACCCACTGACTCACGCAATTATAACTAATTATCAATTAACCACTTTTCCATTCACTTATGACATATTATTCATAACTGAAGTGCAGATTAAAATTACTATATCTCATTATTCATTATCATAAATTCCCGAGAAATTAATGAGCTATTCTGTTCTTAATTCATTGAATAACAATCATCAATAGTTAATACAGAATGTCATAAATATTTTTTATAGATTTAGAACTGAAAAAAAGTCGATTAATTTTACTTGAATGACATGGCATTTCACAATTATTGCCATTTACAGAAGTTGATCAAAATTTTTTCCACTCTTTTTATAGTTTATAGTAAATCATCTGCCTATCCATAATTACTAATACAATACAACTTATAAATCTACGTATCGTTATATTTCTTACGTCACACGTATTCGAAGAATAACCATAGCTTTTATTTACTTTGAACAATCAACTCTGTTTAGGAAGTATTTTTTAATTCCAAGTATACATATTTGATATTATAATATAAAAAACTTTATTCCTTCTATTATATATGCACTTTTTTATTATCTGAAAAGTCATGTTCTTTACCCAGAAAATTTATATAAATTATTATACAAACAATGATAGGTATTGTTTGCATTCTAAGATAAGTTAATTTCAATTATAGACACCTTATTTTTTATTAATATTTAAACTAAAAGCGGAAATTTAATTAACCTGTAATGTATGAGTGATTATTTTAGGATTTGAGTATTGTAGCTGTTCAATTGAACGATTAATCCAAAATATGAATAGTCATAATTAATTTTAAAAATGTGTTCAGAATGGCTGTTAAAAATTTTAAAAAGCATTTATCAAAAATTTATGACATACCTTTAGACTGACTCAAATGAGATTAGGTAATATTCAATAATTAGTTAATCAACATAAATCTATCATGTTCTTCCGGAATCATCAATAATTTGAAAACATTTATGATTTCCTCAACATATCAATTTATCATATATCAGTCAGCCTTTTAAATATAAACAAAGAAATTTTCTATAAACTTAATAGTTCTTTCAATTTTATGGTGCTAATTAATTCATAGCATTTGTATTTAAAACATTTAAATTAACTCAATCCTCTCAATCCGAAATACATCGTCAAAATGAAAATTTCAACGTTGATCGTGGTATTTTTACTAGTTGAAACTAGTCTAATAATCAATAGTGATGCATATATATTACGGATACCAACTTTTAGCCATTTAGTTTTCATTCGAAATGGCAAATGTGTGGTTGTAAAAAAACCTTACTCTTGTAAAAGTGTCTCTCAAGATTTGAAAAGTAAGTAGGAAATTTTTTCTAATTTATGTATTCAATTCATAAATGTCAATTGATCGCTCATAAATGTTGATCAACAACCCGAATTAAAGATCCACCATTACTATCATCCAATTTTTTTTTCGATAAAAAATTAACTATGTATTTTTTTTATAGAATGCTGTTATAACGAATTTTGAGACAAATCACTAAGATGATCGTTCAGACTGATTGCAGAAATCCATCCCTAAAACGCAAATTTGATAGAAACTTAAAGACTACTATTTAATTTAAAAACATGTAAATAATTTATTCGCAATTATAAGATGTAGAAAAAATATCTTTTATTAATTAAATAGTTCGTAAAATATACTCATTGTTGTAATCAAATATTAAAAATTTGTTACATTTATGATTGATTAAATTTGATTATTGTTATAATAATAATTTAATATCATACGTTTGTATTAGTTTCTATTGAATTCCTTGACCTTTTTCATAGGAATATTTTACAGAAGTACTGACTGAAGTACAGTTCGTCAAATTTATAATAACTTGATACAAATAAGGTACAACATATTATGGCATTATTTGCAACAATATACAATTTGATTGAATGACTTATAAGCTAATTACATCACAATATTACATTTAATGGAATAACATAAACCTTGATTTTTACTGATATTAATGGTAACTATCACTGCTTAAGAATCATTGTATTTTACAATTAAGTGAATATTGTTAATCAATGGTATGACTTGAATAATAAATTATACTTAATCTGATAAATCACAGAATTAATATTGTTACATTCAGGTTCCTATTTAGTTTCAAACTATAGTACTTTATGGTAGTTTCTGTTGAACTGTGTCTTCAATTTTTGCATGACCATGTTATAAAAATATCCTGATGGATCTCCATGTAGTATCAAACTACAGAGAACCCTAACACTTCTTCTAGAGAATAATCAAATATCCTTAAATCTAATCGATACATTTCCGCCAATTTCCTTAACTGCTTGACAGACAATGTTGAGTAGTAATGTTCTAACTTAGCTGTTGTTGGTTCATTTGTCGATGATCTCATAGGAAATCTATTAAATTAAATTACAAACAATTTATTACTTAGTTCTTTTTTATCAGTGATTCATAATCCAATTAAAACGAATTATACACTCAGGATTATCAATGTAATTTTAGAGCTTTGTCATCTTTTTAAAAATTGAAAAAAAAATGGATAAACTTGTGAATCATTAGAATGAAAATATTACCAGTTTCAAAGTAAGTTTTTTAATTAAATTCTTTTTATCATGTATAAAAATGCCAAATTACTCTGTATGAAATTCAAGACTTATGAAATAAGTTATAATTATTTCCGTATTTTTTCAATAATGCAGGAAAAAATTATGATTTGAAATTTGCTCAATCTTTCTTTAACTTTCGTAACGGAAGTGTTATGTGAATGCAATGTGTTACATACTAGAATGAAATAATTGAGTAAATAAATTCCAATCACGAATGAACTATCAGTTCTGCAAGTTTATCTACCATAAAAAAATTCAAATATATAATTTAAAGTTATTCTGTTCAATGTAAATATCAATATCGAATGCCATTTTGTTCATTCAATATAAATGATCCCTAAATCACCATCATTAAACAATTTTTTATACAAAATGTTGCAAAAAATTTAAGAAGTTAAACTGATCAATTAAAATAATTTCTGTGCAACTTTGCAAGATTTGTGTGATTAATGCTCAGATATCTAGGAAAATATTTCGACATGTAATTAACACTCGATTTGGTTAAATGTCATGTCTTTCATACTTACATGATTGATCCAGCACCAATTCTTTCTAATATTTCAGCTGCATCTTCAGCTAACGTTTCGTATTTACTTATAAAATTATAATTGACTTTGCAAGGAAGACACAGCTCATGAATAGGCTTCCAATGTTCATTGCTTGTACCTGTTGCATTCTTATCAGTGATAAAATCTACAAATTCACTGAACGTAACGTCATCGCCTTTACTTAGAGATTCTTGCGTGGCATTTTGCCTGTAATTCTGTTTAATAAACAAAAATGTTAATCTCGAATAATAATCTTAAATATTTTTCCAATTATAACAAATTATTTACCTGGACTATTTTTTTTCCAAAGCGACTCTGAAAATATTTCGAACCTTTCTCGTTTTTACTTTCAAGCTTATTTCTGTACGCTGAGAGTAATCTTTCTAATGGGTGCCTAACTACTATGAGTGTGTCATAGCTAGCTAATTTACGTTCAATCTCCAACATTGTAAAATTACTCAGTCTTTGAAAAGTACCAGCTGCATGTGTTATGTCTCCGGGAATCTCGAGAGGATTGTCCCCTAACCACTTGCCACTCGCAATCATTAACACACGCTTCCAGTTGGTACAAGCTACCTATATTCATGATTAAAAATACATTTAATCAGTAATTGCTTTGTAAATAATTTCTAATTTATTCAGCTACATGCAATATTTATGTTTCTTTAAATAACAATAGTTTATAAAAAATTTTTTGAAAGATTTCTGTTATTACATTGTTCAACAGTTTAGTAATTTTTTAACAAAATTAAATTTTTATCAGTGGTTTTTTATGATTTAATCCAATTATGTGGATTACCTGAACTTGTGACTTTTATCGGTCAAATAAAAATAATTACTTCATTAAATTTTTTTTAAAGAATATCTCTACGAGTTATTGCTAGATAAATTGCTCTCGAATCATTTCATTATCCTATGAATTAAAGAAAACGAGTTTTTAAGAGTATCTACTTGAAACTTTGTATAAGCATATGATTATGACTCAATTTTACATTACTCAACTAATGACTTTCGAGCAAAAAAAAACTCTTGAAAAAATTTCTCATTTACATGTATTCATGAAAACATTATTTCTGATATATGTCTGAAAAAAATGAATCTTTCTTTAGAATTAAAAATAGTTTTTTTTTACAAAAATTACATTAAATCAATTAAAGAATAATTACAATCAATAATTGTTGCAACTTTGTAATAACAAAAAATTCAATTTACCTTTGGCACATAGCAATATAACAATCCTAGTTTATCATTGACAAGAATATTCTTGAAGTCTTTCGGCATTAAAACACGTTCTTCAAGCTGTTCTCTCGTCATTATTTCCTCACAATGAAATTGTAGTCTTTCTTGGCGTTCTACTAACGCTAATCTTGCAAGTGCATTCGAGCCAATCCAAGAATACGGTAAATTAGGTTGGAGAGATTCACTCGACGAGTCAAGGTCGTTTGTTTGGGAGCGAGCAAAGGTGAAAATAAGACAACCAACTAGTGTTGCCTTCATCACTTGATAGTCGATCATGATCTGAACCGTAACTCATCTGTCACGCTCATAGATTTGCACGACTCCTCGAGCTATAAAAAACGTCATTCGACCTAGAATAATATATTTTTTTATTAATCAGCGGTTGAATCTACTAAATGATAAACAAATAATGATAAAATAAGTGGATTAGGTGATTCATAAAATAGAGTATTCTTTTTAAATTGCAAAACACTTGGTAGATAGTAAACTTTATGATTTTATAACTTTTTATGAGACATTTATCAAGAAAATTTGGCTACTCATTTTAGTGGTACAATTTATTCGATTCACAAGTAGTTTTTTTGTTTTAATTATATCCATTCATTAGAAGTTTTTTTTCTTCTAATCAATAATTGATTTTATTACTTAATTGATTAATAAAAATTTATGGTTGACTAGAAAATTTATTCACTCATTGAAACCAGTGTCGTTAGCTATTGTTTACTCATTAGAAACCAACTATAAAAATTTTGTCTTTGATAAAGTTCATAATATTGAAAAATAATTAATTAATTATATGATTAAAGATTTGATAAAAAAATAGAAATACAAATGTTGATATCAATTTGGTTTTTTTAGTTTCTTTATATTGAATTTGTTTCTTGGTATCTCTTTATTCAAAGGATTAGAATGTAAACAGTTAATCCGATATCTTAAAAAATCTGTGTAATCACTTGCTGAGAATCTTTCAGCTCGAAAGAGCCGATATTAAATTTAAAATAGATTAGAATTAAAATAAAAAATTGAATATTAATTTTAAATATTTTAAAAAATTATGGAATATTATTGACTTTCATCAACTTTAATTGATCTTTTCACAATTAACTATTCTTATTGATTTTCTTTGTGATAATTAATTCTCCTGGTCCGTCAAATTATTTGTATAAACACAATTTTATCAATTAAAACAAGAAATTAGAAAAAAAAAAAACAAAGTTTCTTTCGTTTAAAAATTATTTAACATATTTTTTACAGAAAAGAAGGAAATTAAATAAAAAATTAATTTATATTCAAGCAATTTTAAATCATCCTCTTTAATGATACTAAAAAAAAATTCAGCACAAAAACTTTTATACAACAGATGATGTAAATCATAAAATTTGAAACTTTCTACTAATTATTTATGACATAAATTTTTTCCCTCACAGAAAAATAATTCTTTCCATAACTCTTAACTTGTTTTGCTTCTTCAAGATATTTTTAACTTACAACTCTTCACAAAGTAACCCTAATGCAATACTTTGTATCATTGTGTCTCTTTATTGCTTATCCACGTTAAACTATAAATTCAACAAGTTATGAATTTCGAAGTGGTCGGATGAGCAAAGAGACTATGTAACTGTTAGTTTAACCGCATTAGTAATTTGAAAAACCGCAAAAATTTTATCCTAGTTAATTGCTTATTGATTTAAAAAACTATCAAAGATAATTTAAGAAAAAAACACTTATTTACATGCTAAATAATCGTAGAGTAATTAAATAGTTAACGACACATAATTTAATGTAAAAATGTAAATAAGCTGCATTAGTATTCAGATGAATTCTACAAAAAACTTTCGCAAAAAGTCTATTGAAATAATCTTGTACCAAGGAATACACTTTGTACCAAAAAGGAAGACATTTAATTCTAATAAAACTAAAAGAAACTAAATACTAAAAACTGTGAGATAATTTCTTAATTAAATGTAGTGTGTATAATGCATGATAATTAATACATGTGACGTATTGTTGGTCAGATGTTAAGAATCCGGGTTCATTTGGTTTCTGATAAAGTAGTTGATGATATCACGAATTTTTTTAATTATAATAAAATTCACTTCAAACATTTTTAGCACATGCTTGTTGCAATCCAATCACTGCTGACACAAAACGATACGTTCACTACGAGACCTTGTAGAGCACGACCGCAGAACTGAACAAGTTTATGCCAGACGTTGATTTACAAAAAGAGGCGCAGTCGAGCATGAACGAAGGTCCCTCGCGAAATACACTCGATTGCCACGCGATCTACTGCTGGAATTCACGATTATCTATTAAAATTATGACCGGAATGCAAAGGATTAGATGATGCCTGAAACATCAACATCTAATCGTATGTTTATAACGATTCATACTCAAACACCAAATATCTAATTCACACATTTTCAAAGTATTGCACAGAGCCTGCGCATTTCTATATCTGTATCATCTACTCCCTCTCAACTTTTTCAGTTATCTCTTCCTTTTTATTCGTTTTAATAACATCTCGCATCTTCCGTCCTCGTGCAAACTTTATGTTTATCCGGATCAACGGTAATTCAAGAGAGATAGATATATTCATCTGAGGCGAAGAATTTTAATAAGAAAAAGGTAAAATACTTTTATTTTTGTTGCTCGTATTTATTTTCATGTTATTCGGTCAAAAAAATCTGCTTCTTCTTAGAGAGAATTTAGAATAGATTAACGGGTTTACTTGTTTTAGTAGCACTTCCTGTCTTCTCGTTTATTCACACTTGTTCTTTAGTAGGTTGATTTTACAATCATTCATCTACTTGTAAATTCTAGGGCATTGAATCGATACAATTTTTATTTTGATATAAAAAATGTAGTTTTAAAATTAATGAAAAATTTATTCTATGCAGTTTGAAACGATGAGTATGTATGAAACGTTAGCATCAGTGATGCACTTGTGCTGAAGATTATCTCAGAACGAAATGACCCCAAAAAGATAAAATAATATTTGTCATATTAATTTTATGGCATCTAAACTCTTGGATTTTATCATTTTCCTCTTACTTAACTTTTTTTTATTCTTCTCTTGACTTTTAACGCTTCAGATAACAGTTAAATAAGTTAGGAATAGTTTTTCTAAATCATTTTTCTTTTTACTCCAAAGTTTCTTTTATTTAAAAATAATCTTTGTTTTTCAAAGTTACAGATTCAATTGTCTAGTGTTAAAATAATTAAATTAATACATTGAAGTAATGTGATTGATCTCTCTTATTATTATTTATAACTAATAAATCGTTTTTGTGGTTTGAATCCAAAAAAAACAAAGTAAAAAACGTTGTTGATTTAATCTTCCTAGAACCTCAATCGGCTCCATCGCGTGACAGGATTTGCTTAACATCAGCGTTAATATATATCTTTTAAATAAAATTATATTTTCAGTAGAGTCATTCAGTTAAAGTTATATAATTTATTTTACAAAAAAAGTCTTATCCATGAGAAAAACTTTGAAGAAAAACATTAATTTCTTCACCATGAGAATAAGACATGTTTACATTTGATTGTACAGTACTGCATGGTAAAAATCGCTAACTTTCTTGTTTAGGAAAGTTATTATGTTATAACATAAATAGAAATTTTCTTCCTCAAAAACACAACCTTTCCGTAATAGCTCGGAATTTTATTTAATAAAATTTATTATCGAATTATTCAAAATTACCACCATTTGGTAATTTGACAAATTGATATGTCAAATCCAAATACAAACATGACACTTTTGCTTTTTGCACACTTTAATTATATTCCACGAAGACATTTGCAAACTTATACGTTCAGTTTAAAATAAAACTCTTCTTCGAGCATATCAAATCCTTCACTCAATATCAAACATGGTCTAAGTGCGATTTTGATCCATATTTATGTATAAAAAGTTACGAAACATAGTTATGTATAATTACTTCGAGCCGGTAGTTTTCCGGTCAAGGCTTTGAGAGGTTGAATATTATTTTTATTACATGTATAGTATCTATAAAATATAAAAATGGATTAAATAGCAATAACTGTGGAAAAGAGCAAACAAGTTATTAAAATTTATAACACCCAATTGCTGACGAAAGTCCCGGCATAAATAATCAGTAAATTATCGTGCTTATTATCCATGGATAATTAAAAACTTAATAAGACATTACACGACTAAAGTACCTCAGTATTGACAGCAAAACTGCATAAAATTCAATATAATATTGTTAATGTCTATTTGTTTGCGAAAATGCCTCTTCAGCATATTTATAATTCATTGCTGACAGTTATTTAACATTAAAACCACATGTCATAAATTCTACATAATTTATTTGATCCGTTGCTGATTAGTTTAAAAGCATGATTTAAAGTTCAATGTGAAAGAGATATGCAAATTAATGAAAAAAAGCTTTTCCAGTTTCCTTATGTGGAATCCCTTTTGTGAAAGTAACTTTTGAAAAGAGCAATATCAACAGTATGCCAAATCGCGCATGTTCAGTTGATCAACGAACAGGCAGCACACGACAGCAGAGAAAGTGTTTTGCCTTTGTGAGCTCTTTAACAGTCATCAGGAGCTGGTGAAACTGATTGGTAGTCCTCACTGGCTGATTGATGCTAATATTATCTAATAAATTTGTTATACCTTCGCCATTTATCTATTTGAGTACGAGTTTAGACTTTATTTATTTATTTAATAAAGTGTCGAGTGACATGATTTTATAACAACCTGGATTTTAGAATCAATGTTTCTCCTCTTCAAAGAAAATGTTTCTATCAATTGCACTATGGTTACTCGGAGTATTGTTGATTCTCTGGGCATTATTAGACCCTGTCATCAGAGTATCAAGAGCTTTATACGAAGTGATTATTCCAGTTATCAATCCAACACCAATTGATTTGAAGACAAAGTTTGGTGAATGGGCAGGTAAGCGTAACGAAAAAGTATTTACTCAATATCAAATCAAAGGTTTATAGCAATTTTTTATTTTCATTTATTTTCGAAAGTGTGTCGCTTTATAACAACTTATATTTTTTTCATCATGATTGCGATATTAAAAGTTCGATCAAATAATTTCAGTGGTGACTGGTTCAACCGATGGAATCGGCAAAGCTTACGCAAAGGAACTTGCTGGTCGTGGCATCAATTTAATTCTCATCAGCAGAACGCTTGATAGGCTTGAAGAAACTAAGAATGAAATATTGAAAATTAATTCGGATATTGATATCAAAATTATTCAAGCGGACTTTGCCAAAGGAAGAGGTGTTACGACTGATATTGAGCAAAAATTAAAAAACATTCCTGTAGGAATACTAGGTATTTGTATTGATGTCACTTTTAAACAGAAAGTTGGTCAGAAAGAGTTTTGATATTAAATCAAATATGAAATAATTATTTATTTTTAATTAAAGTATTGGAATAATATATGATTTAATATGTTAAAGAATTATTTAAATGCGCAATATAAATTCATGATAAAGCATACAATTGTGTATAAAAAACAGTTACCAATGACATTGAAAAATGTGCATAAAATTATTTAATCGTTAGCTTACCATTTTCCTACATCAATAGATTCAATCATGTGAAAAAAGACTACAATTAAAAATGACAGGTTTCCATTATTTATATACATTTATACAGAATTTAATATTTTAATAAATTCATTTAAGTGAAGTGCATTAAAAGTAATGAATTATTTAATAAGCAAAAAACTGGGAAATAAAATAAACATTTTTTCTAATTACAGTCAATAATGTGGGGAAGCAATACACATATCCAATGTATGTTGGAGAAGTTCCTGAAGATGAATTATGGGACATAATTAATATAAATATTGGAGCAGCTACACTGATGACAAAAATAGTTATTCCAGGAATGCAAAAACGACAAAAAGGAGCTATTGTCAATGTCTCCTCAGGTGCAGAATTACAACCATTACCTTTAATGACTGTTTATGCAGCTACGAAAATTTATTTGCGAAGTTTCTCTGAAGCTTTGAGAGCTGAATACAAAAAATTTGGAATCACAGTTCAACACTTAACACCATTATTTGTCAATACAAAAATGAATGCTTTTAGTAATCGACTTCAGGTAACTTGCATTACATTAGAAGTGAATATTTTAAAATAACTTATGCTTATCAATTTATGGCTTTATTTATTAATAGAAAGTTTTTTTTTTTGCTAAAACGAGAGTGATGAATGCTATTTTTTTTGATCGAAAATTTAGGTATCAACTATAGTTGTTCCCGATGCAACGACTTATGCAAGAAATGCTGTTGCAACACTTGGCAAAGTTGATAGTAGCGCCGGTTATTGGGCACATGGTATCCAAACATTTTTCACACTTATTCCACCAGTTTGGATAAGAACAAAAATTGGTGAGATAATGAATCAAACATTTAGAAAGGATTATTTCAAACAAAAAAGCATATAAACATGTAAATACACGTATAATTATAACTCATAATCCACAATCAACGAAATACCAGAGATGATAAATATCGATTTCATTAAAATTATTAAACTTTTTACAGCTGTACATTTATTACTTAATTTATCATTATTAAATGATGTAAATGAAAAAAGGAACATTCTTTTCTTTGCCTAATAATTGTAATAATATAATATACAAAGTATCCTTAACAATTATTATAAATTAGTGCCAATTTGCCTATTAAATAAGCATACATTTTTTTATGTAAACAATAATATAAAATATAACAATGGAGCCTATTGACAATATGACTTTAGAACAATTATTTCCTCACAGTTATTATAGTTGATGGTTAGCATTCATATTTACGGTGATTCATTTTTTGACTTAAGTCAAAAACGAAAATAAAACAGTTACAATAGTTTTTTTCGTTTATATGAATTCCTGGTAACACTATTGCACAGAGATAAATATTTTTGATAATTGAGTATTTGAATAGTTAATCAAAAATATTTCATGATAAAGTTTTCCTCTTTCAATTAACTATTCAAATAATAATTTAATAATATCAATTTTTCTCAGTGTAAATTTTTTACATCAATACATGTATAGACATTGACAAGAATTTCTTGTTAAAATTTTATACATTACTTATTTTTTTATACATAACTATATTTTTACATGGATCACCGAACACTTACAATCGGTGGACTTACTTCATTCGAAAAATACCACATCAACGTAAATCAATTTTTTTTAATAAACTTACGAGAAAAATAAAATCTCTTTTAGTTCCTTTGTTTATATCTGTGTAAGAAACCGATTTGTACTTTCTGGATTATAATTACGTTTTTTATATTAATGTACGTATAATAAACATTTCCATAAAACTTGCTTTTCAATAGCTTACGCTAAAAAAAATAACTCAAATAATTAACATGCTGATGTCTTACTCGAGATTTGAGTATGTTGGACAATAAAGATTGATATTTAAAATTATATCCCGTTCTTTTACTAATTATTGGCGAGGCTTTATAAAAAAGCGTGGTATCAATTCTTACATTATGCAAATATCTGTGTTGCGTTTATATAAATAACAAAATATAACCAATTAAATGCTCAATTAAATAAATTTTTCTTCCTCAATAATATAACAAATAATTTATCATAGCAAACTAATTTACAATTGTTGCTTCAATTACTCTACACTCGATCATGCTGTACATTAACACTAATTGAGAAGCATTTGTTCTCATTAGTCATTACTATCATTTTAATAAAGCTTATCACGGAGTATATTATAAATTCCATAATCACAATGAAACATTCATGATAAATTTAAATACTTAAATCTCATTACAAAGTCAATCACAAGCTCATTCAAATTGACGAAAACTATTTAATCATACAGAATAATTACTAATTATTACAATATCGTTATGTGACATGTCATAATGATTATAAATTTACTTTGTGCTATTTGCAAAAAAAAACTATCAATATTTTCTTTTACAACATAATAGACAATAAATGGAGAAAAAATTAGAATATAGCTTGTCCTTACTGTCATAAAAAATTGATAATCAGACGGAAGACATAAATGATTTATGGATTAGATTTCAGTTTCTTGAAGAGGTATCTTCGTTTAAACTGTGCGCTAAGATAAAACTTATAATTGAATTACTTTCCATAGTTTTCAATATATTTACGTCAATAACCTATGCGTATTTAGCGTTCAAGCAAGAAATTGAATAAATAAATAAGCTTCTGATATTCACTGGATCTCATGTACGTCCCTTCTTTCTTTGTTTTCAATTTAAAATAATTTTATTCGTTTGATATTATGACATTTATAATCGTTCCTCAAGTTTTTTACCCGTTAAAAAAGATTCGTGGTATCACGATGCATACATCCTGTTTATTTCATGCTGGTAGCGGTCCTGAACTGCTTTCCTCTTTACTTTAAACGCTGCTGTGACCAGACCCATATCCGGTGACCATTGTTCAGCACATAATTTAACTGCACCCGGAATTTCAAACCTTTGAAGTTTAGCTAAACAATAATTTTTTATTAAAATTTCATTTTAACTTTGAAATTGAAGTAGTATTCGATATAACTGAGGGACTCACATTTTTTCGCGTGCTCTACCAATTCTTGTAAAACTGCTTTCTCCACCTCAGGGTTTTCACAGAGCTCTTCCAAGCACTTATTCTGGATTCCAAGGTCGTCAGCAATCTCCTGAAGATGTTGTAAGTTTGGTACTACTAACGCAACAGTGTATGTTTTATGAGCATCTCCATATACACAAATATTTTCAATTAATCTACATGTTTTGAGCTCTGCTTCCACCTTTCCTAATGAAACATACTCTCCAAATTGAAGTTTTACCAAGTCTTTTTTACGATCTGTAAACAAAAATTTAATTTAATTTTGAGTGATTAGATTTTAACAGGATAAAGTTTATTTGAGATATTTAATGAAATTTTAATGAAGATAAATTAAATTATCTAAGTTTTAATAAATTACATTATTATTTGAGTAGATTTACTAGAGGATTATTAAATTTTAATTTTTAATTAAAAAGCTAATGAAACGTAAGTTATTTGATGGAATAAATTCCTACTTGTTTAAATGATTTAAACAAATTATTTTATAATTTATAAAATTGAAGTTATTACGTTCATTAATATAACAAATATTATTATGAGGGTTGTCATTGAAAAAAATAGTTACCAATAATTTTCATGCTACCATCTGGGTGCATTTCTCCAATATCTCCTGTCCTAAACCATTGTTTTCCATCTTTAAAGAAGAAATCTTCTTTAGTTTTTTCCGGAATTTTATAGTATCCTTGAGAAACATTATCTCCACCAACGATTATTTCTCCTCTGGGATAAGGCGTGTCAGTTACTCTGTAAGATCCTTCTTCCCAATTTTCCAGTCTCAGATCACATCCTATCACTGGTGCACCAACTCTACCAGTACTCCGATCGTAATCTAGTGTAAAAAAACAATTCAATGTAAAATTTACTGTTTATAAAACATCGAAGAATTCACTTTAGTAAATTGAATTTCGTACAATCCATTACTGTAGCAGATGAACATGTTTCTGTGAGTCCGTATCCTTGAGTAACGTTAACACAGAGGCATATTTTAACTTGGGTATGAGTCTCGGGAGTAAGAGGAGCACCGCCTGAGAAAATAAGTCGAATACGACCTCCAAGAACTTGTTTAGCAGAACCAAAAATCAATCGATCAAAAAGTGGAGTCTCGTAGCCTCGTTTTGTCCACTTGAGCTTATAGTCATAAGCAAATTTGAAGATTGCTTGACTCAGAGGTCCTTTCTTTTTAACTTTTTCATTGATGCCTTTAGAAATGCGATCGAGAATGAGCTAAAAAAATTAATCGATTATTAATGAAACATTTTAACGCAATGTAGTAAAAAAAAGAACATCAAGATAAGATTATCTTTTTAATTGGTATTGATTCTTTAACGCCTAGGGTAAGCCCAGTCGATTACATTTTTTTTACCTCATCGATATTTTTAGTTTAATTAGAAGTAGATTTAAAAGAAGAAAAGCTATTATCGAATTCTTGTCCTACTAAAGAACAATTAATAAAAGTATCTCAAATTGTTTCAAAACTTCTTCAAGATTTTCATCTTATCTATTGAATGATACTTATAAAATAAAAAAAAGTAACATGGTTAGGGGCGTTGTTCTATTTATTATCATATATCTAGTTAAATATCTACCAGCTCTAATGTCTTGAACATTTTTTTAGAATTGAGTACCCCAGTAAAAAATCTAATTTTAATAAACTTAATATATTGTTTTGAACTTACTGGAACAGCTGTCATACAAGTAGGTCGCAAAACAGAGGCATCACCTTTACAACCTCTCTGAATTTTACTACTTGAATCAATCATGGTTAAAGGTGAACTATATCCGATTGGGATACCTTCTAGAATGGCAACAGTCTCAGTAAGTAATTCAAACACATGAGCCAATGGTAAAAATCCTAATAAAACATCATCACTCTTCGTCTCAGTAGCAGTACAAAATGCTTTTAAACTAGCAAGAATATTCTTATGTGACAACATGACTCCTTTAGGAACTCCAGTAGATCCGGAAGTGTACATAATTATAGCTGTATCATCAGTCTTAGGAGATTCAAGTTCAACTTGTGACGAACTACCCGTCTGAATAACATCCGAAAATCGGATAAGTTTGACTCCTTCTTTGTACCCATTTATGTCAGTTGATACTAACTGATCTTCCATGTAAATAAGACATTTCACTTCAGGCGTTGACGACAATAGGTGCTTAAACTTTGGTAATAATTCATGACTCGTAATAACTGTATCAACTTCAGTTTCATTGATACCATGAGCAATAGCTTCATCTCCCAATGTTGCATAAATAGTAACTACAGAAAAATTTTTCTTAAAAGCTCCATGAGCTGCAATCATCCATTCTGCTCTTGTTTCAGCAAAAATAGCTATATTCTTTTTTTTTGTCAGCTCTCCTAAACCTCGTCCAAAAGAAGTAGCCAATTTTTCTACATCTTTGAAACTCTTCCACTTATAATCACCCATCTTGTACTAGAAATAACAAAATAAAAAACTATTAGTATTTTTATAAAAAAAAAAAAACTTTAATAAATAATTATATTTCATTCTAAATGAAGTCAATTGATTAATAATGACAGCCACAATTAATGAATATCAATTAATCTTTGTTAGTTTTCGATAAAAATACAAATGATAAATTGATATTAATCAAAATGTGTTTTTTACCTTTTTAAATATTCTTCCATTAGGTTGAAGTTCATTTTCTTCAGCAAGAATTTGTCTAGTACCCAGACATTTTTTGTCTCCATGAGTATCAGCTGCAAAACGTAGCACTTTCTCTAGTGTGTCAATTTTAAGTCGATCTAATGTCACATGCATTGGACCAGGTTCATCAACATTTCTATACACTATGGAGCGGTCATCTTTTGCAATAACCTTAGCTTTGACTCTTCTTGATAGTTTTCTTTTTTCCCATGGTCGTTGAAGAATAAGATATACAGGGAATGTCAATAAATCGTACACGTAAGAAAGGGCTTTTATTGCAGTGATCACTCCATTTATCCAGAATCCTTCCATTTCTCTGTAGGTCAATAAATATAGGATTATAAAATAAATATTTGTATGTGCTTCTATAGAAGATAATGACTCGATTTATCAACTTTAATTAACTAAAATAATAAGTAATATCAATACGCTACTGTTGAATAGAAGAAGTGATAATATTTTATAGCAGAAAAGTTTGATATATTAAGATGTGCAAAATAAGGTAACTAAAGAAAGCATAGAATAGAATGAATGAAAATAGTGTAGAATAATGCAGCTTTGAATATCCCATGATTTTCCTGTGAAAATGGGTAAATAAAGAAGTAGAAGACGTTTTAATTATTTATATTTTGCTACAAGTATAACTCTATCTATTTTTACTTTCTGTATTTTAATTTTTCTTATTCTTTTTCTTCCTTGAGCTTATTGAATTCCAAAGTAGGTTACCTATATTTAATGATGTGATATCAAGTAACAAACTTTTTTTTATTGTAAAAAAAGCATGTTCTTGGGTAATGGACTGCTCATCAGTTTCAAGGTTTCTTGCATAAAAAGCAGAATTTTCATAAATTATTAATTAAGTGAACAGTTAATGGTTTAAGTTTTTATAACTAGAAATTTAATCTCGATGGAAAAAAAAATTTATTATATCAGGCGAATTTTTTTATTGGGAGAGAAATTCAATTTATAATTTTCTATCAACTTGATTTAGTGTAAATTGAATTTTCTTTTTTCTTATTTAAATTTTTTTTTCAAGAATAACTAGAAAAGCATATCTTTTGATCTACAAAAGTCCATGTTGAACTAAATTAATGAAAATCTACAGTATTATTGTGACTTATACTTTAAGGTAAAATTTCTTTTATCCACAATTTTATTATAAAAATTTCATTTTTCTTTAAACATAAAATTTTTTGTTATAAAAATAGAAAAAAAATAGTTGAAAATATTTTTGTTTAATGATTAAGCTGTATTTATTGAACTGTATAAAAATTAATGGATATTTCCGCCCATTAAATAAATCAACAGGATCGATTTTTGTCATTACCTCAGACTTCCGCGAATTTTTTTATCAACAATCTGAACTGTACTAGTTTGATCAGACATGACAAGAAATATTTAAAAATTTGAAACTCAATTATCTAATTTATTTTCAAGCTAGATGTAATGAAAATTTGTTTTAAAATATTAACCCACTGATCTACACTTCCAAAATCTTTCAAAGAGATCCACGATCTTTCTACATCACAATCAAAGCGGTGACTGAGTTTAAAAATTGAACCAAACCTAGGTGAAATCGTCCGAGAGTATACTAATCATGGGTCGTTATCGCACTTGGACTTTGCACGTGTGGTCTTATATTATAGCAAGATGAGAATACATAGGAGACCTTGTCGACCTCAACGTTGTTGATTTTACTCCATTATGATCTCAACGTGGTTATTTAATGATAGAATTTTTCCTTTCCAATATAAAACTTGAAACCCAAAACATTATAACAATTATATATTAACAATAAGGTCACATTCAAAGTTATCTTGTGTTCACTCACTAGGTTCAATTTAATATCTAATTATCATAAAATGAACTTTGATCATATAAATTGTAATTCAGTATTTTGCATAGATAATCTATATACTTATCTCTATAAACTTTGAAACTATAACGTTGACGTTTCACAGGTTAATGAGTGTTATCAATTAAAATTATATTATAATGAAAAAGATAATTGCATATAAAAAAATTTTATTCAAGCAATTTTCCTTAGAATTGATGTTTAAATGTGGAAAGAAAAACTTAATAACTGTGATAAAGAATGATGTAATATAATTATTAATTAATTTTAGTAATGTTGATAATTATCAATGATTTATAATCAAGGTATACTTGAAATGTCATTAAAATATCAATAATCAGTAATAAATAAATAAAATTTTACGACTATGTGACAATGTATGATAATATCTCTAAGTAATCAATCTCCAGTAGCAAGCAGCATAACATTCAATAGTGCTATACAAACAGCTCATGCAACAAACAACATCATAGCCAAGCATGCTAAATAAATATCGGTCAATAACTCTAATAGAATTCATTCGTGAAAATCAATGTATCATTAATTGATCATACAGTACAATAAATACTTATATGACGAATTAATGTCACTGCGACTCACAGTTTCTCGTCTACAATCATGATGATAATTTTATGCAATCTTCTGGTGGAACTTGAATACGATTAGTCGATGTAATCACACCAAGTTTTTTCCAGCTTATGGTCTGCAAAAAAACAAAATCCATTCTCTAGGTTTGTGTCAGATAAAACAAGACCAACCAATTAAAGGAAATTAAATGCTACATCGTTTAAAGAGTTACATTGATTTATTTTTTGATATTCTAAATAATTTGTTGACTTGCAACTTTCTTCAATGCCTTGCTATCTATGCTATATGCAGCATATATTCGTATTTTTATCAAAGATTTGTAAGATAAATTTTATCTAGGAATGATTGAAATTTATTAGCATATTTTTTATGTAAATTCATCGATAAATGAGGTCAGCAAAATTTTATCAGATAATTAAAGATGATATAAAATGTGTTGGAATGAAAAAAATTTAGTAGTTGTTTCTTCAATAAAAAAAACTAACCACAATATTTTTTTCAATCTAAATACATTTTATAAAGTAAAGTAAAAACTGAATTAAACTATAATATAAATGCAACGAATTCCATGTCAATTACAATACAAAAGTTTTCATGAGTTGTATGCATTTGATCTATTTGCCATCTTGAATGGTCAAGATGATTCTGCGTCTCTCGCACTTTGCAACAGTCCAAGAATCATTATTCGTATAAGTGTATTAATCGCATATCAGTGACAAAAGTCACATATACACTTACAACTTAAACAGTCATGCCTGTCACCCATCAAAGTTCGTACAAAGAGTTATCGTCAACAACAGAAAGAATGAAACCAAACAAATTAAACGAATGTTTGTCTCAACGAATCGTCTCTTGAACAAAGGGCATAGTTTAATAATCATCAGCAATATTAGACACCGGTAAAATTCATTGATACTGATGATCCTTTCATATAAACATAGAAATAGTTGACGTAGAATCTGATGTTCTATAATTTTGAGGCGCCAATGAACTATAAGCAGGTAATGTAATTGTTTATTAAACACTCATGTTCAAAGTCCTCTTGATATTCTCACGTTCACTAGAACCTTGAAACTCTTACATCAGAAAATATTCATTGAGAAAAAAATTAATGTAACATTTCTAGCAGGAAATAAATCGAATAAAAAATTTTTTATCTGAAGTATAAATTATGAGTACAAAGTCCAACAGACTTGTTAATGCATTTTCATCTGGCTAAAACGATAAATGTTTGTGACCGCTGATTATCCAATAGGAAAAGGAGAATTTAATCAAATGTTGAATGAGATGGTGTAGAAAATGAACACTATGATCACGTTGCTTTGACGCTTGCGCAGATATGAGGCATGCGTTTTTTTTATGAATGCCAAATTTTGCGTCTGCGAACCTTGGAACTTGTAGAATTAAAGCCATTATATAGTGTCAAGGTAAAGAAAAGCTGTCGAAAAGAAGATAAGATAATTTAAGGAAGTTCTTATTTCTGCCTATTCTAGAAATGCTTTATCAATAATAAGATTGAGATTTACTTAAAAAAAAACTGAAATATTGTATGAAGCTAATAATATGACTAATTCCCAAGTGAATAAAGGCATCAACATGCACAGAGGATGTGAACGTTGTCTACATGAGGGATGACAGGAGAATAATGCTGAACAGTAAAACGTATTACTCAATGATGTACCACATTACATGAGAACTACTTGCCAACCAACATCATCACTTCCCCAGTTATTCGTTCATTATCCTACTCACCCTCCCACATGATACTAACACTTTGACACATCAACGAATATGTGCATTCACATAACACAAAAAAAATGCTTGCATTCTTGCCAATTGTTTCCTATAAATGTCTTAAACAGACTAACACAACGTAAATAGAAATCAGAGAAGAACATACGACGTTAATGTTATATAAAATTGATAGTGAGTTATATAAATACATTGATGAAGGATAGAGCCAACACGTTAGACCATTTCGAACATGAGCTTGACACAGTTTACAAATTTATCAATGAATTCCAAACATATGAATAAATTACAATCCTTCAATATAAGTTAGTCTCAAACATTCTGTGGATATTGGTTGCTACAGGTCAGCTGTAAGGTGACTAATATAATTTAAATTCAATAATCAACCATTAACACGTGTGACCCAAAGTCACTAAGTAATTTGTAAATTAGCGATCAATGATTTAGTTCAATCTTTGTAAACAATTTGTCGCTAATTTTTTCATTTATTTATTAATACAAATTAAGTCAATTAATTATATAGACCTTGACTGAAAGTTACAATAGACCAAACATCATTCTTAAACTCATTTACATACTTTTGTATGAGTCACAAGTGTTAATTCATACTTTCAACGCTTCGTAAAGTGCGAAAAAAATTTTTTTATTTGATGAAATTTAAATGCACTTTTTTTTCTTTTAAGTTTTCTGCATGTTGTATGTATTAATAATTCAAACTTGGCAAACGCAAATTGTCATGGATAAAGCTACCTTATCTCTACTTTAAAACTCGTCACTAAATTGAAAATGTACAACATAATTAAATGAAAATTAACAGATGATAAAAATAAAATTACATATTTAAAATGTTAAATGTACTTGAAGAAAATATTACTCTTTTTTTCACTATTACACTCACTGAAAAATTAAATAAGTATATGTAATAAGTGCTGTCATTTTTTATAATTACTTTTTACAAGGATTTTTTTTATTTGAAACTAAATTGCCAGTATCTATGGCTTTGAGAGAGCATAAATACGATAGTAAACAAACATTTTTTTCTGTAGTAAAAATTTATCATAAAATCCTTGAATGTGTATAAGTTAAAAATAGAAGCATGTAATTTTTCTATCAGAAAAAAAAATGATGAAATGTTGAGAAAAAGTACATTTCCAAGGTTCCAATAACCAAAATACTTAAAAAATGAAATAAACCACAAACAAAGTTATTAAATAGATTAGTGAACAAAATGATCACGATAACCCTAAAGTCCAGTGATGTATCAATTACCATATCACCCTATATTATGTAAGAATAATTTACAGAACAACGTGCAGATCTCTCCAAGGGTACTGATGTGATATAAAATACACCTTTACTTGTTGAAGCATATGATTATAGTTTTAAGAATCACACACGATTGATATCAAGTGATAAAAAGAAAGCACATGATTATCTTACTTTGTAAGTAGGTCTTCTTAACTGGCGCTTTCTTTCACAATAACTTCTACTGATACTTCGCTAACTCTTTAAGACTTGGAAGCCAGACGAAACCTACAAATAAAAAAAGATAAATTATCATATATTTAGAGAAGGATAAAAGGTCAATGAACTCATTTATTGGCATGGTTTATAAAACTACGTAAAGCTAAACATGAGTCTTGAGTTTTGGTGTAATTGTAAAATTATATCAATGATAATAAGTTTCTTTTTTCGAACTCAAGTACTCCCATTACCTTCTTTTAACTCACCCAAGAGTAAGAGTATGATCAGGTTAGGTGAGTTCGTCTGTACTTGATCACTAGATCACGGTGCTTGCCAAGTTGAACCACGTGACAATTTGGTCGAAACAGACTTCTTCTAAAATGCTTTGTAGCCAAATCAGGCATTAGTTGATTGACTGGCAATAAATAAATTATTCACAATCGTTGTTGACACTTTTTATAACTATTTCTATCTGCAAGTGCTGCACTACAAGTAATAGCCCAACTGTTTACTCAATAACACTCGAAATTATGACACAAAATACACTGGAATGCATTTAAAAATGTAATATTTATTCAATTAAACGTGATGTTTAGATAAAAAATGGTTTCAGTCTGTTTTATAACAATAAAATACACACTTTAAAATTCCTATCACGATGTCACTCGACGTCATTGCTCTCTTATGTTATCAATCATCATAAATCTTCGTAAGTTCATTCAGAATAACCCGAAAAATAAATGATAATTTGTAATACCCAAATGTTAAATGTTAAATGCTAATATGAAGTTATTCGATGAAGAATTGCGTTGTAAAATGTGCGTTTCAGGGACACGTCTGTAGATGAACGGACGAGCGCAAATCAGGGTTAGTTGTAGGTTCTTGTACACGCTGTAGGCTCCAACACGCATCTGTCATTAGCCGACAGAAACTATACGTACAGATGACTACTGCGCGCTCGACTGTTTTGTTAAAGAGAGGGAGTTATCACTTAATTTTTTAATAATACAGATAAAGTATTATAATGTAAATCATCGTTTATGCTAAATCAACTGCTCACAAATTTATGTAATCCACCGAAAGCTAAGAAATTATAAATAAGTTGTAAGGATTATGTAATAAATATTTTTATTTATTATTTTATTTAAAAATTTTATGAGAATTAATTATTGTAGTAAAGTAGAACAATCAGGTTATTTGGTAAACATTAAATGTTTTTTTATATTATAAACTATCGTGGTGGTTCATCTACACCTGGACCAATCACAAGACAATTTGCCAAAGTAGGGATGTGGCGTGATCCACCATCCACGTGACGTCACGTGGGTGAGTGATCGATACTATGAATTGATGTCAATGAAAACTCATGGAGATGCAGTTACACTTGTCGAATTCATTATCTATCTTGACCATTAAGAGATATTCTTAAAAATTCTCTTAATAACCACAACTATTCTTATGAAATTCTCGAATATTGATCTTAGGACTTTAACCCAATTTTATTTATTTATGTATTTACCATGAATATAGAAATAATTGTTACTTTTATCTATGATTTGACTATACTTTGTTATGTATTATTACATGTTGTTAAAATAGAAAATTACTACGTTTTTCAACGTGTTTTTGATTGATGGTAAAGAAGTTCTGTACGGAATAGGACTGAGAACGCCATCTCTTTGATTGCATTAGCATTTTTTACGACTTCAAATTTTGGTCAAGAAAGCACATGTTCATGGCTTTAGAGTTGATATTTTTTTTTTATTAGTTGATACAATTGTTAGTTAACTAATTAGTAAACAATTTCAATAAGTTCAATCAACCATGACTGATTTTATTTTGAGTTAAAGTGGAAGTGATGAAAAGTTAACTGATTTAAAATGGATAATGTTGAACATTTATGGAATATCATACAAACTTTGAAGACAAATGATAACCTTCAAGTAAATGAACTCCGAAATTATTATGTGTAAGTAATTAAAATTAATTTGCTTATTTATTATAATAATATATATGTATTAATTATTCTAAATTATTATTCATTCAATTGTAATGATGGTTAAAATGTTTTTTTTATTTATAGGCGATGTTGCAAAGAATTGTCAGATGAAGTGGATCTTCCTAAACAAATCTTTGGACTAAGTACCATGTGCAATTATTGTGGTTCATTATGGAGTACGGTTGATAGCAAAGTGAGAATCAGTAAAGGTAGAGGACTTTCAAACTCCATTCAAAAACTTGTTCGACTGTCAAGCAAAAAATCTTCGAATTTAACAAAATATCAACAAAAACTAATGCAAAATTGTCTTAAGAAACAATCAAATAAATTAATTATTACGTGTGGGTATTGCAATAAAACGAATGAAGTAACTCTGAATAAACCAAAGAGGCTAAAAAATAAGAAAATCGAAGAACCTAGAATTACTCCAAGAAAGAAGAAAAAACGAAAAAAGGATAAAAATGCTGGCCTTATAATAACAAATACTCCAAACAATTTGAATGATTCTCAGAATAATGAGAATAAAAACGGTTGTAATAGCGATAATAAACATAAACTATTGAAAATGAAGAATGGAAAGCGAAAAAAAGTAGATACAAGTACTCCAAACAATAAATCGAAGAAAATAAACATTTCCAAGCTAAAAGGAATTATCAATACCACAATTACTCCATCAAAAAAAGTAAACCTTCACTCTTTTTTGGAACAACTTGGATGATTACTGTGTTCAACCTATTTCTAACATTAGTCTTAAGTATTATAATAAAATAAATGTTATTTTTTATAAAGCTATATTTTGTTATAATAATTATTAAAATAACTGAATGCATAAAGAAATTTTCTATTTATTGTTTAAAAACATTTGAAAACGAAAAATTTACTTTCACGTTGGTAGATGGCGTTCGTGGTTCAGTTCAGCGCAGAATTTCGAAATAAATAGCTTAAGCTCTACCAGTCAATACGTTTCTTCTACGTTTCATTTATTTTACTATTTTTAAAAATATTTTTCATATAATTCGTCTATTTTTATATTATAAAATATTATCAAAAGAATGATGCAATTCATTTTATTCCTTTGATAGCTTATAATACAGTCAATTACATTTATGCAATGCTTCTAAAAAAAACTGACACTGACATAGGATTACTTTTAATATTTCATCATCTTTAATAAGTTTTGTATATATTTTTAATGACTTGTTATAAAAAACTATGAATTGTGTGGTATGCAAAAAAATGAATAAATTTATTAAAGTGATTGAATATAAAAAAAAGTCCAAAAATAAAAGACACTTGACTCATAAAATTATCCTACACTATAAAACTATAACAAACAGCGTAAAAATGAGATTTAACTATAAAAAAAAACCACCGATCATAAAATATTTACGTGTACGGTATTAAATAAAACGTTTATTGTAATTGTTTAACGATACTATTTTTACCATATTGTGTTATGAAATTTTTCAATAACCTGTTAATAATATTTCCACTTTAGACAGACGAATATGAAAAAACAAAAGGATGTTATTATTCACGATCAATAAAAATCATCCTGTAGTGTTTTCTTTGATGAAAAAAATATTTAAATAAATTAGAAGTAATCTATTTTCATAATGCAGGCAAGATAAGTTTTATTTATCTAAGCGCAGTGGGCGATAGTTCCCATGAACCTATAGCATAGCGAAGTTAAAGGTGAAGACGAGTTAGTGTTGTGGACGTTTATATTCTTATATTAAACTCCATTTATGATCTTCTGCCTGTGGGCAGTGATTTTAAACTAACATCATTTTCTTTATATATATTGTCAACAAGTCGAATAGTCAGTAGAGAATTCAGTCTCGTCTTTTCCATCTCCTCGTATTTGTCGCTTAGTGATCTCATTTGCTCATTATTACGCGGGGGTGAACAGAACAGGATCGAGACAGCCTGACGTCATTGCGACAAGATATTGCTTAACTCTACTGAAAGCCAGTCACATTCCACCCACGACGATTGGCGCTAAATTTAAATAAAGATACTACAGTAAAAAAGAGTAGACGTATCTTAGAAATGGCAGAGAGAAGGCTTTTTCTCGTGCTGTGTCTACACAAAAAAGGTACGATAAAATATTTCTCTTTTCTGACAATAAACGTGGAGAGTAGAATAGAGTATTATTTGAAAAAAATGCATAATTTGTGATTTAAGAGGAAGATGATTATTAATAATGCATACGAATAAAAGAAAGAAATGAATATAAAAAAAGTCAATCAAATGTGATGATGACTGTTGAAATGAAAGCTGGGAGATAAATGTAATGGGACATTCTGGTTTGAATTTCTCGACTGACTACGAGGACGAGACATCACGATGACGAAGGGCATCGTCGAGGACGCTGAGGGTCGGTACCCGGTTGGATGAGTACCTGCGTCCAAGGCAATAGTGATATGGCAAGTCCGATGGAAGTATTGGAGGTTAGGTACTAACGACAGAGGGCCGCCGGTAAGAGAGAACGGTGAGACCGGTGGAGCGGCTATAGAGACGCGGAGGTAGACAAGAAGAGACGACCGCTTGAAATCCCTCTCCTTCCCGCCTTTCCTGCTTGCTTGCCGCCCGTCCGCCATGCCACTACGAACCAAGCGAACGTACAGCTAGGCCGGCACCGTCCTGTAGCCCATTTGGCATTTCCCCAGCTATAGCGGCGGTCCTGTAGCCCATCGTTGTTATCGTCCCGCAGCTGCATAAAGTCGGTTCTCCCTACCTCCCCTCAGTTCCCTCACCCCGCACTTCCTCCACTCGACCCCTCGTCCCGGCACTGCCAACTGTTCCCCACTCTGACCCTCGCGCGCGTTTTCTCGGTATTCCCCTCATCACCCCGCGTCTTCCTGCTCCACCATTCCCATCACTTTACCCTCCAATCCCCCGCAAGTGCCAGGCCAGTCATCGTTACCTGGCAAGCAAATGCCCCCTCCTTCCTTCCCCCTCGTCGCAACTGCCGTCGTTGCTTATAATACCGTCTCTCTCTTTCTCACAGATTTCCCCACCAATCATGCGACATGGCTTGCAGCATGGAGAGACGTTAGTGCCGTCCTTGTTGTCCTATCGATTCCCCGTTCCCCACCATCCATTCCCGCGCCCCTCTTCAATGATGATCGCCCTCACTCGCACCCATCTCACTCTCTCTTTCGACATCCCGATTGCACCTCGTCCCCTCATTGTAACCTTGGTGGAGAATAACCCGCCGTTCAATTCAAGGAATTATGACGACGTTCTCTCTCCTACTCCCTTCTTGTCTTCTATACCGATCTTCCTCTTTTCCCGTTTTTCCTTCCAACAAGACTCCAAGACTGTCATGCTGCCAGGGACATTCGAAAGGATCTTGCTTGCTTCAAACTGCTTTGTACATTCTCTTTTCATCTTCACTTGCTTCCATATTCTCTGATTCATATTGCTAAGCAGAGAATATATCGTTAAACAGAGTGAATAGACAACTAGTAACGAAGCTATATGTGCGTATACAGGGGTTGAATTTTGTTTCCAGTGATGAACTCGTCTCTTCTCGATGCTGAGTATGTAGAACAGGTGGATGCAACGTCATATCATACAATCATAGTATGCGCAAGTGCTATACCATTTGGAGGTTAGAGCAATGCTACGGTCCCCTACTGGAGAACATTCACAATAGATCTCATCTGGCTGAGGATCTATTCTGTTCAATGTTCATTAAATTTATCTATGTTCATGACAACTTGGTATATTACCAACTGAAATAATGTTTTTTATTTTCTCTTTTTTGTCTTGTACGCTTCGTTGATTTAATTCGATTTTTTTTCACATTTTCACAATATTCTGTAATATATTCTTTCCAATACTTGTTGAATATCCATCAATCAAATAATAGGATTTTTGAAATAAATCTAATCTAGAGAATCTCTCAGATCTATTATTAGTTATTGGTATATACTTGTTCTTCTAAACATATTCATCACCTTCACCCTAGTGAATGTAAAGTGTAAATAATTATGGCTAGGTTTCCAAATTTTCTTCAATCATCTCACAAATCATCATGACAAATGATTGTGTCAAAATATCTAGTGTATATATCATTAGAAATAATAGGTAAATCATCGTGAATTATATCTGGAAAGAATTATTCAACCTTTCTTCATCTAAAGATAAACATAGCAAATAATGATTTAGTAGTGAAGTAAAGAAACATTGAAGGAATATAAAGGTTTGAAAATTATAAACAATAAATTCAAGTGACATTGACTGTACCATGTTATTGAAAAATAAGTTCTATCATCATGGACACGAAGGGCACATCAACAAGGTCAAGATGTGCAGTAAATAGATTCACTGCAAATCTACATGCATGGAGAACTTGATAAAACCTATATGTTATAACCAGAGAGGCAGACCTATTGCGCAGTAGCTATCACGTTCTTACGTAAGGTGACTACAATGATTACGTCACAATTCAACACTGCGATGTGAAGAGAATTTTTGAACTGACTAAAAAACATGAAGACCGATCTTGTGTCTCTACTATTTACTCACCAACTTCCTTGTCTACTTCATTCATATTTATTATACGATATTCGTGTTTATTTAGTTTAACAGCCGAACACTGGAAAATTCCAAGAAATCGTAAATTCTTCACAGATCAAGTATAAAATACGCTGGAACACATAGAAGTTATCTGCTCTATTCACAAGAAATTTATTTGGTGTTGTTTAGGAACGCGTGATAAAATGATGAAAATATTAGGTATTATTGTAACATTGGTAAATGTCGGTAAAACAGCATGTGGAAGTTGGGTGAGACGTGAATTGATATCATGAATGTCAAGCTGTGGGCAAGAAGGGTGGAAAGGACTTCCAAGGGTATAGCACAGTCGAGAGAATTTAAGTCTGGCGAACCTCTGAAATGGCGAAAGGGAATTTTTTGTCGACTTTATTCTCTACTGGCGCCGGGAGGGCGCTTTTTTATGGCGTTTCGTCGTGCAAAAAAAGCTTTCGAATTTGCAGTGACATTTTTTTCAATAAGAGAATACCAAAAAAGTAGGTTACAGATAGAGTACGCTTTAGAAATGCAGATTCGAATGAAGGATGTTTTTAGAAGAGAAAGAAGTTCTGGAAATATTTGATGTAAATTATAACGATGAATCTCTGGGATTATAATTGATGTAAAATATGTACATTTAAATGATTAATATAGGAAAGAAATGATCAATTAAAATTGATCATTTTATAATGAAATCACGAGAGAATTCGAGACGCAAATTGCCGCAAGTGATAATTAATTTTTTTGAGTGTGAATCTCCTGAGAAATATCATGATATTTTCACGGCGAGTAATATCAACGTAGAAGAGCAAAGAGAGTAAGTGAGACTGAGGGCGAAAGAGTGAGAGAGAAAAGTCGAGTAGAAATTCTTCCCTTAGCGATGAGAGCAGAAGCGAAATGGAGTTTAATCGTAGCCATGAGATGAAGCGAGACAGAGTACGATGCGGGTTGAATAGGTTGGTGGGGAGCATGGATCGAACAGAGGGTGGCTGCTAGTGCTATAGAGTTTAGCTATATAGAGAACGAACTGTGGTGAAGAGGGGTGCAGAGAGGTTGAAATTCTACCGAGGGGTATGTTTCCTCTCTCAGTCAATCTCTCTTTTTATCACGCTCTTTCTGAATCTATTTCTCTTCTTTTTTTGTACTTCATACTTCGTACTTTCCACTTAAAACATTATTTTCGTCTTTACCTACTTGCAGACTTGGTACAGCTTTTCAATGAAACAAATGCTTTTTCAAATATTAAGTATAATTTAGATCAATATCAATGAAATCTGTCATGAAAAGTCAAGATTAAAATATATTTAATAATTCATCTCTAATTATATGTTTCTATACTGAGAAATAAATTTACTATGAACAACTAATACATTTTGCAACTAATGCAATCAAAATTTTGAATAGTCATAATAAAATTTTTGATAATAATATATTTTTGATAATAAAATGCAAAATTTTATATTCAATATTTTTTGAAAGGAATAATTATTTTAATTGTAGTAAAGTTATTATAAACATTTTAATGTTAAGAGTTTTGAATAATTATTACAAGTAAGGACAGAAAAAAAAACAATCTAATAATTCAAATGAAATTGTCTTGCCTATCTGTGCATAATCCACTTGACTAAATTTGTACACAGCTTTGAGGTAAAAAAAACTTTTTCATTTTTGATTTTTAATTGCTGTCCTGAATGTCTGTTACTTGCATAGAATAATTAGTCGCCATACGAGAGGTTTTTATTTTCTCTTCATCGCTTCCTGTCTCGGAGGTTCATCATTTGCTCACTTTTTTTTTCTCTATTTGCTTTTACTATTTCTTTTCATGGATTTGTAGCTCTACACTTCATTTACTGCATTTTACCTTCCATATTTTCTTGTCATTTTTTCCGCCTTCACTGTATCATGCATTTTGAATTGACCTTTTGTCGAGTAATAACTGTATGTATATCATCTCCGTTACAGTTCACTTACTTTACTTTTGTTACCATTTTCACACGTTAATTACTCGAAAACAATAAGAAGATAATCAACTGTTATATTTGTTTAACAAGCTGTTAAAGTTAAATAAATTTTGTTGAATTTTATCAATCAATAATTCCTATTTTGGTTCTAATTTTAAGCGAGTGATGGATGTTTTCAGCTCTGTTACCATTTTTGGAATATGTGTTGAACCAACAAATTTTCTCAACAAAGTTTACTATAATAAAAGCTTACTGGATTAAGTTAATTATGAAGTTTTCATCAAAAATAGCTACAAAAATTGTATTAAAATATTATCACATTAATATGAGATTTTTTAATAAAATAATAAAATCACAATTACAATTTTCATTCCTAAAATAAATCTTTGCTGAATATTAATATAAATATTTTTCAAAATATATCTAAAATTATTAATATATATTTTTTAAATGTTAATGAACAATTAATATTAGTCATATCATTATTCTAAGCTAAATTATCAATTTATAAATCTAATTAACATTAAACTTTGTTCATATTTCACGAACAGTTTACATCAATCATTAATTAAAACAATACTCAAAATTTAATCATCCATCAATATTATTAATAACAAAAACATTGTCATCAATATTCCACTGGTTCTTGTCCTAACTGTTTAGTATGTGAGAACAGAAACATTACTTGAAAGTTATTATTAATTATTAATTAAATAACAAAAAAAATTGTTTATAAATTTTTAAAGAAATGTTAACATTAATTTCTGCATGGAGATAATAATTGTCAGTAAATTATAAATTTCACACATAATTCAAATAATATTCCTAGAGTCAAGGTCGCTGGTGAAGTCAGAATCTTCCCACGGTCGATTACAAGACCTTTCGTTCCTCTTGATCGCTGAATATTTCTGGTCGTCAGATTCTTCAGCATCATTTCCGGTGAACCAATTTTTCCAGCGACCCTCAAGTGCGTGTAGGTAAGACGGCTCAAAAGCGTCAGGCTTCGTAGCATCATGTGTACATTGCGCTTTAGCTGTCGTTATCACCAACACGAAGACGAAGTGGACGGCGTAGGCGTCACGGATCGGCTCCCAGCAGGAAGCCGTGCCTACCTGTCTCAAGTATATACGGTGCTCTTTCGCCTTTACTCTTATCTCTTTTTTTTTTCTCTTGACTCTTTCTCATCTACTTCTTCTCTGTGTACTCTCCTTCGACTCAGACACATATCATGACTTCAAAAAGTCAATGATAACTTTATGTGCCCGAAGGCGAACCAGAAGAGATTCTTGGCAATGATGTTGACCACTGTAATATAATGACACGACAAAAAGCATTAAAATAATATTCAAGTGTTCAAGATTCCACAGGATATTTTTTTTATCAATTTATTATTGGCGTAAATTGAAAATTATATGATGATAAAATTTTAACATGGCTGATGTGAAAAAATAAAGATCCGGGTTACTGATTCAACTCTCCAGTAAACAGAGAACTGCTGAATGTCAGGAGAGTATATATAAGTATGTATATAACTTTAGTGAGCTACATTGTACAGCCACCACTACGCATTGAAGTATCGTAACGGTGAAATTCCTACTTCTTTCACCTGAAATCGTCCTACTTGCTTGAATGCAATGCAAAAATTAAACATTGCTCACTGAATATATTCTTTAAAACGGTATATTTCCAACACATCCTCCAGCTTGGATACAATAGCCATTTTCTTCTGGGAAACTAATTTACGATAAGATGGTTATAAATAATATCAGTACCTCTAACAATTAGAAAATAATTTAAAAAAAAATCATCGAGCTCATAAGCATAATTACGTGTATTGTCTACTTAAACGCGCGAGACTTTTGAATTAAGGACAATAGAGAGCAGTAAGCGGACCAATGGGAGACGAGGTCGTAAGGCTTTCGTCCAATCGGGATACTCGTATCATGGCTTAAGTCACGACAGAACGATGACTTGATAGCATAAGAAAACAGGGTGGCTCAAAATAGCGAATCGATTCCCGCGCAAAAAGCAGCGCGCGCAAGATCTATCATCGTCCAATCAGCTTTGTTAAAACGTGAATAACAAGTTTACTATTTTTGACGTTGGTAATATAATTTCACCGAACATTCTACGAGCATACAAGAACTACTAGTATCCCTAATTAGTGAGTCATACTTTTTTTATTTGGCATCAGCTTTATTTTCGAGTCTTCATCATAACATTGGATGATCTTTGATGAGGGTTTTAGATTTATTTTTAACCATTGTCAATTAAATATTAAAACTTTACATAGTCATTCTGTTGAAATACCAACTTGAATGATATAATTAAAAATTATTTCTATCTGTCTATGCAGTATGACCGTCAATGATTAAATGAGAGTGGACAATGTTACGTTTGAATTAGATGGAAATATAATCTGACCAGTGGTTGACATAATTATTCTTGTGGGTTTTCCAACAATATAATAATGGTATACAGTTCAAATGATAATATTTGAAGCATGAATGTATAACTGCGCATACGCCGCACCTAGTTGATACCACATGTCTGACCACGGCCGGTAAAGAACTACTGCAACTGTTCTTGCTTCCTCTCTTTTATTATACTTCTTCATCCGCATTCTATACTCACCAGCATATATATAACAACCGTTTAATCTTCTTTCTCGAGTTTTTTTATCCTTCTATAACCCGCAATTACGAAAACCCCATTAGCGAATGTTTCTTCATTTGAAATAAAGAAAAATCCGCTATTGCATTGATACTGATTTAGTGGACATTTTTGTGGCGTAAATAAATAAATTGTGTTGGTCTGTGGCCATACACTGTGTGGCCAGTAGATAAATTTTTAAAACGAAAAAAATTGTAAGCGTTTCGAGATCATGACATGGTACGTACGCCATTGGAGGAAACAAAAGAAAAAAATGGTTTATTTGTGTGGCAGCAATGTAGTCCACGCAGCTCGGCCATCGGGTTCTATCTGACAGCGTATTTTTGTAAAACTACCACCCCACCATCCTAGAAATCTCTCTTGCCCCGTTATCCCTCCAGTTTCCCAATGACGTCAGCAGCCAGCCAACCAATAGGAGCCTGGCCTGAATTATGGAGCGAACAAGAGGCAAAGAGCCAGAGGAGAAGTAACATCAGGCTGGATTACACTACCCTGACTCCTTGGATACGAGGACAACCCCCTTGTTCATGAACGAAGACTTCCGTTCTTGTGGAAAACTCCAATGAAGAGGAGAGAAAAAATTCCTACCGGAAGTTGAGCACGACCACGAGTTTTTAGTCTTCTGAGGTGTAAGATAAGGAGACGCACCTCCTTTGAGATTAAAGACCCAGGGAGTTTACCTTTCACTGGACTGCTTTCACTGTGTCAATCTTCCACGTTCGACTACTCTTAAATATTTTAAAAATAACATTCCACATTCAGATCTTTTTTCTTTTAATTATTATTAATTGTATTATCATATTGTTTGATAATTAGTCCATTTTTTATGTTTAACTCACTCAGATTACCTGTCGAGTCGTAAATTGATGCGGAAATTACGAGCTTGCAGTAAGACGTTGGAAAAAAATTTTCGCTATAAAAGAAAATGTTCATTTAATTTAAAAAAAATTAAATATTCATACAATAAAATATTTTATTGGTTCAATATTATGATAAGTTTAATTATAATGTCAACCATTAGCAGTGTAGTTACTTTTTAAACACGTTTAAGTGCATTAAAAGACTACAATGTTAATCGAATGGGAAAGTCATTTTAAAACACTTCGAGTGTATGGAAATAAAATACTTCAAAATTTGAGATTTGCAGTGATACACTCCAAAAAAAGAATTAATAGCGACTATTTGAAATTTTGATTTCATTAATTAAAAAAAAATATTATTTGTTCACAGTAAATTTTTTTTTCAATATGCAAAACAAGGATAAATTGATAAAAAAGAAATTAATGGATGTTATATATATAATGAGCTGTAAACTTGAAATTATATTCTTCCTTGATAGAATTTTTTCAAACACAAGAAACTCAAATATAATTTTTTGTAAGCATGTTGCTTATGTTAACAAGTGTAGAGTAATTTTTAATTTAAAAAATGATGTTTCTTAAGTATCAGGAGGTATAAATCAGTAGGGAATACATCAACATTCGTTGGAGATACCTACATGTGTATCTATGACTGACAATGAGTTATTCGCTGATGCTATATAAGTTAAAGTCATGATACCTACTAAACTTTTGAATAAATGTATTCATACAGGTGATAATAAAACTCAGATTTGCTCTGCAAACAGAACAGAAATGATGAAAGAGTATTTCACGCAGTACTAAATTCCTTGTTATTTTTCTGATCTTCATTTTCTACTTATCCTTCTTTTTTTTAAATTTCTATTTTTATCTTCCTGGATAATTTTTATAATGAGGAAATTATTTTCTATTGTCATTTGCTATAAAGTTTTTAGCTTTTTTATTTTTTATTAACAACTGTAATATTGTATTTGATTGGAAAGATCTTCGTTTCATTATCCTCCATAATTTCATTTGTATTAATTACAATTAATGCTAGTTCTTTATTTGTTCATTGCTTACAGTGATAATTAATTTAAGACCATTAAATTTTATGAATAAACTTTAAATAAAAAATCATTTAAATAATAATTTTTCCGAATAATACGTTTTAACTTTGTTCTGAATTACTTGCTTTAATAATAATCAATTGAACAAAAATTCATTATCATTATATATACATATATTTATGTATATAGGAGTTTATAAACATGACTATAGATTTTTATCCAATTTATATTTTATTTATAAATAGAGAGCAAGGAAAATCTGTAGAAAAATATAAAATAGCCTGATAGTGTTAGTATATTTTTTGAAGAGAGCAAAGAAATAAGTATAAAAAAAACTATTTATACGATAAAATAAGAAATCAGTAGAAATCATTGTGTCATATAGAAATAATTACCAATAGAGCTTTTGATTCTTGTAAAACATAAACAAGTTATTCACCTAATCAATAAATTATTATATCAAACTTTTATTCACCGATTGGAGTCTAAGTGCTAACGATGACTTGTGAATCTTTACACGGTGATAGTCAAATCTTCTAATGTCATTGATAAAAAAATAGTAAATTAATTAATCAAGTATTAGTTGATACAAAAATAATTTGTCTCATCAAACAATTATTAGAAAGCTAATAAATTTCTTTTAAACTAATGAGCTTGCTTACATCAAAAATTTTAATTAAATTGATTAAGACAATTTATCGAGAGTTAAATGAGTGCAGATATTTAATTATTATGTTTAAAAATTAAGTTAAAATAAAATAGTTATTTTTAAATTTAACAAAATATTTAAACTAAAATATTAATATTAAATAACACCTGAGTTTATTTAACAACATGGTTGTATGATAATGATAATGATAAAAACCACTTTGTGGTTACTCAAAATCAACACAAATAATATTGCACAAAGTATCGATTATTTTACATTGACTTTTCAGAAAAATGTAATGGATTCTGTCTATCAGTGAGAGTTTTTGTTTCTGAAGGTATGATTCTAATAATTCAAATTGAATAAATATTTGATTCGAGTTGAGATTTACTGATAACTGATAAATTTCTAATTGAGTGATAAAGATGTAATGATAGTAGAGTATAATAACCCATAAATACTCCATCAGTTCATGCACTTTATGATAAGAATAATTCAAGATCTTGTTTTTAGAATAATTCTTGTTATATAACAATAAATGAATCTTTCATAATTTTCTTCTTTTATTTCTACAGTGATTAAAATGATAATTAATTGATGAATGCTTTGATTGGAAATGTCAAATTACATATTCAAGAAGAAGGAATTTTCAATATTACTTGATTTTGATAGACATTTTACTTTCCATAAATAAAATCATAATAAGAGAATGAGAATCCACTATTTTATTTTCAAAAGGTGCTGTGCATAAACTTTAAAATAATGTTTTTCTTTTTATTCTCAATATATCAATAGCTCTCAGTATTTTTATCACTGACCCTTGTCTTCTAAACTCAGCTTTAAAGATCTTTAACACCAAAAATCCCATGAACCTCATGTACACAAGAGGTAAATATGGCAATAGAGAGTTAAATTGAATTAAATATCAGAAGTATAAATACACAGGGTTGAACTTTACCGATTTTTCATAAATATTTTATTTTTTTGTTGGAAACAGAAGAGTGGTTAACCACTTTAAAGCAGGAGTAGGGGAAAAATTGTCAGCTTTATTTATTATCATTAAATTTGTTAATACAGTTTGATTTTTCTATTTCTGCATCAATAATTTTCTTAAATAAATTGTAGTAATAGTCATCTATAACAGTGAGAAAATAATTTCATTTAATTACTTCGCTAATAGTCCCAAGATTTCCTCGATAACAGTGTAATCGTTATCCACATCCTCTATATTCTTTCTCAGATTCACCAAGTGGCTCCGATAAGTTTAACAGTTCGTAGGATAGTCCATGCCCAAGAGAATACGAGAATACTCACGGAGCTCCCTGGCCTACGATTAGGAAACTTTGCCAACACTTTGGTAAACTTTCAGAAACTTTCAAAGTGAGTAGTTGGAATGGGGGTCACCACGTGGAAACTGTAAACACTGAGTGATTTTTAATACAACACATCTTTCATTTCTCAAGTTCATTGATCACATATTTAATGTGTGCCATAAATTCTTACTCGCTTTATTTTATGGATCTCAAAGAGAAGCATTTAGCTTCAAGTCATTGACTTTTTACTTTCTTCTCGCCATATTTGCAAAATAACATAACATGTTGAAGTAGGGTTACTGGTAGAATATGTGTGTGTGTGTATATAACAATATACATTTATAGTGCAAATTTCCTAAAGATCTAGTGAATGGTATATTTGAAAGGAATATTTTGGTTGAAACGCTTCAAGGTATTTTCCCTTTCTATGACCCAATATATAGTATTATTGGGTCACTAGCATTCACATCGTCGGTTCACCCATATAATCGATCTTCGCTTTTTATTTCGTGTGCTTTAACACTCTCTCGTCAGCACTTCGCTTTTATAAGAGAATTCTTTTTTACAAAAAACGATCTTTGGTGGAATACTTTTGACAAATTATTACACATGAATTTTGATGTTTAAATAATTATATGTTAACTACAGTTCGTACTATTTTTAAAAGTAGTTTTTTATTGATTTTGGTTTAAAAATGATTCCAATTCTTTAATAAATACTGATTTTTATCTAAAGACCGATAGGTCAGAATGTTTTTTTCAAAATTTTTCTATAAAAAATAATTTTTTAATATTGACAGTGTTTGTAAGTAATTAATAAATTTTTATTTACAAAAAAAAATATTTATAGATTTAAATAAAATAAACATTATTAATAATTATTTTTTCTAATGATATCAACTAAGAAAATATAAAAGTTTAATTGATTTAAATACTGTATAAATTAGGATTTATTTATTCAACGTTTTATATTAATTATTCGAAGATTTTGACATTTTAATGACATAACAATCAGTATTATTCATAACATTATTGCTTGCAGAGCTCATTCATTAATTACTAAAGTAAACAATCATCATAGAAAGTCTTTAGGCGAATTTATTATTACGTAATTAATCGACAATATTGATTTCATAAAATTTATAAATGTTTTGTTTTGATGCATAATAATTAATCATTAAATAAAATAAATGTTACAAACTATTTAATTATTTTTTTCTCTCTGCAATAATAATAAAAAATTAAACGGCTATTAGTAAAATGGAACATCGTTACAATAGAAGTTTTACAATTAGAGTTCAAAAAAAGCTGATAAAAAGTTGGTAATTTTTTTTTTTAACTGGTTTAATATTTGTGCAATAATTTATTTTTATAATAGAGAAAGTCTGATAAATATAAACTATATGATAAATAAATGCTGCAGAGATAACGGTGGTTTATATTAGATGCAAGTGCCATATTTGACACACTTCATCAAAAATATATATGATGATGATCATGCTGAACAAAATATTTCAAATTCCAATTTCACGAAAATTTTCCTAGTTTTATCTATAATTAGAGTATAGAGTGTATGGTTAGAAGCAGAAACTCAAATTACTCTCAACTATGTGCGTAATATTAATTACGAATAATTTTCCCAACTATTTTAACAAGATGTTAAAACACAAAAAATTAATTTAAAAATCACAAGTTATTTGTATAATTGATAGGTTAAAAAAAAATATTTCCTTAACCTTTAAACCTTTTTGATCATCAACAAACCATAATATAAACTTTCATTTTCATCTTTGGTTAAAATAATATATTTTAAAATGACATTATCAACTTTAGAAACGTAGTGATTACTTTCTAAACCATTATTAACAACATAATTTCCAAGAAGAATAGAAAGATATTTCTTGAAAGCCTAAAACAAATGGACTTTTCATCAACAAAGAAAGGTGACCTATTTTCAATTTTCTTCTCAGTAAAACTTGAACCTAAATATGATAAATAAATTAAAGTTGACAAGTTTTTCTTTTTCATTACAAGAAATTCAATGAAGTTTTCTATTTGTTCCAACCAAACTATCTTCCAAATATAAAATATTATATAAAAATGTAGTTGAACAATAAAAATCAAAAACAGTAGAGAAAAAAGGACTTTGATCAGACAATATTGGAAATAAATAATAAGTATATTTCAGAATCCCGAGTCGTGCAATGTTCTTTCTTTATTAGTAGAAACGGGAAAGTAAGAGGAGACAATTCTGGCTGACCATTCTCCCAGTAGGTAACCCTTTTCTCCTTGCAAGCAATGGTCCTGTTGTTTATCTCACGAAACTCTATTACCGACATTTTCCGTGAATTCTGCGCCCGGCGCCTAGCAGAGGACGAGGGCAGACAAGAGAGAGCTTGACGCAATGAAATTTGAACGTGGCTTGCGCTCACTAGCATTCTCCATCTCCTTTCTGAACGTATGGTTATGTTGATAACGATTTCACCATCTCGCTCTATCCGGGCTCAAGTAGTCAGCAAGCAAGTGGGGATGGACGAGCAAATGGAGGGTTGACGGCAGCAAGAGTGAGAGAGAGAGGAAATGAACGTAGCAGTATCCAACTCTCTGCGTCGTTTGGACGTGGCAACGTTGCTTTTACGAGTACTGGTAGTTGGCGAACCAACAACCCAACCGTGACTCAGCACTGCCAGCAACGTTGCTTTGGACACTATATAAAATCGGACCTTTTGCAATGTGAGTTTTGTAACTTGATTCTATACTGAATAGCCAGCCTAAAGACGTAGTTGGTTATGCAGCGATGCGGGATATCGATGCTTCTTGCCGATCGAGCCACGCGACCCCTGTCAAATATTCAATTTGTCGATTTATTCCCAAAGAAAACAGCCGGATTTATTGACCCAAAAAAAAGCAACTCCAAACGAAGAAGAATACAAAAACTTCGTCTCTTACATTATTTAACTGAAAAAAAGCAAAGCTCGATAAGTAATGATTTTTCTTGAACAGATTTTTTTTTTCTGTACATTACTCCGTTTGTCTGGTTATTTAATCATTTTTCTATCAATTACTGTAGTTATATTTAGATACGAATGCGAAAGAATCTCTTTAATTATTCAACAGCATGTTTATAATTTAAAACATATATTCATGAGAAGAATAAGCCTCTTTATATAATTCAAATGACGTATCGATCGGTAAATCAAAAACTAATAACAACCGATTATATGACGAGGTTATTGCATCGATCGGACACACATTTCCGTGTTATAACATGGTTTTATTCAAGCTTATATCAACAGCCGATAAGGGAAGGACCTTTCGTGGAAGATTTTGTGGTCGCGCGCGAATATATCGTTGTTAAATATTCCACGAGTTGCTTTGTATGATGAAATTTAACGATGAAGCGTTGGATACGTAGTAGAGTGGGAGCGTTGAAGGCCGACGTTTTGTAACTCCTCGAGCATTCTTTCTTCGAAAATTTCGGCTCTCATCCATTGGGCAATACAATACTTACATTACATTCACAATCAATACATTTAAAAAGTCGAAAAAGCAATTTTTTTGCATTTCAAATTACGAGGAATATAAATAAGAAATGTAAGACATTTTAGTTTATTTTATTTTTTCACAGAAAATTGAATATCCGTTTTTGTTGCGATGTGGAAATTAATACAATTTAATTTTTTTTTCAACATTAGATGTTTTAGCTTTTATTTAATTTCAAAATAAACAGGACGGAGATGTGCTTGACGAGATTAGAGATTTATAGAAATCAAAATAGAAAAAAGATATTTAAATGTAGTTGATAAAAATTTTATTAAAAAAATTTTCAGATGTTTAGAGGAAATCATTTTGTTCTTTATTTCCTCCGCCAGTATTCAATCTCGAGTTCTCAGATTTTTTATCAGCTAAAGCATATATTCTATGATCTATACACAGTGAAATGACACGCATGTGACAAGGCTGAAAATAGAAGGTAGCTACAGTATCGGCTATACAACCCGAGAGAACTTTGAGGAAAACTCTCTGTGATAGTTTTCAATGAAATTGGTTTAACATGCGACATATGCAACGCAAAAGAAAAGTTACCGACTGCGATTTTTCCGGATTATATAAAATATATGGACGTTATTTCATTATAATCTAGACGTGTAGATTAGATAATATCAATTATGCTTGATTTCATAAAAAGGGCCGGGTGAATAATGAATGATTTTATGAAATTTCAATCTAGACCTTTGGATAATGAATAAAGTAACTTGGCTATGAATAAAACATTTTTTTCTCTTTAAATTGTGAGGACAAAATGTAATGACGTCTCCTTTTTTTATTGATAAAAAATATGAATACGGAAATTTAATTTATAACTCATCTCCTATTTTCTCTTCAGATGCACTGAGAAAAAAAATGAACTACAAACAAGTAACATTTTTTTCAATTAATAAAATCAGAATTTTGAATAGTTGCAATGAATTATTTTTTATGAATTGAATTGGTTATATTTTTATTAATTCAGTTTTAATGGTTATTTGAAACAATAAAAAAATAATTCATTGAACAAATAAATTTTTATTGTGCTCAATTATTGAGAATAGAATTATTAGAATATTGATTTATTCTTATGCTTCATTAAATTAATCATTTATTTAAGATTCATGATTATTAATGTACTTAAACGTTCTCAAAAATTCTTTTTTTTTATTAAATTAACATTTTTCTGTACAGCGAAAATTTTTATCTCAGTATGAAAGACAATTTTCTTTCGTGAAATTAAAAAAAAAATGATTCATAAGTCGAGGTTGTTCAACAGAAGCATTTTTTTAAAATTTCACTAGAGAAAATGATTATGAATGAATTATTGACAATGTTGGATGATTTTCGATTGAAAATCATCATTATCGAGATAATCCAATAGTAAAAAAGCGCAGATAAATTATATGTTGAACAGGTATGTACATATCTGTAGATATTGAAAAGTCTAAACGAGCATTTCATGAGTAAGTATACATTGAGATAAAATATCAAGTGAATACTATCTTATCAAGATTCACGTAATCAATTTAAATTTTCTGGGACATATATTATATCTTAGAAGTAATTAAATATATAAGACGTATCATGAGAAAGTATTGATCGAGATCATATCCATCTAAGAATGTTAGTTGATTCAGCCGGATGTCCATCCCTTTACTTGCCTTCGTGTATAAAGAAGAAGAACAGCTGTGTGAAGCACATGTGAATCCCAGGAACATCGGTCTGAACTTGGGCTGGGCCTGAAGTGTTCCCTTGACTTATTCTCGAGACAGTGTATAGGGGGACTTATAGAACCAAACTGCGCCTTTTTAGGGACTATAATGTTCCGTCGCAATAGTGAACGAGTGTGTTGGACTCACCAAACGCTCTCTGGCCGGCTGTTTCTTGCAGCTGTCTGATGTTCATGTTAACGTGCTCACTCTTCAGCTTGCTGCTTCGTTACTTTGTTCTTCAACAACAATATAACTTCAGCAGCTCCTCTAACTATTCTGATAATTCAAAAATACAATCGTCATAATAATGAAGACATTTTTTTCTATTTTTCAAGTCATTTTAAACATAAATAATATACACGGAAATTATCTCTTGCCTCGTTACGTTCACACATTGCATACACAACTTCTTTGTAAAGCTGGTGCAAGAAGGAGTTACGTGTTCGTTTCGTTACGTCATATTCTCTCTCAGCAAAGGCATTCGTTTCGAAGTAATCACGAGGTCGACTCGTAATCGTTATGATATGAGACTCGAGTATATATTGTCGAAAGAATATAACATCATGAGTTCTGGCCATTGTAAAGGAGTCGTTCGATAAACAAAAAATATCCCCAGATAGAATTGATTTCCTTTTTACTATCTCTGACTGTTGTTAAAAATAAAAATATTGTGATGGTTACATAATAAACATAGTTATGAGTTTTTTTTTAGAAATGAAATTAGATTAGGAAATAAATATGGGTGTTTGTACTTTGATTGAGTTATCAGAGAATATGACGTATAACAGATCACATCTATACCTTTATTCTGGTGTTGGGAAGTCCAACCACATCATGTTTTCCCGTTGCGTCACGCATGCCAACGTATAACAGTACATACAATGCATCCTACCATCCTTTAGATAAACATACATTTTTAAAACAATAGTTTCCAACATATCAATTATCATAAATACTTGCATAAATATATACACCTTAAATATATCTTTTGCAGTCGAGTCTACTGTATTTAGTCTTTTAGTTGAAGATTTTGTTGAATATCTTTGTTTTGAAAATTACTTGAAGATACAACAATTAGAAATAAACAATTTGTTGTTTAATTCCTTTTTTGCGATAAAAATACAGTATTTACCGTGTTAAATACATTCGTTTAAAGGGATGTATGGTTTTGTAAAGGAACATTCATCAATAGAAATTTTTAGGAATTTATTCGAAGCATTTTTCTAGTGAAATGCTCGAGTAGCGATATTATCTATCGAGACTGATTTATTGCCTTAATTCTTTATTATTGTTTCGAAGTTTCTTTCATGCTGCATGGCCCAGATAAATTCGTGGAAAATTTTCAACGCAAAAATTCTAATGCTTTACTACTGTCGCTGTTCAAAGGTTTTTTTCTGTCTGGTGGCCCAGATAAATTCCTGGAAAATTCTCGATACTAAATCCTTCGAATTTCATTCGATTTTTAAATGACTTCAATAAAATAAAGACAAATATTTTTTTTGATGTTGTGACTTTTTTTTTTGTTTTTGATGTTTGTAAAACAGAGTAGTTTTTTTTATTACAATTTTTTTCCACGTGGAACGTTCATAGAGATAATACAGTTATTTATAAATTATTAATCATTTAAATAATAAATCATTGAACAACTATATGTAAAGTAATAATTTTTTTATTGTCTATTAAATATTAATAATCGTAAATGATTTTAATATTTTAAATTAGTTTAACACTTATAACAACCCATTTTGATTTATTTAATTATTATTTAATATTTCAATAATAGTACTGATTAATTAACGATTACAACAAATTATAAATATTAAATATTTAAAATAATAATTTTGTTAAATAATTCCAATCAAATAATAGCTTACTAAATTTAAGTGTTTCTTCATCAACAAATAAATATCTGAATTATTTAATAATTCTAAAATAAATCATTTTCGGAGCTAATAATTTATTTACTGAAAAGTAATTTAACATTTTAATTTAACTGATTGCTTTATAAAATATTATTCATTAATAATTAAATTTTTATTTTTGTAGTTGATATATTTTCTATCAAAATCAATTTCTCCTGTAAAATGTTAAATAATAATTTTTATCTCTCAGCCTGGGAGGTTTAAAACCTAGATTTATAATCCATCCATCACCAGAAAAATACGAAAATGAAAATACGATAAAGAAAAAAAACTCTAAAGATTTATACTCAGCTTCGCTTCGTCGCTCACAAACATGAGTAACGGGATGCAAGTGACCTCGGACCACAATCGAATACCGAACGGTGGCTCTCTCTACGTTTTATTCTATCTCTCAGCTATGAGATCGTCGACCTTGCACTTCGGTGAATCTCTTGAAACACGACCCTTTACAATATTGTATTGCATCTTATCCTTAGTATTTTATATATTCCTTATACTCGGGTAATGTAAATGGCAAGTGCGAACACGAGACACTTGAAGAACGAGAATAAGCGCAGCAAGGGTATATGTACCAGAAAGAGCACTCGCGCTTTCAGCTTTGATGGCCATCGTCATGCAGACAACTATACTTGTATACATATTGTACCTGTTGCTTATTCTGTTGTTCTCCATGGACCAAGTATTACTACCCTCGGGGCGAGTCTCCGTCTTACTCCAACCCTTGAATTTATATCTGCCTCATCCTCTTATACGAATGATGGACACCCTTTTCTGAAGCAATCTGGAGTTTCCATACACACATCGAGGGTCTTTGAAGCTTAATCTGTGTGCGATGTTGACTTTATATACTCCAACTAATATACCTTTTTGCATCAAAAGCCTCCTCTACGTATTGCTCTACATTCGTGTGTTACGCCCTCGAATTTTTCTCTTTACTCGCATCCGTAGTGGTTAAATATATACATGACCATGTTTACGTTTATGTATCGAGGTAGAAGTTTCTTCATTCATAAACTTGGCTGGTCTCTCTGGTAGTCTTGTCCCCCTTATTCTCCCTCAGCACTTGGGGGTTGTAGCCGCATAAGGATGTAGTTATGTAGGTTACGCTTGAGATCTTACTGACGTACAGGTGCTTAAAAGAATACTCCCAAGGTCATGACTGGACCCGTTACACCCTCTTAACAAACTTTTTTCTCATTTACTTCTTCTCTTTCTAATTCCGCTGTTTTTATTCCATTTCTCTCTCTTCATTACTCGATGGCTTTTGACCCCAACTAAACTCTCCTCTGTTTCCAACATAAATTCACTTTTATGATTAGACCAGAATCTCAATGAACTTTAGACTTTTTTTCATGCCTTGGAATATTTTTCATATCACGGTCAAGTTTACAAGAACAGAATAAATAAGTGTCTTGACACTTGGAAGTTGTTTTTTATACATTCTGGTCAACAGCAAGAAGGATATTCCCTAAGGGTATGAGAGGTGACACAAACTCCAGTCATGTCTATTTTCCATTCATGGGATACAAAGTGAGTTATGCAAAAACAAGTTGTGGAAACAAATGTAAAGCACCAGTTCAGCCGACAAGTGGCGCCACATCAGTTGATCCTACGAGTGGGCCACAAAGTTTAGAATAAGGTGCAGACACATACCTTCCGTTTAGGGGATTGAGAATTCTCCGGTCGAGAAAGTGGAGCCAGAGTGAAAGAGTGAGGGAGAGAAAAGCTTTTAGTGGCTTACACTCTATGGATATACGGAGAGACAAACGACGTGGAATAGGTGGTCGAGTGGGTGGTGAAAAGAGAAAGAGAGAGAGAGTGTATAAACGATAAAGGGCGGTAAGGCTATGCAACAGGTTCTCTAAAGCTCAAATGACACGCATCAACAATATTTTTACGAGACATACACGTTTCACCTAGTGTTAAATAGTCTCAGATCGATGTTCCATTGACTGGCATATTCATTAAATCATAAATGTGTTTAATATTCATAAAGTCAACACTCCACTTGATACTGCTTCCACATGTCGATCAACTTAATAAACAAGACAGACAGCATGGCGCCGTTGATACTTCTCTGAATCTCTTTCATCTTTCTCTCTCTCTCACTTTGAAATTAATGTGCATGATTTGTGCTGTCATTTATAAAATTATAGCATAATCGCCACTTAAGTGAAACAGTATCTATCATGTGTCAAATGTACACATTGTGGGCGAACTCTGCTTGTGATTACTATTAACAAGACAAAAGTTGATCTCAAGTTATCAATAGCAGAAGGTGTCATGAAATTTCTATCAACTCTGTTGTTTATTGAGAATTCATTTTATTGACAATATTTAGAGATGAAGGAATTCTTTTTTTATCTTGTTGAAATAAATACATAATCAATGTATTTGTAATTTCAGATCAATAGATGTTTTATTATATAATGTGCAATAGAAAAAATATTAAATCAAAAAAATTTTTTTCAGACGTTTTCTGGATTCATAAGACCTTGAATTGATAAAATAAATATTGACAGATATTTTTGTTTTTACCAACTTGTTACTCTGATTTCTTTAATTAAATTAAGCTTGACATCATTCACAACTTTGAGCACTGTGGGTTTAATGAAGATCGAATTTTTTGTTGATCAACTATTGAAGCTTACAGTAGAATCAGGAACAGCACGTGGATGCACTTTTGATGTTTTTGGTTAATTTTAAAATTGAAGAGGTTTATTTTTAGATCAATGGTAAATTAAAAATACTATTTCGTGAAAAAACAAATACATTTCTAGATTCAAAAAAATAAAGTAAAATTGATAATACCACTAATAATTGATTCAACTACTGTCAATGCTCAAAATTATGTCTTCAATCTAAAAAATCAGTAATATTCAAGTGACATAAAATACAAGTCTATCTCCAATAAAACTTATTTAATTCGTCTGTTTTTTAATCATTAATTACGACTTGATCAAAGATTAATAATGTTCTCACTTTGAAAATTACTAGTGAGGTTTAAAAATAAAAAAAAAATTGCAAATAATTTCTATAAATCAGCAAAATTAAAAAAAAACTATTTTGTTAATTAGAAATGGATAAAAAATAAACAAGCTGTGTTAGCCCACAGCCAATTTAACATCAATAAATATCAAGCGTTAATTAAACGTTTAAAAGTTGTTTAACAAGCGTGAAAAAATTTTTTATTTTACCAAATAATAGTAATTATCCTTCGCAACATGTCAACCCAGTAACTCTTTATCCATTCAATTATCAAATTCCTGAATAAAACAAATTCTTTAAATTCAATTCAAATGTCATATCTTTACGTTTATCCAATCAGTTTCAACAAACCATTGTCTGTTATAAAGGTCAACAAAAGACTTGAAATAATCATTCTTTGGTTTAAAATAAAGAATTTTCAACTTCAGATGATAAATATTGACTTTGAAATCAATTTCCGATGACATTTTTCAATGTGCAGTGCAAATGCAGTTCTGCTCAACAGTGTTTATTGTTATGTCATAAAAAAATTCAGGATTTCTGTCAAAGTTTTATTACACTAAATGTCCAACACTAACAATCATTGTAGCTAACATTAATATTACTACAAATCTAAGTGTTTCATTTAAATGCACTTCATATTTTTTCAACATGTCGTCACCTATTTAATTATTATTATTACACTCACTTTCGATGCACTTAAACGTTTTTAAAAAGTGTCTACAATGGTGTTCAAATGGGTAACGTCATTTTAAATCCTTTTAAGTGCATTGAATAAAGACACTACCATTTGCAATGTCGTAGTCATTTCTAACACACTCTAGGGTATGTTGAAATTTATAGTTTGTTTACAAAGTGTGATTTTAAACACATGTAGATACGTTAATCGTCACACATTTTGGATTCGCAGAGATTATATATTATCACATTTAGAGCATGTAGGCAAGATAGCACTAAAAAGGGATTCGAAAGATGACACAGATAATATACATATAAACGCAGAGGCTGAACTACTTCAACATCGAAATCCACATGTCTAAATAAGTTTACACGGACAGCTAGCACAGAGACACGTTATGAATCAGCTGAGCCATGCTTCCACGTACGCGAGATAAACGTCGTGGAATGTGCAGTAGTAAAATGCATATATATATACACATATGTAACTGAGGCCTATATATCTGTGCACAATCCGTGGGCAAGTTCAACGAGTGATTCTCTGTGAGCGTTTGTATACTTGAATGTAGATCTGGAGAGTGAGGTTGGCAGAGGGGTTGAGATGAATATGTGAATATGTGCCACGCGAAACGAGTAAACGGGCGAACGAAAGGGAAAACGGGGTTGGAGGTCCTCCGCCTCCATCTCCGGTATTTTGCCCCCTTCACTCCACCACTCCACTGTCATATTCTCGATGTATCACACACCTCACATCCATACGCAACAACTGTACTCTGTATTCGATGCATACAGGATTGATTCGATATACTAGAAAAGGTTACAAGTGAGAATAAAAATTTCCATTTCTGTTACGCTGCTTCAATAACATTGTGTGCTAGGTGCCAGTGACCTTGTTTCAGAATTTATTTCTTTTTATTATCGCTGTAACAGAAATGTTCATTCATTCATTCACTAAATAATCAATAAAATATCAACCACTTGATACATAATAGCCACGAAGCAAGAAAACCGTGAAGGCTATAAAGAAAGTAAAAAGACATGTATAGATATAGATATATATACTCTCAGTTAATTCACGTAATTCTTGATCATGGAATCATGGAGACCATTGATCTTGATTGCGGCACATTAACTGGCACGATGCGTGCGATGTAGTACTAGTAGAAAACTGCATGCTACTAGTTGAGTCTAAACTTGTCCAGCCTAGATGGAAACTTGGCACGAAAGACCCTAGTGACCCCATTGTCTTGTTCCTCATGAGTAACAGCCCCCTGGTGTCTCACGTATTAAAGAGAATTAACACAAAGGATAGGTATATTTAATATCCTCTGTCTTTCTTACTCACGTTACCTCCTATCGTACTCTTCGTATTACTCACCCTTACGCGCACCCCTCAATTACCAACTGCTTCTAAACTCTAACTGTAAAGCACAGACTCGTTGTTACACCATGCAACAGGTTCGACGAGGATACTCACATCCGGGACACTTCCGGAACTGGTATCCGTCGACATCCGATTTCATTCCCACCAGGTTTTATATGTATATGGATACAATGAATTTATGAGGCTACCATGATCCTTAGCTTATTAGATGATTCACCAAACTTGGGGGAGGTTAAATTGCAGAAATATTTATTGTGATGCACAGCTTTCAGGATGATTTATATCATCAATTTAGATTGCTCTTTTTTTCGCGAAATTTTTTGGAGAGAAAAATTGATATTTATAGAAATTCGAAAAAAATTCAATAGAGAGCTTGTTTAGTTGCAAATTCACTGAATTCAATTTTTACTTTTCTATTTATTTATTGCTATTATAGATATTCAAGAGAATTTTGAATATTTATTTGAAGCAGAGAAAAATTGGAAAATAAAAAATTCCATTTTCAAGCAATGAATTTTATTCATTTTATGGGATTTTAGTGTTAGTGATTAGATGTTTTTTGTACTTATTTTATGGGTGCAAGAAATCCTCTATTATAGCCAGTAATAGGGTCACATATGGTTAGAACAATAAAAATAAAAATATAGAAAATATAAGATTATCTATAAAAGGAAAAAGAATGGAAAAAAAGACAATCATTTTTTGTACACTGAATTTTTATAAGAATATTTATAGAAATGATAATTCTGAATATCATTTCTACCGTTATTATTACATTCTTTGAGTTGAGAATTTTTTTATATAATATAGAGGGGACGAAGTAGACATTATTGAAAATAGATTTATATTAGAAGTCACATTTTTATTAAAAGTCCTTAAGAAATTCTTCATAAAATCTATTATGTCTTCAAAATGAAGAAAAACATATAAAAGTCAATTATTTTTAAATACATTCTGACTTCAAAATTTATTTTCTCACGACATCAAATAAGAATTTATTATTTCTTAATTTTTACTGCATCTCATAGAACAACATCTCATACAGTATATTTTTAATTTCATCAAGAGATAAAATTTTCGAGATTGGAAATCATTGAAATTAAAGGGATAAAGCGAATGACACCGAGAGAATGATCCAATGTAAATTCGATTTTAATATAATCAAGCTATCATCGTAACTAAATATTCACTAAATGAAGTCAAAATTGAGATTAATATTCACTACAGCATCTATTGATTTTTATTCTTTAATATTCACTTTAATCCCTTTCTCTCTCTATCTTTCTCTCTTCACTAAAAATAAAGTTTCAACATACTAAAAAAAAAAGAAAATCATTCGTACAACTCACCACTGAAAATTTAATTCTCACTATTTTCCTTTTAAGCTGATGAATGTATTTTCATTTAAAAATGTTTAAATTTTGATTCCTAGATTGAGAAAAAAGGAATTAAACAAGAAGAATTTGAAACATTTGTAATTGAATATTTTATTTTATTTAACGAAATATATTTTGATATTTGGTTCAAGATTGTGATAAGTATAAATATAAGTGACATTAGATTCATTTTTTTTAGTTTTTTTCTAATTTTTATTTTATTGGTTGAAAAAAATATTACTTTTTTATATTCTATTTTTTCCCCAGTGTATTTTCAATTTCTTAAACCAGAGCTAAAAATTAAATTAAAATCTCTTAAAATGAATGGACGAAATTTTTTACATAAATTCCATTATGAATTTACAAGAAAAATGTAAAAATTATTCCAAACTCAAAGCCTCAGCTATATTCCTCGACAGACTGGCAACTTATTTTCTTTCGACTCAAGCAATCATTTTGAAAGGCAAAAATGGTAGATTATATACGTATAAAGTAGGTCATCGAGACTGTCCACAAGTTAACAGAATAAACGTTGTTGAAAAACCAAAGTCACGACACGACAAACTTGACCTTGCTTTCCTATGAACCCACCCCATCTCCATTTTATACTCTTACTTTTTATATCCTCGACCTTTCTAGCTGACTTGACGACACGATTGTGACTTTCCAAACTCCATCTCATCTTAGTGCACTTCTTTTTTTTTTCTCCAAACTAAAAACTCATAGTGATTTCACTTCTGACATTGTTCTATCATATGAGAGCATACTAACCAGCACACACAGTGATGTCTGTCTTGAGGCAAATGTGTGAACATTTCGTCTAGTCTGTCGCTTTATATGTCATCAAAGTCTCTCTATACGGGACAGTGAGTTGACGCGTGCAAAATTGCTGTAAGTTACGTGACTACAGTGACTTTAGTGACGAATGCAAGAGACATACACACATCATGAGCAGTCGTGCACGCGTACAACCACTTGTCTGGCTGTCACCGTAGGATTCTCGATCGATTTGTCTAGACGATAAACTTCATTCAGTAGTCGTGACAGAAAGGCGCGCGCGCTGAGTCGTGCAGGGGGCCATCCAAGTAAAGTGCACTGGAATAAACATTCAAACGGTTCTCGCGTAACACGTCAATAACCTTCTCGATTCAATGAATGAATCACAATTGATACTTTACAGTTTTATTGAGACTCTACGAATAAATATTCGTCGAGGTTATATAATTGATACGCCTAAAAAAACATTTAATCAATGACGTTAAATCGAAAGTTTTTCCAATCACCCAGATAACAGTATCATCCAGACGTCCTTTTTCAATGAAAAAATGTTGTGAAACGAATTAATGAGGCAGATGTTTGGGTTTTGTCTGATAGAGTCAATGATCTAAAGTGTTATAAAAACCAACAAATGCGGAAGGCGTCAGAATGATTGAAATTCAACCATAACCTACCTCGGTATACATGAATATCCGAATCTAAACGATTTGGATCGTCTGAAAGTTGTAAGGCTTGGTAAAGCATTGATCAATGGTCGCGCCATGCTCATGAAAAATTCATGTATCGGGAGACCCAATAAAAAGTTAATCGCTTTGTAGTAACCCAAGTTATCGGCTGTACAGAATTAATTAGATCAAATAGCAATCGACAGGGCTCGACACTTCTTCAATGTAATCTGATTATCACGCCAATTAACTGGAATAAAAGGACTCTTGAATTGTTTTTTTTTTTTTAGGTAATTGCCACTGTGAGACACAGTTGAATATATATAATTATTTTCAAAAAAGATTATTCAATTAATAATTATTGTCTTATTGTTTAAATTATTGCATAATTATTTTTTCCAGACAACCTTGGAATTGTTTGTTGGTTTTTGATCTTGAGGAAAGATTTTTATTCTTGATGAATAAGAAGAGAAATAATGCAGATTTATTATTTTGTATACAATAAAATATTATGATTTAATTTATTGTCAAGTGGATTAGTATTTTTTTTTTTATTTATAAGAAATCATAAATTATTGAAGACCCATTAGTTTTGCATTAGAATTGAAATATTATATTCATGAGATTGAAAAAACTTATTCACACAAAATGTCATGAATTTTGGAGTAGCAAAGTCTATATTGATTCCAATTGTATTTTTTTTAGTTAGTTTGAACTTAGTGTAACTGTTGGGAATTTATGAAGTTTAAAATCATATTTAATAAAAATATTGTGTTGAAATTGTTCTATACATTCAGAAGGGTTTTTTTCTTTAAATTTATGAAAATTAAATAAGCGAAGGTATTTTCGAAATTATGAAACTAAAATTGAGAAAAAATTTTCAAACAATAAAAAACTCACTTGATTGATAATAAATTTTTTAGAGCTTAAAAAGTGGCTGTTCTACAAAAGTCCAAGGTGAACTTCAATTATTAATTAAGTGAACATAGTTTTTTTTCTATTTCAGTATAATTAAAAACCATTGAACAAAATAATCTGATAAATCAGACAATCAATAATGAGTGAAATAAGCATCTCCAGCTAACCTAAAACTCAAAAACAAATGGCTATACTTTTTAATCAACAAAAAAAAATAATACAATTACATTACATTACAAAAGTGGATATTTTTTAATTTATAACAAATTATATTTTTTAGACATAAAAAATGGAAAAAAGATTAATACAGACCAGATTGAAGATCTAAAAAATATTTTTGAGCTTGAAATCAAAAGCTCACATTCATAACCCAATGATATAAACTGAAATCAATTCAAAACCACCTCAATGGATATTTATCTTCTATAAAATCCAACCCACGAAAAGTTTCCGCAAACTTGCAATTTCCCCAATATTATTCCAAGTGTTAAACAATCATCATAAAATGTTTGATACACTCGGAGTGTAATGTACATACTTTTCTTCATAAGTATAATGAACTTGATGTATGTATGTACATGTATGGAGTGTTTATATTAGTAATTTCCCTTTCGTTGAACATACAATGCCCCATGATTCCGATCAGTATAATCGTTGGTGGGCACGTGCCATGTTCATTCATGGATATCTTATCGCGTTACAACGTCTAACTTCTCCGTCCATTACTTGAGCTTCTCTACTCCCTATCTCTGTCATTTCTTCGATGCTACGACAACATAGAATCTCAACAACTACTCGATCTCTCACGTACTCTAGCGCACTCACGTGCAACATGGCTTGTCGAAGGGAGCCAATCTTGCACGTAGTAATCTTAACCGTCTCTACATGTTACACACCTTCCCAAACTTCTAACTCCCTTGTGAATGAATCTACACTCCAATGTAGTGAACATTCATGGTGTAGACTTGCTGTCGTTCGTGTTGAGCCGCGAGGGCCGCATTGTACTGCAACCGTGGGGTTAAATGGCTTCCCAAGTCGGTCAATAGTTTCCCAATGTCGGTCTGGTCTTTCTCTCTCAAATCATCTGTCTTCCTCGTACCCCCTTGTGATCCTACTCACACTTGCTGCCTGTTTTGCGTCCATCCATGCCACTTTATTTCACATGAATGCAGATAACTCTAGAGTATTTGTGCACATAACTACTAACGTCCACTATGACGTGTGTTCAGACTATTATTTGCACCGTTTGATACCCATGGTCGATCGATCTCTCAGTCTTTTCGAGCTCCATTACTGCTAACACATCACCTCCATGACCTCTCGATCGAGTTTTCTTCAACCCGTTATTTCGGTGTTTACGGTTGAATGGAAATTATTATTTGAGATGTTTTAAATCTTTTTAGAAATATTACCAGTTATTTATCGGTAAACTGGAGACGGAACATTTTTATTTAACGATTTTTAAAGGTTTTTTTTTTGGGAATGAAAAATTCAGGTGTCTACCTTTTTTTATTGAACAGGTGTCTACCTTTAGAGGCTAAATACCACAAAAAACAATTAGGTGTATGACTTCTAAGAATTATGTTTTTGTGCACCTGAGTCTATTAAATTTTTAGTAATTGGCTCTTTCTCACGATACAATATAAATAAATAATTGTCTGATTGTGATAATTTGAATATTTAAAATTAACTAAATATTGATAATTTATTACTTTGACTTTAAAAAATATGAAAAAATTCAAACCTTGAGTTTCATTTTGTTTTTAATTGCACCGAAAAAAGTACTGGATGCTTTTGATTTTCAAAAATAAAAATTGATTGATGGATAAAAGATTGCAAGTCTTTTAGATTTTTCAAAAGCAGAAAAATGGATCTTCCTAAGTAATTTTAAAGAAAATTACGTTCGTAAAAAATTTTCAACATCTGGTAAAAGCATTCTGAAGAGAATACTTTTAGTTTCAAAATAGTTTCAGTGATCGTGGTGCGATCATTTCTTTCCAAGTTATAAGAACTCAAAGTCAAAAGTAAGTTTTTTTTACTTTGAAAGCTTACGTAACTCGGTTAAAAATGATCGAAGGATAATTTTCAAAAATACATGATAAAGTAGAGATTCTTTGCTCTAAATAGACCAGCTTTATTTTTTAACTCCACATAAACCTAATTTTCGGAAAAATTAAAAATCAATTTTACTTACTTTTTTATATTTATCAGAATTTGGTGGGAGTTAATAAAAAATTTCAACGCAACTCTTTGAAGTATCTCAAGTGAGCTTTAAAATGCTATGTGGTTCATTAAAATGTAGCTATTTTAAAGTAAAATACTGCTCTCTAAAATTACTTGAATATTTCATTTTTCCAGTAATTTCTCGATTTTTATCTGCATTAAAAAAAAACTAAAACTGCATTCATCGATAAAGCATTCTTTCTATCAATTTATTTAGCATATCCCAAGTTTATTAAATGACTTTAAAAAAATTATTTTCAATAAATAAGATCAATTAATAAATAACAAATAAAAGCATCATAATAATTCTTTTAATGTTATAAAAAATAATTTAAATTGATAATTATATATTTTAAATAAAGTTTAAGAAGTAATTTGAATTATTTTCCGCTAGTAATTCTAAAAATGCAAGCTATGATTTTCTCTCAAACGCAATTTGTCATCAGCATCTTTCAACAAGTGTTACCCTAGCCATTTGTCCTCCCAACTATTTGAAACATTGAAAAAATCACTCTCACTTTTAGATGAATGCAAGTCAATCGAATCATGTCAAACGATGGAATTAAATGCAGTACTACAAAGTCGTTAGAGTGGAAACAAGAGTTTGTTAAAGTCAAAAGTGAATTTATGTCAAGAGAGCTTGCAAAGAACTCTCTCGAGTGTCTCTCAATTGACCGAGAGTCCATGTCGGCTTGTCGGTAACTAAAGTCGCATAAGTCAACTGCTTCTGCTTTTTCTGTCTTCCTTTATCTTGGGGGAAAAACGACTAAATAAAGATGGAAGAAGTACAAGTTGTAGTCTCAGAATTTCCCCCTACTCCATCCTCCTCCTTTCCTTCCTGTTGGCAAAGTTATGAATGGAGCGTAGTTTACTACACGTACCATTAGGCAATTAGCCTGTGGTTCTGGCTGATACTCACCCATTTTGGCATCCGTGTGCGTGGCCCCAGGGTATAGACCAAAAGGAATACGAATGAATGGTATGTACGCCTATTATAGCTCTTTCTCGCTTCATGTTACGTAAGGTCAGTTTCATATATCTCCCCCACGAATCCGTTTTATTCAACGAATAGTCTCACTCACCATTTCTAAATAAATCTTCTATGGTGGAATGTCAGCCCAACTCGAGTCCCCTCAAGTTCAGACCGAGAAAATAATGACTTTAACTCAATTATTCATCTCCGAAAGATTATACGGAAACTGATGCGTGAATCAATTATCATTTTTTTCCATTTTCTCTGTAATCATCCGAGTATGTAATTTATATTAAATTCCAAAAATAATCATTTACAATTATTAAATAATTTTTTTCTAAAATCACAATTTAAAAAATGAATTAACATTTTCATTCTATGAATTCGTTGCTAACAACAAATTATTTTTTCCTTTCAATTAGACAATTATTCTATTTAGATTCCTTAATAAATAAATCAAGAGTAAATAGTGTTGTAAATGGGTAAAACTTCGTCACATGAATAACTATGAGAAACTATCTTATTTTATCCTGAATTAATTTTTCTTTTTAATGGATGACATATTTTCTTCTAGACTTATAAAATGACTCAAAAATGAAGTCTTTACTTCAACTTCATTTATCAGCAACCATTAAAAATTTTTTTGTGCTTATATCATCAAAGGATATAAAATAATCAATAATTATTATCCAATCTCTAGTGAATGATCGATAATATAATCAAGCTCATAAAATAATATTCATGGCTTCCCGATCACATAATTATAATTATGACTTATCCCAGTAATTATCTGAAAATCACGTAATAACCGAAGGCGTTTTCTCGATAATTAACTAAGAGGCAATGGCACGTGCCACGTTAACAGTTTCCCTCTTTCTCCCATTTTCTCTAGGCTCTCGAAGGGTTGCGTCAGGTTAATTAACGTATGCACATGGCCGCTCTCACGCAACAACGAAATAAGAGCAAGACAAGGATAGCTTTACAAATGTAGTGAGTGGCTTTAGTGGTGGCAAGCACAGTGCAGACGACAGGTTATTAGTCTGGCGTGGGTCTCTGGCACAGCAAGCGAGAATAATAGGCAAGGTGTGACATTGCCCCAGAGTAAGACTCGTGCCAGTGAGAATACCCATCATAATCACCGTTGGCGGCTCTTTTGCTTATGCCTGAAGTCACTCGCTTACCTTCATCATGTACATACACCCATTGGCATGTCATTGTAATGTAGGTCTAGTCGTTGAAGACTATTTTGTCCTCGACAGGTGTCGCGTGCGACCCACTATTGTTTCTCAATGAAATGCCTCTTCTCACTAGCAATCTCTCTGGTGCTTATCCCTCTTCGTCCTCTTTCTCAATTGCAGAGAAAGATAGAAAGCAAACGTGGAAGATGTAAGCCAGGGACTAAATCTTTGCAGCCAAGGTATATACTATACCCCAGACTCCGGAATCTTTATCCTCGTCGGGTAAATCAAATGCTTTAGTCTCTCTTTCTCTTTTCCCCCTTGTCGTCCCCCAATGTCTCGTGGAGAACACGATGAGAATATACCAGGAATCAAAGAATTTATCTTTAGATCTCGAGATACTCTTGTCGATATACATCCCTGGAACAAATCTTGGAGACTGCTTGATACCCTACTCCACTATGTTTACCATCGTCTCTCATGCTCTTTCGAGATTTATGTTCTGTTTAATTTGAAACGTCAGCCAGGATGAAAAGAGAATATGAGTCAGTGGAGCAAACAAGACAAAGTAAGACTAACAAAAACGTCTTTCTTACTCTCCTGTCAAGTTATCCAGTTCCTTCTTTTGCTCATCTATACCTGCCTTCAAGGATCACTAGCACATGCCCCAACATGTACATACCACTCTGTGGAATGTTCTGTGGTTCCGCTTCTGTAACTGTCAAACCAACCAAAGTGCAAACGAACCGAGAAACCTCAAGTCTATAAAACTTATCAACACCTTTTTTTACAGCTTTTAAAAAACACATGACAAGTGCACTGATTGTTTTATCCATCAGTAATTCATGTAAACAGCATAACTAATCTATATTTATAAAGCAGTATACAAGTAACATAATATGTGGTAGTGTGTTGTAAATATCCACTTTCCCTTTTTCTTTCTTATTTATTCTGCAAGAGTGGGGTCAGGTTCACGGAAGTCATTCACACTTTGCTTTCTCCAGAGCATAGAGAAATGCCATATGCTTGCAGCAATAATAAAGCGAACACCTATATGTGGGATAGATGCTACCTACAGATGTAGAGGCGGAAGATTAAGTGTTGACAGCAAGTGTAAACCCAAGAGATAAATGCAACTTGAGTCAAGCAAAATTGAAGATCAGGTCACCGGAACTTTAGACTTGAGGATAACTAATTTGAATCCTTTCATGGTCACTCGGTCAATAAACTTATTTTTATCCAATTAAAACTTGCAACCCCTTCATTATCATCAGTTTAAATATGTAAAACAAGTTTAAATATTTAATTAAGCTGTTCATAATAAATTTACATAATGGTAATTTTCTTTTTCAGGTGAAGAAAGATGAAGCAAATGTTAGCCTGGAAATGGATTTGTAAAGCATGCTGGTGATGGTGAGTGACTTTAAACTAATTTGAAATTCAAGGCTTCCCCCAGTTTGTGAGGGTCTGGATCAGCTGACTATAGTTGTCTACGTCTTAGATGCATATCCATTCATACCCCTTTTGCTTTCTTCCTCCTCTTACCTCTCTCTGCTTTTGCACTACTCGAACGTTGCATTCCTTGTGCCGCTGGCATCCCTCCGCGAGTAAGCCTCTTCCATTCACACGTATACCAACGCACCCACTCATTCATTGACGGGTAGTCTTTTATCCTTTTTTTTTATCCGCTCTATAATCCATCTTCACGCTTCTTTTATTTCTCATACCCCTGTACTTGACTAACGTATAGATATACCAGCTCTATTGTGGTGAAGCCACATCGTGGAGGGTTAAGTAGGCGTCTAACAATGTTCACTGGATTAAAGTTCATACAGACATCTTGTTCGTTGACAAGTCATGTGACATTTATGGTTGACGTCAACTTTTTAGCTGACTAATTTAATTTTTTACAAAGAGGTCAAAATTTACATGAAAATTGGAGTAAGTTTGTGATGAAGCTTTGGAAAATATTTGTAATAAAGGGGATGTAATAGTGGAAGTTATTTTGATGCTGATGATTATTAATGAATTTTATTTATCAGCTGAGAAGTTGGTTTTAATAATAAAACTTTTGTAATTTAATTCAATCACATTTATGAAAAAATACTCACATATTTTTATCAGTGATTTGTAATAAAAATAATTAAAGAAAAGTAATTGAATTAATTTTTTTTTATTTAAAAATTTGACAAATTAATGGACTAATAATACATGTAGTATCTTCAGTGTTGTCAGTCTAGGTATTATTGTTGAATATCAAGCTTTGTTTCCTTCCAACAATTTTTGTTTTTTCATTTGTAATTGATAATAAAAAATCGTTATTGTAATTAATTGTTTTTACAGTTAATTGATTTATTTTTAAAGCTGAGATTTAACAGAGGTAACATATGATATTTTTTTCCTTCTGAGCAAGCACTAGAGTACTTTAAATCAGGTTAAAAATGAATCATTGACGTCTGTTGAGAATAAAATGACTCATTTAACTCTGCTGTGAACATAACATGTTTGCATTCATAATGAAGCAAATAGCAAGAGCATAGGTTTCTCATCTTATATTTTTTGTTTTGGTGAATTTTAAAATCTCACATCAAGTATCTTAGCTTTGTAGCAAATTGTCATTCAGTTTTAAAACGTCTTAAAAATCTCACTATTAAAATTTTTTATTTATACCCAAGGAAAAAAAATTCACTTCAATTTTTATTCAAAATTCTCTACACTCTCTTGGGTATGCTGGGATACTTCAAATTAATATTTATTGTTTGAAGAGTCTATTGTCATTTTTGGAGAAAGTTCAGCCACTGGAAATTTAATTTGTACAGTCGGAATATATTAGCTAACAAAAAAGAGCTTAATGTTTTATAATAAAAATTCTTACTTTTTTTTTAATTCGATAATTCATTATTATAGAATTGAAGAACAAATGTATTAATAATATTAATAAAGTTTTAATTTTTTTTATAATATATGTTGTAGAAAATACATATTGTTTTACAACTTATGTGGAATAGAAATAAAAATTATTTTTAAATATTATTAAAGATAGATTTGAAAAGAATTGTATTATAATGAATCATCAAACTAATTTGTTTTATCAATAAAAAAAAATTTAACGATTTTCAAAGCTCTTTGCTATTTTCGTGTCCCAATAAATAAAAAGATTGAAGTTTTTATAGAAATTAAATTATCGAACTGACTTAAAATTCAAAAAAAATTTCAAAAGAGGATATTTTTTCTCCAAACAAATCTCATTAGATTCCTTATAAAAAAAATTATTGTACTTCATTTTAACTTGCATTGCAAAAAAAGAAACTTCAAAATCCATTTTTCAACAAAGAAGTTTTTTTAAATGGAAAAAAAATTCAATAAAATACTATTGAATCTTCCCTAAGACCTTTTAACAGTTCTAAAAGTTTATTTAATTAGGGTCTTATCATTTCACTGATATAATTCCTATTGAAGATAATCAGCACTCATCTCTCTAAAACGTCTTCCCACACCAATTAGCCGATGGTACAACTTCGATGTGCTTTTTACTACTCGAGCAGCAGAAGTAGGAGCAAAGTTCCATTCTCTGAAAGATCGGTCGTATAACGGCTTTTATCACCGGATCCTTTTATATAACACGGGCCACTGGAGAAGCTCAGCTGATAGGAAGCGTAAAAGGGATAAAAGTTGAGCTTGACCCTCGAAGTAAGGGCGATTAAGAGTTGGAGGGATGAGTAGCGGAAGTGAATGGTATTGAGAGATTTTCGTGATTCCAGGAGAGTGGGTTAGAAGCAGATGGGTCTAGCCTGGTTTCTGGAGTAGGTCAAGTTCAAGCGGTCGTAACCAGTAGTTTACGCTGATTCGATTTACGTCGTTAACCCCCACAGGTCTCTCAATGTGTAATCCTTGCAAACTCGGAGGGTGCAACGCTCACCGCACTCTACTCTCAACGCTATTAATCAGTCAACGTGGATCACTGAATTCTACTCTTGTATATATGCACCCTCGTTCTCCTCTGTATCAGCATGTTGGTGGCCATTCACCAAGCAATTGGCAACGGATTGTATACTATATCGATTAACTCAGAAGCAAATCCACTGACCACCGATTAGACTTCTCTCCTGTTTGTGTGTATACATAAATGCTTTAAATGTATAGTAGCAAGTGTCTATTACACTCGTGGAAACACAGAGTACACAGTGATAGTAGTGTAGGTGGGCACCAATGGAATTCCCAACGGGTCGGTGACCATTAAGAGTGAGAGTGCCGCAAGATTTCAGTCATTTCCTCGTTTACCCACTGTACACTGGGTCAAGTTCAATCGAGGGGAACTTCAGGAGAGTGAGAGGCATTTATAGGACGAGAGACGAAGGGAAGCAGAGGACGAACTGACATCACAAAGCGGCCGAACGCGAGAGGCAGATTGAGAGAACGTGCCGCGTTATTGAGGCAGGAAGAGAAAGAGATGGAGAAATTGTGACAGAGAAAGAACCAAGTCGTTCTTCCGTTACTATATAAACCATCGATCGATTTTCTATTGAGATAACAGGTAGGCAGGCAATCAGCAAACTTCCAATGCCGGATTAAACTCTTTCTCTTTCTTCACAGTATTCAACTCCCTTTCCGGTTTCGTTTCTTTCCCGCACTCATCACGCCTGGCAAAATGTAGGTGAACTTGTGCGCCACGTGCTCAAGATAAACTATACGATGGTTAAATTGATGCTCCGTTTCTGCCTTCATTACGTGCTTCTGCATTCTTGTGAGAACACGAACTGAATTTTAAATTTATAAATAGTCGGATGTTTACTGTAATGCTAGTGAGTAGTTTTTTTGTGTTGGAGATACTTGAGGTAAAGGTAGTGTATACATTTGAAATGCTAAGAGCTTTTAATAGGGTAAGATGGCCTATTTTTTTTAAGCTGCTAAGATTCTTATGTAATTGGGGTAATTGAGCTTGATTTGATCGGTTTGTTTTTAACTTTTTGCATTTTTTTAATCATCCAGACTTTTGATCTTAAATATTTACGATAATTACTTTACTTTCTTTCAGACAATTACAAATATTTTCTGAATCACTGTAGTTCCTGCTACAAATAATCAAACTTCAATGAACTGGAGTATGGATTGACGTATATCATTATTCTAAAATCTGTCATAGACTTTTTAATATTCTTCAATTCTACATGAAAAAATTTGAAAAGTAAAGCCTCATTATTTTTTCGAAAACTCTCGAGTACTTTTGTTGAAAATCTCTTGTTTACTTGAAATCAAAATCTTTCTATCATAATCTGGAGCTTTCAAGATCATTAAAAAATTTTCTATTGTTTGTAATAATTAATTAAAATCACACAAGATTAGTCCAGTAACATTATAACTGTATCATTTCTTAATTAAGCCTGTTTTAATCCAAACAGTTATACTACTTTTATTGAATTTTTAATCAATTACATAAAATTACAATTGTTAATTTAGAGAAGTCCTAATAAAACAACATTAAAGTTTCTAACAATTTCAACAAATAGAATATCTTCAACTTCACTTCAAAAATAAATTCAACATTTCAATAATTACTAATGATTTCACTTCAAACTTGACTCCAAGGTAGCATTGAAGATAAAAATTTTGGTATCAGTCAAGATAAGCAAATAAATGTTTAGATGTGATTGAGTAAAAAGTTATATGGTTACTCAATCAAAGTGTTAATATCGTGAAGCAGATAATGTAACATGTTAATTGATGACCATTAATGTCTTCTTTCAATTTAAGATTCTTTTTCTTATCGATCGTGATCCACGCCGAGTGATTCTCGGCACGTGTTTGAGACTCAAGTTACTCTCATGCTCGTATGCCACACTCGTTCTTATCTGTGGTGATCACTACTCACGCGATCGGCCCGTTAGTTCACTTTTACGTTTCAATTAAATTCACTCTTGTCGTTTGCTCCAATTTTTTTCTGCTGTCTTCTCTTATTCATCTTATTCTCGCAGTAGGTTTCACCTTTCTCTTTATTCACGCTGGATTATAACGGGATGGGATTTTATTTAGTGGAACATGAGAGACAAGGATGGTATGAAGAGACGATGGAAATGAAATTTGTAGCACGTGTGTAAGAGTGTTAAAAAGAAGAGAATAACGTGGCTGAACACATTTTGTCCCTTCGTGTGTCTGGCAGTTTGTCAGTAGGTCAAGTTTACGGTGGAGAATAGAATAGGGTAATTGTGGTAATAAAAGAGACAGAGTTAACGTCGTTTGTTGTGAATAAAAAAAGACAACTGGCAGGTGGAATACGTATTCAAAGCCATTGTTGGGTTACTAATGAACCTATCAATGTCTTATTGAGCCATCAATTCTTCTCTTTCCAACACAATGCACACTTGCCAGAGAGCCATGAACTTTTTTCCTTATTTATGCTCTTCTCTCTGTCTTCTGTTTTATTGCACTCTCACTCTCGAGACTCTTTCGTCATAAAAATAAATCACGCTATGAAATCAGTAGGTACATAGGATTACTTCTGATAAAATTTTAATGGTTTTTAAATAGTCAATAATGTCTTCAATATGGTAATTTTAAATGAGTTGGACTTTTTTTCCCGTAGACGTAGGAATGTTATGATATCGATAAATTTATATAAATAGTTTCTTGTTGATGTAGTATAGACGTCTTTCGTCGAACTTGGTCTGGTATGACATAAAAGTATTATTCAATAATGTTATCAATGTTGAATAAGATTGTAGCAGAAGTTACTTCAATTATGAAGGAAAAAAAAAAATTTTTTTTCAGAGAAATGATGAATGGAGAAAGTTAGTGTATTTTTGTAAGATTTTTTCGGGAAATTCCAAATTAGAGTACATTAAAATTTTTTAGTTGTTTAAAAAAGTTTGAAGTTTTTGCTTCAGACTTTTTTGTAGCCTAATTTAGTACTCGAAAAATTTTAAACTTGTACGAATTTTTTAACTTCTTATAAATTAATTGTTACTTTGCTCCAATTTGGACTTGTTTTTTTCTAACTTTTTAAAGTACAGCTAAACTCTAAAAAGAATATTCAAATTAAAAATAAGATACTTTTCAATGATTATTTTTATTGAAGTCAAATCCTTTCAATTAAACTAAATTATATTAAAAATGATTATCATTTACTTCTATCGAGCATTAAATCAAATCAGCACCAAACCTCTATCAATTTCAAACAATTTAAAACCCGACATTACTCATAGCGAAAGTGAGAATATTTATTTCAAAATCGGTGGAGCAGCAATGACTAGACTCCAAGTGAAGTGGAGATGATTCATAATTCCTCGCTAAATCTCCAGAGTCATCACACCCATGAGACAGTCCCAGTAGTTGAAAAATGCACGGCATGTGGTGTTAGGGTGGTAACAGTGGACCTTTTATTGGAAATATCGGTTAGATATGTACAGTGTCATGAATAGCTGGAGAGAAAGAGAGAGCTAGGATGAATGGCATGAGTGGTTCGTGGGGGCGTCGAAACTTTTGCCGTCCTGTGCCGAGTAAAATCGACGAGAGGAAGAGAATGAGGAAGAGAGACGAGGGGTCGCGAGAGGGCGGATATGCAGCAACAGCTGTTATCGCGTTACGGTTCGCACGAGCGGCCCGTAACTTCATATCATCGTTGGTAGGAGAGTACTTCCCACTCGGTGAGTGGGTCAAGTTCGGAATGCTTATGATAACAGTCCCCTCCTTTGCGTTGTTCCAGTTATCCCGCCCTTTGCACATCCACTAACTACACCCTTCCGTTTGCTTTCACTTCTCATTCTCCCTCTTGCTTCCTTTCTCCTTTCATTTGTCTCACTTGCATAACCGCTAGCGGTTACGTTCATTTACTGTTGTCCTTCTTCCTTACCACCAACCCCCCTTGTCTACTTCCAAACTCACCGGCAAAGTTCAAGAACAATCGTCTGTCTCTTTCCCCCAAGTGTAGCATCGCATTTCCCAGATGTCTCAGACATTCCTTGAGACAAAAGAAAAAAGACTGGTATGTATTCGTCGTTACGTAATAGATATATACACAAGCGTGGCACCTGTTTTGGTGTAGAATTAATGGGGACATTGATCCGGAGAAAAAAAAGGTCGAGGTCGAGTGGAATTCCGAGCATTGTATAGAAAGCACGTTCAGTTCGACTTTTTAATAACTCCAGGGGATCCCTCATCCCCCATTGCACTAGTGTATAGAAGAGTGCAGCATCGGTGATAGATTTCTGCTGGCATATAGATGTTGCTCCCAATGCATATATATTATTCAATACCGATATCGTTTGCTCGTAGGCATACATTTGAACACACATACTGTCTATCTTCTTCCGTTTGAGTAAATCTCGTGCAACAAGTGTTACATGTGCACTTGACACAGGTATATCAGCCAGTGAAAATAAACAAGAAAAAAAATCATCCGGGGGAAAAGAATAAAATACGATAGCTTCGAGTGTATGTATATATATATATTTTGACGTGCATTCGTCAACAATCATACACGTTGAGGTCCCACCAGAGAATACGACATTACGATTTGGACCATTGCCAAGGCATACACACATACATCGACTATTTTATTTCACTAATTCAAGCTCATTAGTATGTAGAATATGAGTGTAAGTAATTTATTGGTGTGAAACAAGCATTAATTCAGGACTTGTGATCACACATTTATTACACTTTTATAATAACATATTTATTTTCAAGCTCATTAGAAACGTCCACCTTCATTATGTGTTTTGTTTACACAGCCACTCATTCATTTAACTACAATTAAAGTCGTTTGGCATCCACATATTGGTAGTTGAAATATTAGTGAATATAATTATTTCTCCTAAACAATGTGGTAATAAAAATTTCTGTAAGATGAATACGATCCTTCAGATCAATTAAAAAAGGAGGGTTGTCAACTGTGAGTCTGTCAATGGCGAACAATTTTAAGCATTATTTAACTAACTGATATAAAATATGCTAACATATGCTAAGAATTTGACAAATGTCTGTAGCAGGTATTTATTGGAAAAATAGACTTGGTATTTGTTTATACACATGGAGACGTGACTGTAATATTAATGTGGGTGAAACGACTTAATTATACTGTGCGTGGTGTTTTATGAGTTGTTAACTGTTGAGAGAAGGAGGAAATGTGGTCAAGCAGAAACATACAAGTGTTGAGAAGAGTGGATGAGGGTGTAGATGAGAGAGATGTAAGTCTAACAAGCAGGTGTAGACAGAGGTTTTGAATGGTTTAATGGTATTTATGAATGGATAACGACTCTTGTGTGGCTTTTTCGCTCTTTACACGCTTGTATTCGCACACAAGGCCTCACCGTGGTTGAATCCCAAGGTAGAATAAGCATCAGTAGGATTATATACATGGTTGTTGAAAGACTGCAGGTAAACATCATTATACTTCACCATGAATTATACCTCGTTCCGTTCGGCGTTTCAATTTCACCGACGCGCCCGCACGTGCATCAATTAAAGGGCACATCACAACCGTTCTTCTAACTTCTTTTGCGCTAGTGGTTATTTAAGCGACACTCTGCTCCGTCTCTTCCCCAACGGATTATCTAATGGCCAATTATGTATTATTTATTGAAGTATTTGAATGGATTATTTTTTTTATGGAAAATTAACTTGGGGTTGATTTGTTTGTATTTAATTGATTGGTCGTTAATTTTTATTTTATACTACAAGTAATTGTATTTTGATTTATAATTGTTTTGGAGTGTTTATAGATATTTTTTGATTTCGATAAAATATTTTTTTTGTTGACTTAACATTATTTGTTTATTTATCATTGTTTAATGATTGTGTTAATTAAAAACCTGTGCTTGTGAGAGTGAAAATTTTAATAATTGATCGTTTTTGGAATTATTTATTAGTGGTGCATTTCTCTAATTTTAGTGTTAAATATTTTTAATATTTAAATGAGTTTTTTTTTTGATACAACATAAATTTAATATTTTAGAATAAAATTGTTGCAAGTAGAAAAATTTATTTATTTATTTTTCGATATTCTCTTTTCGAGCATTTAGATTTTCTTATTTAAACATAATTATTTAAGTATTTCAATGTTTTTTAAGAATTATTAATTAATAAAAATAGTTATTATAAATAAGTACCGTAATTTTAAGTTAAAATTATTTTATAAAGAAAAATGAAAGTTGAATAACAAGATTCCTTTTAATAAAACAGGAATTAAAGCTTTATAAAAGAAGTATTAAAAGAGGCAAAGTTAAATTGTAATCCTTTAAAATAATTATAATTTTTAATCTACTTGTTGTTGAGTTGATAATCAAAATTTTCATTTCACTTGAACTAATTTTTACTTTTTATTTCAAGAAATTATTTTTCTAGGGTCACTGTTTTTCATTGTACTAAAAATTTCGAACTCTTGAGAAGTTTAAAACTTCACAAAGACTTCGAGCCTCAAAGAATACAATCATTTGTTGTGAAAGTCGAGAGATGAAAGTAACCTTTTTGCATATGACAGTTGATACCGCGATGAAAAAAAAAATATCATACCACACTTTTTAAATACAGTCTTTAAAGTGTATTTAATATTTTTTTTTTCAATTCCACACAGCTTTTAAAAATTCATAACAGTAAAAGATTCAAGCACACTTTCAAGTTATTGTTCCCCATGAGTATCAACAGGAGGAAATTAATTAATTGTTTTGAAATAACAAAAAATAGAATAAAATTTTTTTAACTGTCTCTCCAAAGACCAAAATATATTCAGTTATTGTTACAAATCAGAGGAGCCTCAATTTTAGTTGTGTATTGACAAAAAAAATAAAAATATGCAACAAAAAGAGTAACAGAATATTTTTTCTCTTGTATAATAAAGCAACTCAACTAAATGCAAGAAGTCGGAATTTCAGAATTATTTTAAAAATATTTTACCAACAATGACGTTGTTCTTATAAAAATCTTCATTTATCTATCATGTTTCATTAGCAGTGATGACTCTAGTTATTATTCAAAATACTTTATTAGAATTTATTTAACCTGTAATAACAAAGATACGTTCATTATCTCATTGAATCATGTTCTTCTAACAACATCAAAACATTTCCCACAAAAATGACAATAATTACATCAACGATAAACATTTCTTTTCCCTACTAAATGAGGATTTATGTTCCACCATCTAAAACTCTTCGCTACGAGCAACATAATATTACTGTATCACTATGATTACCCAGTAATTATAATTTTTATCCATGACTAAATATGCGTTTCATGAGATGTAATGAAGATTTATGTCTTAATCCATTTTTGAAGCACACATCCCCGCGAGCCATAATTCATTAGCTAATTGGTATAAGCTTGTAATTTATAAAAATGTCGGTGAGTTTTTCACCTGAGATCTTAGTGAATGTCTTCATTAGTTGAAATTGAACAAAAAGAGACAAGAAAAAAATAGAGAGCAAAAGGGAGAAACCGTATTCCCTCTTACTACTACGTCGTTCTGTTGGTGATGAGCAAGAAGAGGAATCGCACGTGCCAGACGCCACACTCTGTAGCGAGTCTCACAAGAAAGGAGTCACTTTATAGAATCCCCGAGGCTCCAGTTCGGGAATGCGAGTCAGTATATGGCTCTCGACGTTTAGTTGTCTTGAGAAGCGAGAAATCTTCTTAGCAAAAACATACATGACTCCGCCCATTCAGGAATTAAGTCATTTACAGAAAAAGAACGTGATTTTAACACTGTTCTATTCCCAGCCTGTAAAGTCTCACCATCTATGTCTGTAATAAAATACTTATCTCCTACATGAATAGGCTAAGATGTCTGCTGCTGTATGAATTTATTTTATTCAGGAACTACTCTTACAGAACAATTCAGAATGTTATAATTGATCAAGTTTGATTTTTTCTTCAGAATATTGCTAATTTTGAAATAGAAAATAAGGTTATTTTTAGACAATGAAGTAAAGACTTTAAATATTGGAAATAATTGTAAAGAATATAAAATGCATTTAATAAATAATTGACTTGGATTTTTAAAATGTCATTGATAGCTTGATTAATGATTTATCATCAATCATATGACATATTTCATTTAGAATTTAATCAGGCTTTTGAAATATAAATAAGATGAAAACTAAAAGCTTAGAAACTTGTAGATTACTAAATTAACACTGATTGAAATGTTTTAAATAGCACTAAAAATACATTGCACCCTACTATCCATATTAAGATCCACCCTATGTTGAAGGTCTCAGTTGCTAGCTAATACTCTGTACGAAGCAGGAAGTCGAAGTAGACTTGCGTTGAATCCACTGGAAGCTATGAAAATAGAAATTTATGTTATTTTATGTTTATCTGAGTTACCTTTAGGGTCATACATTCTAGTTAATCTATCTTAGGTCAATTATTTTAACTCTAGTTAATTAAATTCTTTTTCAGAAGTTTATTGTTGAATAGCTGAAGTTTTTGATAGTATGAAAATTGCTATCATCCTTCAGAGCATATTGCACTTAGCATTAGGTAGACTTTGCAAGAAGTATAGTCTTCTCTAGCTCCTCCATAGTATAGATATCAGCAAGAAGAGTCAACAATAATAAGCTATGATGTGACATGACGTTTCCAATATTTAACAACATTGATTTCATTTCGATTGAATAAAAACGTGAGAATTAATGGAATAAACATGAAAATAATTGACTTGTTGATCAAATAAACAGTCTATCTTCAATAGCTAATAATCCATAATTGATGATTTTATTTTGAGATGATCAACAATTGTTGATTGGGGAAAGGTCATCTCCAAACTAGATCTGAAATTTCTAATCAGAATTAGACTCTAGAGTTTGATTTATATCCAAGCACCATGAATTTAGTCTGACCAAAGTAAGGTGTTATCTTCACATACCTTATCTGCTAACTTTACCCTAGCTATGATTCTCACCAACCCTTTCACCACAAAATGAATTCCTCTCGATAAAAATCAAATTCCAACGAAAAATAAATATTTCTTTTCAACTGGTTATATAAATTGATATTTTCCATCAATATTCAAATATTTTCTGTCAATGAAAAATCCAGAAATAAATAGTCTATTTTAAAAAAAAATTGTCCCAAGAGTATTGGAGCGATCGTAAATATATTAATTCCACGAGATTTATTCTGCAAAGATGAACAATTAATTTAATTAAAATAAAATTGACATTAGTTTCTCATTGTTATATCATCAAAAGAACTGATGTCTATTTTCAAAGTTGAACTAGATAAGTTGAAAAAATAAAAAATGCATAGTATTTTAATGTAACTAACTCATTTAACTACATGAATTATTCATCTGCTATTAATAATAAATTGATTTCAACACACGTGACTATCTCATTCATGAAGAAAAAATAAAAAATAAACATTCTAAAATATCTAACAGATCATACTTGGATCTTGAAGTAGGTTTCCATTGACAGAGTCATAGTTGACAACGCTTTTTTTTAATTGATCTGAAAAATCATATTTATCTTGAAGAAATTTTTACTTCTAATAAAAATTGGCGGCAATGTTAATTAGAACAATTTACATAAATGAAAGTTTTTCTTTTAGTTTTTATTAATAGCTATTTCATTCACCTCATAAATTATAATTACAAATAATATACCAATGCTATGTAGAAAGTTATTTGATAGATTTTAGAAAAATAACAAAAAAACATTACTATTTTGACTACCAATATGTAGATGCCAAACTACCTTAACGTAAAATCTGAACGATAAAAAGACGAGAAACAGAAGAGATACGATTAATTTATTTTTTGTCGCAAAATTAGTATTCATCTCGGGTAAATAAACATTGAGTGCGACACGTCGTCAGTCGCACCGCCTGATCCCGCACGACGAACGTGTTGGGACGCATTCAGATTTCCATGATAAAATCGAGACCACTTGATAGAATCCCAACGTGCTTCGTTCATGATTACATAACATGTTTGTACATTTCTAAATCATGTATGTATGTACATACATGCATGCATGATTCATTCATTGATTCCACACGAGTTTATAGTAATATACCTTTGTATAAAATACGTTCATTGACCGGTGTGTGGTTACAAAGCGTAATGTATACAAGCATACCGATATGTACATATGACGTATATATTTGTGAACAGCACGCTATTAGGTCTCTTGATCTAACTGCTGGCAGATAATCTACACGGCCTTGTCAAGTACACGAGCATTCGATGGGAAAATAAGAGGAAGTGAGAGAGAGTTTGAGAGAAAAAGAGGGGAAATAAAAGAGGACATTAAACTCATTCCTTTGGTCACGATTTGCGATTACGCCATGCGGCTTTGCCGTTTTATCGGTCGACGATCCGAAACCAAGCCGGACGACAGCACAATCGTTATGCGATAAGCTATACTTTGAACTGAAAACAGATGGTCAACCTTGCCCGTGGTCACGGTTACAATTACAGTCTAGAAAAAAAATAAATATAGCAGTCGACGAATTATTATTACAATGTTGCGACACACTTGTAGTCTTTACTCTTCGTCAATTGCTCTTACATACGAGCTTACTTTGTTGTTGTTTAACTTATAATCAGGGATGGGCGGTATTGAAGAAAAATATTGAAGAAATCAGTCAAAGAATTTTAATTAATGAAATTAAAAACAGAAAATACTTTTAATATAAATTTTATATAAATAAATAATTGATTAATGATTCAAAATGTCGAAAAAAAGATCATATATCGATCAGCATTGTCCATTCTTACTTACAATTCATTTTTTGTGGTCAAAAGTTCTGCTATATTATCTGTATCATTTCATTAGGGATTCAATGTAGATACTCGCAACTCTAATTATTCGCTAGCTGACTTTAATTTGCTACTTGTTATAATTTTAGTAACGTCGCGAATGAAATAAGAGATATTTTGTTTAATTTATGTAAGGATGAAAAATGATTATGCTTCTTTTTTGTAATGAGAAATCGAATTTCTGAAATTTTGTTATTAGTTCAAGATAGTTAATTTATTCTTCGGTGTACAGATAATTCTAAAACAATGAGTTGTAGAAGTGTTTATGTGCATTTTTCCGCCACGGTTGTTTATGAATAAATAATGGAATCGATATCCATCTTTGAGGGCGCAAATAAAACGTATTGATGTATTTCGAGGGTGATTAGATTTGAATTCATTTGGGGTAACAGTTTTTTAGAAGGGTAAATGGACTAATGGATGGACAGCCTCCCTAGTCATTGAAAGACAGATCGTTGGGCTAAGAGGAAGATAGAAATTTCAATTAAGTACCGACATTTTTATCAAAAATATTATAAAAATTTAAAAGTCTATTTTTATCAGAGATATTTTCGATTTATTAATGAAAAAAAAATTTTAATACTAGACATACTGTGAGAGTTCCTTTTTTTACAAAAAACCCGAGAAAATAAAAAAAAATGAAGACTATTTGCTGAGTAGTCTTTTTGAAAGCTGCAATAAACAATTATTGTGCTTCACATCGTGTGGATACCACATAAGATGATTCAGGACCCTTGGAAAGTCTTACGTAGACAAAAAATAAAATCTAGCTTAAAAGGTTATAAAAAATGTCAGAAAGGATAAGCAGATTCTGTCAAATTATCATCAAACTCATCATTCAATTTAATATTCTTTCAATGTATATCAATTTAAATAGCTTTGATGATGTTTGATTATATTAATCAATGCTAAACTCTAATTACATTACCTTTTATTTCAAATTATATCTTTACATCATTTCCTTCATAAACTTATTGTCAAAATATGGAGATAATTTTTTGTTTTTTTGACAAAAATATTAATAAAAATATTTTCTCAATAAAATTTGTGATGTAATTGTTGTATATTAGTCAGGAAAATATGGAAAATTGTAATCAATGATATTTCGCACGTAATAAATGCAATTTGAATGTTACCAAATGCAATTGATGAGTTTTGATGAGACTCGTAACTGATCAGATTCGGTGCAGAATTAGTTTAGTAAGTGTTTACTCAATAAATTAAAATAAAAAAAAATATCAACTTTTTCGATTATCTTGTCATAGTGTTGGTAAAAATTTTTTTTCTAATAAAAATTTTTAATTTATTTCACAAGTGAGTTTGTTTGATTAGAAATATCATGATTTAAAAATTAATTGACGGCAAAAGTTCAAAATAATTTTAATGGCGTAATGTCAGTGATCTTTTCACAATTTACATGAGTATTAAATTCATGACTTGTTCATTTATGAATTAAATTGGAAAACTTTTTACAATTTTTATTCTCTACATTCTTTTTTTTTGTAACAAAAATTTCTAATAATTCAAAAAAATGATTTTAAATAAAATTAATTATTTTTTTTTTAAATGTAGCAACTTTTTGTTCATAGCTATCTATAATGACTGTGTATGTAAATTCTCTAACTTTATTAGAGTTTAATTCATAAGTATATTAAATCCAGTATATTCATAAACTCTGAATGAATTGAATTTAACTGATGCAATAAAATAATAAAATGAATTACATTTTTTGTTTAAATATAAATGAGAAATACTACAAATTTATTCTAAAATATATATAAAGAAATAAACAATATGAGTTTAATTTACAATTATATTGATATGATAAAGGACACGTGGTCATAATAAACTTTAAAAATCTGGAATGGAATAGCCATGTGTATTCAATTTGCAGCCACTACTCTACGTTTTAGTCTATCTACATGTGACTTCCCAAATTTTTGATAGATTTATGGGATATAAAATTTTTTTAACGAGATATTTTTAGACAGTTTTTGATGAGAAAGCACAGAAAATGTAGTGAAATCCACCAACTTCTACATTTCAGCGAGTGATTTTTTTTTTTCATTCATTTATCATTAAAAAGTTTGAAGAATAAATTGACATTTATATCATCATTTTTGGAAAATCAATACCTGTTAATAATTCATTACAAAAATTACTCTATTGATGATCAGTTTATTATAAAAAATCAATTCGAAATTTATTAATAACAAGCCTTGATAAATTAACCAATAACAAGATGCTTCATTAATCTTTACTCCAGTATTATGATAACAGAAAAAAAATCTTTCTGCTAAACATCGAAAAATTATTGAGTTATAACAAGATGATTAAAGATGCAATCATTTCTTATTATTCCTCATCATTTTTTCCCTATGAAAATCAAGTAACGAAAAAAAAGGAAGAGTAAAAAATTTTTTCTCTTTTAAATTATATGGTATACAGCTCTACTCCAATCTTCCCTATGTTATTAGAAATAAAAACAAGTTCTACTTTTTGCTCTTAGAGAAGACTTCTTACTCCACTAGAAAACATGACTTCACTCAAAATAAAAAATAGCTTCGTTAAATTCATCAATAATAATCATAAGCGCTAAGAGTAAACAAAAAATAAAATTAAATCCAATTTAAACAAAAAAAAGATTTTTTTTCAATATTGTTGATTTTACGAATATAACTGAAGCTCTTGCATAACAATATTTTTCATTGAAATTGATTGAATATTGTCCATAATACTCGAAACAGTGTAATAAAATTTTTGTCATTCAATTTCGAAAATTAAATAATTGAAAAAAAAATGATTGTTTTTGTTAGATAGTAAATTTTTATTTTCAATCTTGATATTCGAATAATTAAAATAGCTTTGTCAATACTCTTTTCAATATGAAATTTTTTTTTTAATGCTATATCTTTTCCTTCACACTAAAAAAACTAAAAAATTAATTAATAATCGTTTTTCCAATAATTATTGCACACTAGCAGACAATAAAAAGACACATTAAATAACAAAACAAATAAATCAATAATATCTAGTAATTTTATTTGATAAGTAAAGAATTAATTAAAAATTACAAACAGCAAAGATAGCCAGAGAAATGTTGAAAAAAATGTGGAATATTTGAAAGGTGTAAAAGTGTTGAAGCCATCAGGAGATTTTAGTAAGAAGATAATGTAATATTTATATGACAATTTATCCAATAGTATATGCATATGTATATAGTATATATTCAGAATATAATCTACTGCGTCTTGAAAGCCGGTTCGTGTGAGTGACTTTGGTCAGAGTCCAGGGACGTTGGCCTTGCAACTTCGTTGCTGCTGTTATAGGAATTATTTTGTTCTATATAACTGACGTGTTACTTATGACGGTCTGATCTATTTACATTACATACTTGTAAGCTGTGATATTTTTCTCGAGATGAACAAAACGACTGTTAGGTCTTAATTGGAATCATTAGACTGCAGATAAACACATAGGAAAAGATTATAATAATATATACCGTAGAATCTCCATATTATATGTTACTTGAACTAAACAAATTAATGATTTTTAACGCCCATTTTTTGCAGGCAAATTATGTAACCTTACAGTTATGTGAACGGCAGAGTATAACGTTTTCAAGATTTTTTGGATTGTTATTTCAGTAAAAATCTAAGGAAACTTGTGCGGAAAAAAAATAGAGAAAATATTTATGCAAATCACATGGGAAATGTTTGCTTTCATGACGCCGAATGATCGTTTAACTATTTAGGGGTAATAAAATAAAATAAAAAGGGGAATCGAGGAAATATAAACGAAGGAATGAGAGAGATGAAACAATAAAGGAGAACTGAAAAATAGAAAGAGAAATTCACTAGAGAATGTAGAGAACTGTGAATCTCAGAGAAGGGTAAATTTATCTGTTAGTGCCATGTTGCCGAGCGAACTTTGTTCTTCATTATACTGTTATAGACACAGTCTAGCTTGGACTTGGCTCTAAAATTTTTTTTAGATAGACAATGATGATGATGGAAGCTAGGGAAAAATATTATTTAAATATTTCGGTTGATTTCTTCACTATAAATATCTAAAAAAAATTTAATAATTAATAAAGTTGAAAAATATTTTTTTTTCTTCAATTTTGGAGAAGAAATAATTTTTCATGCATCAAAAATAATTAAATATTCTTAGTATTGTTCTCTAGGAAATAATTATTCAGCTCAATTAAAAGATGAAAATCGTATAAAATATTATGAAACGACAATTACCATGCTATTTAAATTTTTTCAAAATAATTACAAAAGTACTGCACTGAGGAAAAAATTTTCTGTGAAAAGGTAGTATTTTCCAATAAATAAAATAAAAATTTTTAACAGTTGCAATGGATTTTTTTTTTGCAAATTATTAATTTGAAAGTGTTTTATTTTAATGCACTTGAACATGTTTAAAAAAACTACAATGCTAATTAAATGGGTGACATCATATTCAACCACATTAAGTGCATTGAAATAAAACACTTCAATTTGCAGTAACTTTATATTTAAATTTATCACAATCTCATACCGAATATTAGAGATTAAAAAAAAGGCATCTAAACTTTTAGAATTTAGTTCTCTAGTGGATGCATCTTCCATTTAGACTATTTTCCAAATGATCTATTCTACCCAGAAAGCAATATAGAAACTAACCACGGAAATCATTAGAATCGGAATCTTTCACTTCAGCGTTCCTATTTCATCTTTACATCCTCCGTATATTTATATATTTATATATATCGAGATATAAATGTAAATTATCAGGATATTTAGTGAAAAATAGTCATATCAGTTTCATCGTCGACTCGTTGAATTTATTATCAGGTGAATATTTTTATGATTCCACCTGCGGCTAATTCAAGGAAACTACTCAACCGCAAACTTTTGATTTTTTCATTGAATGTAACTGTTACAAAGAAATATAACTAGTATACATACCAACACAAATATATATAACTCATAATATAGAAGAAGTATAAATGGGTTGTGATAGTTTCACCGAAGCCATAATTGCTGTGACGCGAAAGAGTAAATGAGAAAGAGGGGAAAAGAAAAGATAGAAATGACGTTAGAGAAGGAGAGAAGGCATGTGTGAAGGATAAACTTAGGAAACAAAGTGTAATTTATAAGAGAAGCAAGTGAGACAGAAGAAACTGCCACGCGCCAGACTATGAGAAAGCAAGAGATAACAATGGGAGCGTGAGAGCGTCGAGGATAGAAATAAACCAAGAGAAAGAAGCCAGCACGTTTGCAAAGAGGTTTCTTGCGAGAACCTCTCAACGTTTTGCTGCAAAATACTCTAGCGTGCAAGATATTTCCAAGCCATGAAAACGATCGTCTTTTTATCTTCGTTATTTTTCAATATGTATGGTTTCGTGTGCTGGCGATGAGGAGGAAAAAAATTGACGGTAAAAATTACACGTTGCTAACAAAAATAATAGTGAAAGTTAATTATATAAATTGATAACGATATAAATATATATGAAGCTATTGATATTCATGACTGTTTGTGGGAATAAATAGACATAAATAAAATACAATAACCCACAAAACTGTTATATTTGGTCGAAGAGAATGAACGGATGTTCAAGATGAGAGTGATCTAAAAGTTGGAGTTTACAGTTAGGTACTTCAAAAACGCCCGGTATCGAGTGAGATAAAAAAATAAGGAGCAACGAGAAGTCGAAGTAGGAGGTGCGGCGGCGCAATCACGAGGAGAAACGGCCGAGGGAAGAGAGAGAGAATGGACTCTATATAAGAAGACAAGGTTGGGAGGTCATTGTTCTGGTGAGTAGGATAGAGATGGAGTGATGGAGAGTACTGGCATCAGGCCACTAGAAAGAGAAAATTTTCTTCAGCAATGAATCTCAACATGTTGGAGCGAGAAAACGATGACTGAGATAAATATAAAATGGTGCATGTGTGTGTGAGAGAGAAGAGAGAGAACCGGTGAGAGAGGAACCAAAAGAAGAAACACTCAACACCAAGCAACCAGTTTCTCTCTTTCTTCCACTTCATATTCCACTCCTCTAACTGTCTTTTATCTTTAGAGCCGCGTGTTTGCATGACAAAGACGAGAAAAAGGCCATCGACGCTGCAGGCGGACACGAAGGCGCGCCGTTTTGCACCGAGAAGGAGTTAGAGCGCACGCCGGCAGGATTTACACGAAACGTGAGGAGCGCGTGAAGGTGTAAGACACTTTGGAAAAGAAAAAGTGCCAACACGATGAAATCAAACGCCAAATCCACTGTTTCTGCACTTTATGATGTATATTAATGTATGGGTCGTGTATGTTAAAAGCCAATGATGCTGAAAATATCACTTTCCACTTTGGTATATTCAGCTTTATAATGTATTGTGAGTTGTACTTTTATTATTATTCTTTGACTACTACGTAAAATATTATGCTTCGTTAGCTCTACACCAGGCCTCGTGATCAAGAAATGCCTTCACGACGGACTTTCACCGTTCACGCACGTAAACAGACCCAACTCTTTTCCCGCATAACAACCATATGTGTTATATATATTCCTCTGGATATAATGAAATTCGTTAATAAAGCTCTGCAATTGAACCCTAACGAGAATCATTTTATTCTTTATTATTTTTTGGATGCCAAATAATTAACTCCCATACAAGTATTTTTTTTTAATGATTTCTTTTTTGGATAACGACTGTTAATTAATGTGTAAATAATTCATAAAAGAATGGTTATTTTTGCTTTGCTTTGAGTAATATATTTTACTTGGTTTTAATTTAATGTAAATAATATCGGATTTTATTATAATAATAATGCTTGATGATAATGGAAACAATTAAAACCACTTTAACCGCAATGATGATAACCAGAAAAAATAAGTAATGCTTGATTGTGGATTTAAAGCGTAATTTATTTAGTTACAGTCACGAGAGGTACTTGGGATGTAAGTGGAACGTTTATGTGTTATTTTTGAAAATTATTATTAAATTCATGTTTATTATCATCTTCGTATTATCCTTTAATCAAAAAATTGCATTCCTTTAAACAAGAAATTTTTTTTATGTTTAAACATTAAATTATATTCAACATTCTTTCATTTATTGAAGTATTTGTTGAATAAATAATTTTTCTTTAATAATTTTTAAATAATAATCCACTCATTATTTACAAGTACTAAAAAGCTAATTATTTGATTAAATTTAATCTCACGTTATTTTACAATAATCTATCAATTTGCACTTCCCATAACCATTCTGAAAGATACGATAATACATCATTTACAAAAAAAGTAATTTATTTTTCATATTTAAAAATCTCCAATGTAAAATTGTAATTTATAATCTATCTTCCATTACCTTTCACATTATTACCAAGATTACTATTATTATTATCGTCATTAATTAAATTCGAAAAAAATAACAATAAATAATTTAAAAATTCAACAAATCAAAAAAAAATCAAAATAATAAGTTTCGTTGAATAAATTAATTATTTAAGAAACACCTGAAAATATATACGTATATATAAATAAAACAAATTAAAAAGTATTTCTAAATGGCATCCAGGGTGGTACAACCTCAGCGTTGAAAATTTACGAAGTTACTTTGCGCCGAGGTCGTGCGCAACGTCATTTTATACGCTAGTGAGACCCAGCAAATGCCTTCTGGTTCCTCGAGGCTGCTGCTCTGCCGCATAGAAGTATAAAAGAGTGGACGATAGAGGACCGGTTCCAAAGGATGCTTCCACCTTGCCTCTGTCAGAGAACACGTTCATACCAGCGTGTTGGAGCCCAAGTTATTCCTATACCAAGTTGTCTCTTTTCTTCTTCATCATCTTCCTCTTATGTTGTATGCATTGCCATTCTTAGCTCTATCATTATCATTTGCCTCCCTCGCAACCTGTTCAATACTCTTTATCTTCAAAATGACCATCAGTGTATATTGCACATGTTGATATTCTCTGCTGCCCTTCGTCCATTTTTTCTTCTCCCCCATTTTAAATAAATATCGTGAATGAAAAAAGCCATGGTTAAAAATAGTTTGAGGTTTTTTTTTATTAATGAAAAAACCACAACCTGTTTAAGTAGTTTCATTTTAATTCAACTTCGATATACTTCAGAAGATTTGACTTTTTATAAAATTTTCACTGGTAAGATATTTCAATGAGCGGAAATTTGTTGAAATTATCAGAGTTATCAGGAAGGTATTAATTGATATTAATTAATATTTAATTCATTGCATTGGTGTTATCAAAAGTAAGTATCGTTAGCAGATTTTTTGCTTATCTTATACGTCATAAAGTTCTCAAAAATATTTTTATTTCAAAGTTTTTATGAAAAAAACATCTCTCCAATTAGTACACGTTGTTACTCCGATTTATTTAATATTCAAATTTAATTAAAATAATCTCAATTTTATGATAAAATGCCATTTTCAAGATTTTTGTGATACATTTTTATAGCAAAATATTAGATAGTGACAAATTCATTTCGATTTAATTTCAATAAATATCTAATGAAAAAAAAAATTAATCGATCACCTTTTGACATCTTTAATAAACATAAACATGATGTTAATTAGTTTTGAATTTTAAATTAATTTTTTCTCAATCCAGACTTTCCTAATCTTTAGTTAATTAACATCAATCATAAAAATATTTAATGAAGATACATATAGCTAGGATCTTTTATGGTGGATATGACAAAGTGATCCTAATTGTCTTCCTACTGATTACTAAAAAAGACTCTTATGAATTGTCCCTTGATGTCGACATCACTTGTAATGCAGAAGCTCTAAGGTCTTCACCCCGGTAGTGATTAAATCGAGAAAGTAACTATCTGCTGCGTCGAGAAAGATTTACATTCATCGGGGTGATGAGTTCGTAGATATAATAACACTGAAAAATTTCCAAATTAATATCCATATAATGTAATGAATAATAATAATAATAATAAAATTTTTTAGCCATCAAATGAGGTATTGGAATTTGCTGATGTTTTTTTTCAAATCTTATTGGTTATACTCCAAGCTCATCCGATTTATATTTTTATAAAAAAATAATCAATAAGAGGATTTTCATTGATGCTACAATTTTTGAAAAAAAAATTATTATTAAAAAGTCTAGGATAAGTAGCAATGTTTGAAAATTTTTATCAAAGAAACTTCAAAATATCACATTTTGTCACTAAATGAATCAACTTTGATCGTACGTTTAAAAAATCCAACACATCGTACTCATTCATTGATCAGATGGAAAAAGAAAAAATATGTCGTGTAATCACGAAGAATGTGAAGGCTTCAAATAATTGAGTGGCATTGTCAACGCAAGTATTTGAGCATATTTGATTACCTTTGAAACGTTATCCTGTTCTGTTAAAAAATTTTTGTATAATGATTTTCCTCTGGTTCTAGTGCAGTGTCTGTCGAAAACAGAAGTACGTTAAAAGCCTTCCAAAATGTTCTGCTGCTGAAATAGTCCCAATATATAGTAATAATACATCAAATACTTCTATTAACAATCATAATAAAAAGGACAAAAATAAAGTTTAAAATATTGGAACTGATCGAAATGAATACAGAATTGTAAATTATCATTATTAGCCCCCAAGCTTTTCACAATAATGATGTACATAGATGATTATTACTCATTTCACAGAGTCTGTCATTTTCAATTTCAAACATTCGATTTTAAACGATTGAAATCCTTCGTATTATAAATAACTGGATAGTGGATTATTATCAGTCGTATTGTCATATTAATTGACTGAAGTATATGTTAATTTATTTTATAGCTAAATATGAAATACCTGATATTTATTTGTAACGAGCATGCAAACATATTTGGTTGGAATTGGTTATCATTAAAAATTATTTAGCTATCTATTTTAAGAAGACAATTATTTAAATATGCTGCATGTCATACAATTGTTTTAAACAAGTGTTGAAAATCAGAAGAAACTGGTTTTCTATCTGCTTCACTCGTAACTGGGGTTATCATGTAGGCCGAGTGACGTATTATATAGCCATATCTCAACTCTGTCAACATCATGGTAAATGAGAATAAATATATTGTTACGAGCATACAGAGAACAGAAAGTTTTTCAAGCTTTTTTATTTTATTTTCATAATTAATTCATCATCTGTTAACCTTGCTATTTTTTATCTACAGTGAATTATATAATTTTTAATTAAGTTTGTAAATAATTGATTACTGTTGTAATATTTGTATTACAGTTTATTTTTTGGAGCTTTTTGTTTTATTATTAATTTCTCAATGCTGATATATATTTTATATTTTGTTACTGATATTGGATACAATAATTATTTTCATTTTATTGTTCTTATAAAATAAATATTGCATTAAATTTTAAAGAGCTACTATTCGATGACACGTTAAAATTCATTTTTTAATATCCAATTTTTCAAAGTAGATGTAAATTATTTTTATTGATTAACAGAGTTTGAAAAATTTAACAATGAAATTAAATAAGTATCTCAAAATTAATTTTTATGACTAAATCTGTATAATTAAGTAATTAAAAATATCAACAGTCAACTTATTTTTATCAGTTAAATTAATTTTTAATTAACATAATATTTCACATAAAGTTAGCTCATTAATTTCTTTTTGTTGATATATAATATTTAATCATTTTATAATGGCATATTCTGCTTTTCATGTATGTCTACAAAAGAAAATTGGAAAAGAAAATTTTTTGAAGAAATATAAAGCATTTTGATTTCTCCGAGTGCATCAAAGTATCCAATTAAAGACATTTGAGCAAGTGAATGAAAAAAAAAATAAATAAATGACATATCTGAGAATTGAATATTAATTAAAAATGTACAAACATCGTGAGTGCAGTATGAATATCGTTAATCAGCAATAGTTGTATCGGTGGGACTTTGAGTGCGTTGTAGAGTAGGATATCTCTGTGTCATAACAATCTCAGTATCTGTCTCGAGGCAATATCTACTGTGACCACACAAGTCATCTTGACTCACCACATATATTGGGTAAAGGATGAAAAAGCACATACACATCGAGCTATTTGCTAGGTAGGTTCTCGAGAGCTACCAATAAATTTTCACTACAACAGAAGTCTTGGAAGTTTAATTTGATGTGAGCTAAACTCGTGGGTAACTTTGTTCGTGACATACAACAGAACAGATGGACAAGTGAGAGACAGAAAGGGTATAAGGGAGGATAGGAATGGAGGAGAGCCAAGCGAGACTGGAGTCTATTCGCGAGATTCGAGTTATTCCGAATGGATATATCGATCGAGCGCCAAGCCCGTGGGCTACGTCCACCCATCAGACTTTAACAGACAGGATTGCAAAAGCCCTAGCTGGTTCTGCTTCCCGTCGGACGGTCCATACATACATCCGTCCGTCGAGTTCATCCGGTCTTCGAATAATGCCAGAGTTCACCTAAATATAACCTTCATGTCAACTATGTACACAACTCCCTCCATTTTTCTCGCCTCTCAAGCTGTTTATTGCACTCCTGGTCACCATCAAGCCGATAATAAGGTCGGTACTTTCCTAAAAATCCCGCCAACTACTCTCATATAATCATCTAAATACATGTTTTTGCCGTTAGGTCACGTCAACATCATCAACATCATCAAAAGCTCTTACAGAAATAACTCCTTTATATAACCTCTAAAAGACCGTAAATTCCATTTCACAGTAATTAACAGTAATTAAAGATTTCTAATCATCATGATACAGCTGGTCAAAAGGCACTCAAAGACAGGAGTATATCAAATGATAATTAAACGAATATGATATTCTCTCAATGGATAACACAGATATTTCTACTCGTCGCTTCGTGTACGTACATAGCGTATACAATATTTTGTCATATATATATTAAATATATAAATATATGTACGTCATTGTATATGAAATCCAGATACATAATAAATGCACGCTATGTATAAACATAGAAGCAATAACGAAGACACCATAGTTGGGAAGGGGCGGCAGAGAGCTAAATGAAGCAGCGCGCAGACGCGAGGGTCGAACAGGAAAAAAATCGGCCCGGTATCCGAGGGGAGGGGTGACCGTATCGATCGTGCTAACATCGAGTTCGTATACTGTTGGTGGTATATTCGTAGCAAAGCTGTGATGATGAGTACCAACGGGACGTGGACGACGTCCAACATCCCCTGGACCTTCCCTCTCTTCTGCTCATATCCCTCGTGTCAATGTTCCTCTCTCTTCTCTCCAATTACTCTATCATTTTACATTTTCCTCGCATCATAGAAGAATTTCCAATATTAATTTTGCTTAAGCACATTTTTTTCCATTTTTACTATTCCATTTTTCTCTATTCAATCAGTGGAAAATGCCGTTTTTTACTCTGCTTTTTCATTATCCAGAAAAACAATTAAATTGTTATATACAGCAAAAGGAGAATACTGTCTTTAATCATATCTTTTTTGGTTTAAAAACAAGAAGCTCGTTACAACTTCCCTCGGAAGTGTCTAGATCGTATAAGAAGTTTTGTAAAGAAACTTCACAGTGGAAAAAGAACAGACAGGATCATAAGACACAAAATACAACGTAGTGCAACAGCAATAAGAGCAGGAGGAAAAGCAAGTTAAAGCACAGAACCTCGGGGTTAGAGAGACGAACGCCGCACACGTGGCGTCGGAGCGTGTTTAAGGGATGAAAAAATACGGCGCATGGGGGTTTGTTAGAAAAGACGTTCGGGGTTTCGAACCCTCGCACCAATGAGGGTGACTCCCCTGATGCCACGAGGGGAAACTTTTCTATATATATTCTCCAGGAAAAATCGTACATCATTTATATGTATTTCGATCTCACATTTTCTCGATCTCACTTTTAAACTTGAGAAAATACTCTAGATGACGATGACGACAATGACGCTGAAATGGTTGACGATTTTTTTCTTTTTTTAAGAACATTTTTCTCCTTCACTTCACTTGGAGTCATTGAAGTACGGGTCATTGAGTAGCATAATGCCCAGAAGGAAATACTTGCAGTTTTTATGCAGCAAAAAATAAAGTTGGTCTTTTTTCAGTAAAATATGATGGTTATGAAACAAAGAGAGTTTCTTGCAGAAAAGAGGGCGCCAACGTCGTTTCGAATCCCTGCCGCGCGCTCAGGAGGACGAAGGGAATCGATTCATGCGCTCTTATATGCTAGTTCATCGTCGTCTTTATTTTTATTAAGTGAATAATCATAAATACTCACCGTCATTTAACATCAATAAAATAACTATTAATAATAAATAAACAAACAAACGTCATTATTATCTTCATTAATCGATAATTATATTAATGGAATGAATCAATAAACATTTGCTAATTTCCCCTGAAACATTATATTGACAGAAGAATGGATTATTCAAAAAATAAACTAAATATTTGACGAGTATTAAACTTTAATAATAGTCAATATGCATGTCAGTAAATTAATTGTAATGGAACTTGTGACAGTTGAGGTATTTCGATCACTCCGGGCCTTATCAAAAAAAAGGACCCAGTCCAATAGAATCAATATTTTTTATTTAAAATACATAGAAGCTTTTTGCATATTGACTAATTTGCTTTTTATTAGACTAAAATTATTATTAATAATGCTTGATTTTTCTTTGAGAAAGTATTTATTATATATGCATTTACATTTTATAATTTTTTTGCAAAAATTTAAAGAATTTATTTAAAATGAATATTAAAAAACCTAGTTATTTAGTCAATTTTCATTGGTTTCTGTGGAGAGAAGAGTGAATTTTCATTTCGAATAACTCAAGTTCTAAACAATTATTCGATTTTTTTTTTATTAAACCAAATTAAGAATAATTAAGAATTAATTATTATTACTCCTGTTAAATTATTGTTATTGTTGTTTGTCTTTGTGGTTGTATTAATGATTGTATTATTGCTATTTGTCTGTTACAAAAATGTCACATGAGACTACAAAGGATTAGAGATAAAAATCGTTGATCAGGAGGTAAAAATAATCTTAAACTTTTTCGGACACATACACCGGTTTTCTCTTGGTGATGAGGTCGCTCCTGTCGCAGCCCCCTCGACCCGAGGGGGATCGATCCGCGCTCAACGACCTGCCCCGTGGGCAGAACTCGAACCGAAATCAGAAACTCAGCACCAAAACTGAGCACGCGGCATCAACGACGCAAAAGGCTTTTTTCGTTTCTTCATCCCCCTATGTACAAATGGTTCACCCGTGCCCAAAAATAAAGGGATCCATGTACGTAGTCTCGAGGGGAATAAAACGCAATACTTTGCAGGGGGGCTCTAATGCAACCAATGATTATCCAAACTCATTGTTTGTTTTGTTCTTTAAAATAAAATACAATTTAAATGGAAATATAAAGATTAAATCTAGTGAAAATGAAAGTAAACTCAATTGAAATTGCAATGGTAAATAATTAATTAGAAAAAAGAGTAAAAATGTCGAGTAAGAAAACAAAATAAACAGAAAAAGAGAACAATCAATTTGTAGTAAAATTTTAAGAGAATAAAAATAAAGTAAAAAACATCAGTAAACGACAAGATGTCAATACATACTTAAAGAGTTAATTAAAATCGATGAGTAATTAATAATGTATTAGAAGGTTAACTGAGTACTGGTACATATTTGATAGCATTATTTTATCAATGTTAAATTGAAAAAATAAATTTGATGAAGCATACATAATGGATTTAAATTGACAAAGAATATATCCAAGGATTAAATGGAATAACAAGTTTTTTTGTCCTCTTTTATCAGTTATCCGATGGTGCTTTAGCTTGATAATAGTGAGCTTTAATTAGATTGATGGGTATGTACTCACGAACCATCTAGTGTTCGACGGGTTTTCCGCGTTGAGAATATGCATATACGCACATACATATATCTACGTAATTTTTCAAATGCACTTATGGTATTCAGTTTTTTCTTTATTATTTCAAAAAATCAAGTATTGTTCAATCGAAACATTTGAACGGACTACTATCTATGATATTTAAATAAAAAATCGTTAGGAATATTGTTAGAAGAATGTCTATGTATAAAATAAGTCAAAGCTCGGAATTTGATATTTTTTTTGGGTCCGATGGTAGACCGGAGACGCCCTCACGACTGGCTTTCGTGCGACGAGAGGGTGGAAAAACTCATATCCCCTAATGAAGTAAAACGGGATGGCGAAAGAGAAAGAGAGAAGACGAGAGAAGGAGGAGTTTGAGGTCGATGAAGAGGGTAAGAGTGAAGAGAGGGAAAATGCGCGGCGTTATTTGGAAGAGAGTTGCGGGGGCGATGGTAGGAGAGAAAGAGAAGTGAAAAAGCGTCGTGAGCAAGAGGGAGCGTCGGTGGAGGAGCGGGAATGAAAGAGGGGTAGTGAGGAGGGCAACGAGGCGACTGAGAGTCTCGCGTTTGTTGGAGGGAAAAGGAGGAGGATCGCAGCAGAACCACGATCGACGGTGACAAAGTATCCCGAGATGAGGGAAGGAAAAAGCTACCTCGTACGAATAGACGGTGCAGGCAAGAACTAAAAGGAAAGAGACATAAATGCAGCTAAATGTGCAAGATGCAAAATGCTAAGAAATGAAAATTTATTGAGCTACATTTAAATATTGTGTTTTGGAATCAATTGAGAAACAAAGGAATATGAAAGAGTAAATGTTTCATTTTGTAATGCAAGCAGGAAAGGCTAGATGTTATTGATAGTGATATGATTGTCATCTGAAATGAGTTTGGAAATGGATTGATGTTGAAATTGGTAGAGGTGCATTAGAGAATTATTAAGACAATACTCAAAGGACTGAAATTTGAGGAGAATGTGCATTAGTAGATTATGCAATTGAACATGTTGTCAACCGCTTTTAATTCGACACTCTTCAATTAATGGTCGTACGGTTAAGCTGCACATGTTGGAGCTTAGAGTTGAATAGAGTCCTTTTGAAAATTGAAAATTTATGGTTGCGTTAGGTTTTTTTTTTTTTTCAATTTATGAAAACTATAAAGTCATTGGATTAAATATTCTATTATGATTATTTTATTTCAGACTTTTTAGTTGATATATAACTAGAGATATTATAAAATAATTGAAACTTCTAGAAGTAACGATGTCATTAAATAGAATAGTGTTATATATTCAAGAGCAAAAATGAAAATTATTTTCCACCAATTAATTTAAATATTTTCTTTTCAAGTATTTAAATATTTGGTAAATAACATCTATATATTGAACATCTCTTTACAACCAATAATTCCATAAACTAATTATTTTTTTCATCAATAATATTTTATTTCGATGAAAAACATTTCTGATCATTGAAGCTTTTGTTTTGAATCACTTCTAAGGAATCTCAACATAGTTAAAAAATCATTTGAGCTTCTAATGTGTTATTTATAAGATAAAAATGATGTGTTGATAGTGTTGGAAAATTTCTGCTCATATTTTGCAGATAATGGTGATAAAGTAATAGCAGATTTACCCCTCATTGGTCCAAGTTCCCCTGATAAATTTATTAGATTAAATCTCCAATTTATCATCACGTCAATTGACGCGTTTGATGACTTTTTTTTTCATGAATGATGATCGACTTTGTATCGTCAAGCACTGATATATAAGGGACTGAATTAAAGGGTGGATTCCTTCGTTAGTCATGAAAACTTTATTACTCACTTGTGTCTGTAAAGTTTAGCCCATTTAATCACGAAAATACGACTGTAATAAAATACTAGAAACATATGATGATATTATATGTATATACATATAAATGAAAATTCATGTGTGTAGATATATATATACAGATCTACGTTTGGTAATCGCTCATTATCGTTATTACTCGACTATATATTCGTGAAATTGCTTTCAAAAAGCACTCGTCAAATTGAAGAGTTACTTCAACGACTAAATTGACAAAATAGTTGATGTGCATATGCATTTATGAATACTTACTTTTGTTGCAGCAAAAAAAATTTTCATTTTTAAATCATTATAATAAATAATCTACTGCATTGATAATGCTCAAGAATTTCATTACACTTTTTGTTAATGTTTATAATTTTACTTCATACTTTTTTTGCTTCATTAACTTTTATTGATTTTTCTGATGAAGTTATTTTGGTTAAATTTTTAACTACACATGAGACTGAAAAGTAATTATGTATTTTTCAACTTAGCACTGAAAGATTGACAAACTTTGTAAAAATAAAATTTCTAAAAAATCTAGATGTTTTCATTATTACGATTGTCAGAGATGTTTAGAACGAAAGTTTGATGGATTAAGAAGTACACTGTACTGGGTCACTATGCTGTAAAAAATCGTAAGAGTTTGTTGAATATAAAATATAATGAGAAAATATGTCAGAAGAGGACACCCAAAAGTGCATTAGAGGACAAAAATACAATCGATCCAAAATATCTGTGCTTTATTAAGCTCAAATGCCCAATGAATAGTCTAATAGATAAGTGATAAAAAAATGTTTTAAAAATATCAATGTCAATTATTTCTCTCATTTTCTCTTGTTTTTCAGGACCTCAAAGTTTTAAAAGAAAAAGGTTTATTTTTCCAACCCAGAGACCGTGTTGACATTGAAAGGGTGAGTGAAATGTTTTTCATTATATTAAATCAATTATTCTGCCAATACAACAGCGAAACTTGAAACAAAGAAAAATGTCAAACGAAATTAAAATCAAGTAACACATAACGAACGATTTGATAATAAACAAGCAACATAAATAAAATAAAAAAAACACAAAGAAATATTACTAGAACTAATTAATAATCTATTAGAAATATCTTACCTCAATTGATTTATTTTTTAATAGAAACATTTATTGACATCTGTCATTTTTGTACGTACGTACAGCTATTTTTAAACCTTCTAATATGACTTCTTAATAGAAAGTTAAAAATTATAAACAATTTATTAAATGTTATGTGCATAGATAAATATTATTCACAATCAATGTAGCAAAATTCATCAAGTCCATCATCATGTCAAAGCCGAAACTTGGTTTCTAACCATTGCAATTTCAACTCCCAAGCATGATTAATCTATATCATCTGATGATTCACGTATACACATTCGATTTCATATCATACAATGTCTCTATAACATAATCCATAGAAATATATTCCATCTGCCATAAATAGTATATTCGGTTTATTTAACAGCATAAACTAAAAAATATATACAAGCCCATTATATCGTATTGAAAGCTAAAATTGTGTAAGTGACTATCGCATTTTCTCATTCCATATGATGGAATACATTACATCTATTGGTTCATTTTGAAACTCTTGGTGCATGTGTAAAACGTAGCCACGCGCTTTTACAATTGTTTGCGATTGAAATATACCTATATGAACACAGACTGTAACGCGTCGAAAGCGGGAAACATGTATAAAATCAATGGACTTTTCGGTATTGCGCCTGACGCGATTGTCCCATCGCATTTGACTGCAGGTGCATAATGACTAATGGATACATGTGGCTGCACATATACGTATTTTGCATTTCTCTCTTGAAATGTGAACGATATACCCCAGAATAGTATTTTATTATTGCTAAAATGCAACATTTTACAACTGAAGTAATGTGTGGATACACACTATGAGGAACCAACGAATGATTATCCTAATTGATGTGATTTCCTGATGATAGTTATACTGACAGAGAAGGGGGCTTAGTGATAAGCATCATGAACATATCATCATCATTATGTATAGAATTGTGTGATTTGTTAGCATCAAAGATAGATAATATAACACAATGCAAATAGTGAATATGTTTATTAATCTGCTCTATAACAGGCATTATGGGGAACAAATAAAAACGTTTAGGTATACTCTGTATTGTCCAATTGATATTTCGCTGTTGGATGAACTCAAATGAAACAACCTCTCGCTAATTGCATGATGTTACAATGTAATACATTGAGATATATACAAATATCATTGATGGAAACGGTTGTGATATTATGGAGAGCATTGAACTGTTGGTATGAAACAATGGTCCAATTCAGCAGTGGAGATGCAAGGACATCGAAAATGATAAAAGGGATAGATGTCGTGGAGGATTCGATGCATAAGAAGAATTTTGAAGGGGCCAGAAACACTAAAATGGAAAACAGGGGAGAAAGATTATAATATAAATTAAGGCACCTTTTCGCTTCTTATATACATATATACCTGTTCTGCTAACCAATTCTCGGTGAAGGCGAAAGAGAACGAAGGGAGAAAAAGATATATGGTTGATAGTAGAAAGAGATGCAGTTTACGGGGGTGTACTGATGAATATGACAAATTATAATTTCACCTCCCTGATTTCGTAAGAGATGGAGATAGTGTTCTATACAGCAGCAACACTTGAAATATAGTGACGGCTGTTAAAATCAAGATAAAAAAATTTAAAAAAAAGCAAATGGCATCGGGATTGAAAAAAAAGGAAAAATGAATGAAAGAAGGAAAAAAAGAAAATGGTATCAAGTCTTTTTTATTTTTCACTTTCTTTTCTTTTACTTCGATCCTTATTTTCCTCGGTAACTTTATCACATTTTCAATTCTCCAACACCACCATTCCTTCCTCCCCCTCTTATCATCAGTTTCGTCGATTCATTATACAGGAGAAAACCTTCTCAAGAATATGCAGATTTTCGTGTGATTAATGATCTATCGAAATGTATTCTGATAAAAGTGAATGCCTCGTGAATATCTAAGTAACATTTCACTTAAACTTTGCATATACATATGTTATCAGGTTCTTTGTTTTCAATTGGTTTTCACCCTTTTCTCTTTTTTTTATTTTGTTCACACGCAGCACAAGCTTGTGATGATATTGAAAAGGGGTCATGGGTTTGTGAGCTTATATATATATATATGTACTATACAACAACCAAACCCAACCTAACAGACTTGGAATACACACGTGGACATAAGAAAGAGATTCACTCGAGCCACGTGGATAGCGACTTCATCTGACGTCATAAGTACATCGTTTACTTTGACGTTTGTTTTGCTAGATAGGTAGGAAGAGATTGTGTATTAAACTCGAATGGTATACCTTATTGGAAGAACAAAGTATCGTAGATGTATTCACATTTACAGTAGCTATAGAAAAGCCAATACAATTGATTTAAATTGCCGAGCAATGTACTTGGTACAATACCTGTTCACAATGTCAACAGATTGCTACAGATTTATTATACTCACTCTAATAATCGATAAAAGAATATTTCGTAAGTTATCATAAATAATTAATAATTAATTATCAGCATCAATTAGTTCAATTAATAGTAATGAAAAAATAATTATCAACATGAGAGTGTTTTTATAGTAGTTGTTTAAATAAATGAATAAATTTTTGAGGTTTATTGAAGTTGGAAATTTTTATCAACGATTATGGATATTGAAATGTTAATATTCTCTAGAGGATTTAATCAAAAGTATAAATGATATTTTTGCAATATATATTGGCAAATGAATAAGTTGAACATATTAATGAAACAAATGGAGTATATGTTGTTTATAATAATATTATTAATCACGTTTTCATGTAATAATTTGATAGCTTTTAACATGAACGTCGATCATTATATTTTTGAGCTCATTGCAAAGCCGATAAAAAATAAATTGCGAGATATAGAGGCGATTGGCGACTAGCGCGAAATTTCTGTAAAGCTCGTTCGTTAGTCCACGGATGAATACATACGTGTAATTTATGATAGACGTGTGTGAGTGTGCAACAGAGAAAGGACAGACCAATGGTGAAATCTCTCTGTCACAATATATATACTCTCACGATCAACGGAGAAATCCCTCGGCCAAAGCCACGAGCGAATCGAACCCTCACATGCACTCGAGGGAGACTCACATACATAACAGCATATACTTGACGCTTTCACAAATGCGTGTATGCTGCACATCTCCATGTATACGTATACATAGGATGGATATATTTGCCAAGTTTGGTAAGAGAGTGTGAGTTGTGTGTAGAGCATTGCCCCATCGCACCGACGCACACACTTTTACTCTGGCACAATTACCAACACAAATCGATTTTGGGTTCTCTCGCGCGCACACACTCTCCCTACCCTCAATATCCCTCTCCTTCTGAAAATCCCCCACCATCTAGTTCATCACTCGTGATACCACCCCTTTCATCGCACCCTCCATCCTACTTGCCGTTCATTTCCCTTCCTCTAATCCCCTCGTCCTCATTTACTGTCAAACTCCCTCACTCTTTCTCATTGTGTTCGCCATCTCCCTTTCTCTCTTGTTGCCCAACCCCTGTCTCCCTGGTCACCAGTTTCAATTTGTTATTTTTACATCATTTCACCTCCCCCCTCCTCCTTTTTTATGTACCTTCAGTCACGATTGTTTTCAAAGCCATTCTATCCTTCTCTGCTTAGTTTGTTGTTTATCGAAATTACCTCCTCTTTGTAAATACACATGTATCGCATTACTTTTTAGTTTTGATTGCATAAAATATATCCAGTCCATGAGCATAATCGTACATACACCGGCTATACATTTATATTATAACTAATATCATTTTTTTTAATATATCATATTCATGGATACATAAAAATAAAATAATAATTACCTTGCTAAAAATTATTTATGAAACAAAAACAACATTCGTTTCACGTTCTAGTCACATGTTTCCGTCTATTCTGATCCTAGCTTTGTCAGAGAATATTGTAGAAGAAGGGTGTTCTCCCTACTCGACGCAGAAGCATACATAGTACTATCATATACTTGTATATATTTTTAATTTATTGTTTCAATGACAATAATCATCATTATCAAGTGTAAAGTGCACTAAAAAATATTTATCTATCATAACAATAAATTAACAATCAATGTTTCCAGTTTACAACTGAGACTGGAGTTGATCAGAGATCTTTTCTCAATCTAATTTTTCATCATTTATTTCTCTCATAATTTAACAAATTTCTAGTTGGTTTTGATAATTTTGGGAGTTCTTGAAACCCGAACTAGTAAGCCTAACCAGATGTCTTATTCGATCCTTTAATTGTTCTGTTACAATTAATAAACGATTTTCAATATTTTTCACGATAATTCTTGAGTTATTATTTCGTTTTCGTTGCACCATATATATAAATACAGATGGAGGGTATATTTCTGCAACGTGGGTACGTGCTCATCTATATACATATAGCGTAGAAACTGTATATACAGATATATTTCCTATCCTGTTATATATAAGAGATGTATATATATATATATATATAGATTTAATTCTCGTTTCTCTTCCAACTCCTTTTAGCTTCCTTTCTCTTCTTATTTCTCCTCCTTCATCGGCGTCTGTGTTCTTTTTCGTTTCTCCCTCGTTTTACTGCATCTACTCGTTCGTCGTTAGCTCTAGTGCTCATGTATATGTACAGTCTGCATCTCACGTACACACGTACAAAGCTCACATAGATGGTAGTGTCTATAGAGCGAGGTAGAACGTAGTCGCCTTGTCTCGAGACCCCACCAGTCTTTCCCAATTTAGACTCGCTCTCCCCTCAATTTCAGAGAGAGCAGTTGTCGTTGTATAAGTAAGAGAAGGAGGGTGAATGTGAGTGGAAGATCCAGCGAAATGGGTGAGAGTGAGATGGGAAAATACCAAGGGTCGTAACTTGAAGAAGGACACAGTGAGATGTCGGGTGGGGCTCTAGTGGAGAGAGGAAATGAGGGAGTGTGAGAGAGTTGGTTATGTGGGTGGGAGAGAGAGAGTGGAATAAAGTTGGAGTGGGAGTGTAGGATGGTAGTAGCAAGGGAGTACGAAAACCGGTAGACAAAGATCGAGAGATCCCACTCCGTATCCCAACCTTTTCTGCCACGTTCGTTCGCCGTTAGACGGGCTTCGGAGTTCCTCTCTCTGAAATATCTCGCTGAGAATATTATAGAGACCCGACAGTGTGCTTGGCTTCACTGCACTAGAGAGAGAAAAGTCGAGAGAATAAGAGAAAGACACAGGGAGGGAGTTAAAAAGCGAGGGAGATAGGGAAAGCTCGCGAGTCCCGCGACTAGCAGAGAAATTGAGAGAGACGTGAATTATTATTATTATACAATGTAAAGAGTTCTCTTGCCTCTCTCATTCCTCGATTTTTCAAACAAAAGTTCTGTATATTTCAGATAAGAATACTCCTTAATGAACGACAATCGAGATGATTTCAATGACTTGCAACATTTTTGATATTTAAATATTTTCAGTAAGTTACAATTAGTAATTAAAAATATTCTTTTAATATTAACTCCAGCTTTACTTGATACATTTTACCGACTTTACTATCATACTAAGTGTACAACCCATCAACAACATCAAGACATTGTTCCTGACTAGAACCGTAGCTCAAGCCATGAAGAAATGAGCCAAGGGGAAAGCAGCAGCTCAAGAGAGAGAGAGAGAGAGAGAGAGAGAGAGTATCTTCTCCAAGTCTTTCTTTTGTTTCCCTTCAAAGCGTTCTTTGTTCATTCGTTCAACGTCCCTTGGGATTCGGCGTCCTGTGTATTCCCTTTCACATCGTAGCATGGTATTTGGATGAGCATGGGACCTTTTTTAAACTAACTTTATTTATCACGTATGTGCATATAAACATACATATATTGAAAGCAATATTTTCTACTCCAACTTTCCTGGACAAAAATAATTTTTTCGATTCAATTATTTAGATTCCTTAATATGTAGATCTATATTGCGAGTAGAATAAACAAAATAAATACAAAGTCAGTATTACAAACAACTCTTGAACATTATCCTGGTATGGATTATAATTTCTCAGCTCGAAATATCACATTTCTTCTCTCCCTCACTCTCTCTCTTTCTCTCTGACTCTCTGCGAGCATAATCTGCAGCTTCTCATCCTACAGCACAGCTATACCTATCTCTTTTATGTCTATCCTTTATCCTTGTTCTCTTTTCACGTTTCACTGTCCTTTTCTTCATCATCAAACCGAAATTCATCCCCACTTGCGCCGACTCTGTCGCATCTCTCTCCACTTTCGCGAAAGCTCATTGGTGAACTCCATGGACCAATCGGCAAACAGTTCCGGGCTTTGCGCATTCCCCACACACGTGGCTGACGTACGTCCATATTTCCGCGGGACGACGAAAAATGTCAAAAAGTAACATTTTCAACGGAGAACGTGGTTCTAGTGGTAGTCCTCTATCTATACCACGAGAGCGCCGATACGTCGACTGGTGAGCCACGACCACGTGGCTTTTATCCTTTCTCTCTTTTTTTTCATCTCCCTCTCTCTCTCCCACTTTTATTCATTTTTTTATACATCTTCCTGTCTCGTTTCCTTGCCTGTTAGCTGTATATATTCCGGCTGGTTTTCAAACTAACACCACCCAACTTGTCGCTCCCTCTCATTCTCTTCCGCCCGTTGATTTCTCACTTTTTTCGTCATTTTTCACACAACTCTTTAACAATTTACATGTTCACTCTACCACTGTTGCGTTCAAGACGCGACACATTCGAGAGTACCATCAGACAGCCTTTCAAACCTCTGTTCAAATGCCATCTCGCCAGATGCATCTGCACTGCAGTCCCCTGTTGTATGGAATTGTACCACCGATCTCCTGATTGAAGATGCTTTATTTATGTTGTAACAATACTTGAATTTAATATTGGATATTTTTTAAATTTTCCGATAGATATCATGATCGTAGACACTGCTATCTTGTGTGTAGATCTCTAGAGTCTTTTGTCAAAGAAGATTTAATATGATAAGTAGCAGAATCATCAAAGATATCGATTTCCTATAAGTCTGATCCTTATGAGACTTTTTTCACTTATTGCTGAGTTGGAATAAAAGATATGTAAATCCACTGATTACTCTTGTATTAAATCTTTTGTTGGATTAACGATTATGCTTGTAATAGGAAATGTGATATTTCAAGAATTATTTAATAATAATGTTTTATTGTTTAAAATAGAAAAATAATGATTTTGAAATTTTTTATTGACTAAATCAATTTAAGAAATTTGAGATTAAAAATTCCAATGAATCATAAGAAAATTGGCAAACTTTATCTAATTAATTCATTAATGACTATAAATAATTTATAATAAGAGCTTACTTCTTATCCAAGAAAATTCTCAAGACGAAGAGAAAATGAGTTTAGAAATACAGAAATGGAGTTTCTTTGAGAAAACTGCAATTTTCTTGAAGTAGTGTATTATATACCAACATACACAAAGGAATAGAACGTAAGAGAACACGTTGATGCAAAGTTTGAACTTATTTCAATTGATGATCGTTGAAGTCAAGAATTTGGGACTTTGCACTTGTGTATGTCGCCATTATTGGAAACCATTTAGTTTAATTGAAAATGTTATGTAATGACTTTTTATAATTACATTCATTTTGTCAACTTGGATATTTAGTTAATTAGATTTTTTGAATGAGTAATTTTTTTATTTACATAAAATTCAAATCCGGAAGATAATTTTAAATGAATACCCCATAAATAGATTATCTTGAATAAAATTACATTCAATAATTATTTTATTCAGTATTTAATATATCAACAAAGAAATCGACTTCATTTGTAGAACAATAAAATAAATAATTGCTCTTTTAATTTTGTAAATAAAAGTAATTACTAGGATTGAAACAAAAATATTTATAATAAATAAATCAATTTTGATTTATACGAGAACTTTTTCTTTTTGAACTGAATTATTATTATTAAAAAAATTTTTTTTATCTTTCAGATTAGGAATTGTTATTTGAATATGTATTTAACTCTTTTTATTCAAATAAGAATTTTTTTCAATAACTCCCAATTAAAATGATACATGTGTATATTCAATATTTAAAAATATTTACATCAACAAATTTCCTATAAATCATATCTCTTCACCTGGGGTTTTTTTTTATATCCATCAATATCAATATTTTCCAATGAAAAAAAAAACTGAAAAAAGTTTGTTATCAAGAATGAAGTAATTAAAAACAAATCCTGCCACCTTACACATAATAAAACCTTTAATTTCGAAATAAACTTGAGACAATTGACCTTGGATAGTCTACGAGAGAAACATGTACATATCGTCCACGAGGCCGAACTTGAAGGTCGCAGGATTGCACGACTCCAATACGTCTGCATACATCGTCGCCTTTACAACAGACTCGTGTGAGCAAAAACTCAAAACACGTGTAACTGCAGGGAAAAAGCAAGAAAAATGAGAAAACAAAAGTGCACATCACGGAATCGCATTCTATGATATGCAACAAATAAAGAAAGAAGAATGTGAAGTAAAAAAAAAGGTTGAACTTTTCAAATAAAAGATCGATCTCGTGACTGAGACTCTAAAGAACCCGCAACTTCCGGGCATTTCGTGCATGTCTCGAGGCAATATACACATGGGTCAGCCTATAGTGCTTTATTTCTCGTGGGTGTGTTTACGTTGACGACATGCGTGTACATCAGAACGCGCCCATGCTCGAAGGAAAGCGAGGGAAGAGAGGAAGAGAAAAGGCATCAGAGGCCAAAGCCAGGCGCTGGCCTTGTTGTTGCCTAAATAGGTCAGCATGACGAAGAGTCAGTTATATATTGAACAAAGAGAGGGACTAAAACGATCGATCCTGAACACTGATTCATAGTAAAAAAAAGTCCTTTACTATCGCCTGAATTAACACGACTTTAGTCTCAGAATATTTAGACTATGAAAAAATATTTTTCTTTTAGTTATCAAAATAAAAATGATTTTAATGAAAGGAATTAAGTACAAGTAATTAATATATTCTAATCTTATGAAGTATGAAAAGTTGGATATTGCTAATGGCTTGAAATGACCATAAAAATTCTAAATACAACAAAACATAAACGTCAGCTTCCAGATAACGTGGTTGAAGAGGAGGGAGTGACTAGTTACCTACAAAAGTGTGTCGTTACGAACTCGCATCGTGGCTTAGCAGGCGGTGACTCAGGCCACGAATAAGTGTGCCATGGATATTCCTCTCTTTATTCTCCTATAATCCTCTCGCTTAAGTGCTCACTCAGTCGCTTTCTGAATGGTAAAAATTTTTCAAAATTTACTACTGCACTCAATGCATTGTGTTAAAATTATTTCTATTTTTTAATATCATTGTTTTATATTTTTGATACTTCTTTCTCCATCTGCCTACGATATTAAAGTGTTAATACTCCTTAGAGTCATTATAAATTTGCTGACATACTCACATCGAGCTTCAGTTCATCTGAGAAAGTTTTTTAAATGTTTAATCAAGCTTTTGGGTTGAAATTTATTTTTCAATTATTAGTTTAATGACGAAATATAGATGATTATCCACGTAATGTTTTTCAATGAAAAATATTTAATGTAATTCATAAGAATGTACTTTTATTGTGTATTATTTTTTTTATGAAGGACAAAGATTTTATACGTTGAAGTTTTCTTTTATGAGGAGTATCTATTTTGAACGGAGCTTAATCTACTTTTATCGTCCTTTGAACCTGATGATTAATTTCAAAGGATGAACTTAGATTTTACAGGCATTAGAGATTTACATAATTTTAGATTAATATTTTTTTTAATATCACAACTTTTATTATATAATAATGTAAACGTGAGAAGATGAGAACAATTATTGTTTTTAATCTGGACTGAACAATTTTTAATTATAAAACAAATTGTTTAAAATTATTTTTTTAATTTAAATTCATTTTTGAAGAATTATTTTTATTTGATTAAATTGTGATAGAATTGTTCATAATAAAGGTAAATGAATAGAATCATTGGAGAATTCGTTATTTTTTTATTTTCTCCAACTTAAAATAAAACACATGAGAAAAAGTTTTTGAAAGGATCGAAGAAAGTTTCATGCTTACAATGTGAACATTTAATGCTACTTGCTTCATACACTCAAACTGTCAATTTGTAAGATATAACCAAGTTTCAATCTATAATTATACATTCTAAATTTTAAATAAGTCACTAATTTCATCGTAGAAATTTGTCATCGTTAATATCATTACTATTTTCAATGATTAATTTGATTACTTTCTCAGAAAAATTATATTAAAGAAAACAAAATCACTTTTATTGTAAAATCTGTCTGTGAAACTAAATATTTTATAGCAATAAAATATTTTTGAAGTTATTTGAATATGTGAAAGGAATTCTGAAAATGTTACGAAAAATTCCCAAAATATTTGCCAAAAATTTCGAATAAAAGTTTCAACAAAAGTTACTTACTAATGTCAATTTCGAACATACTGAACAGGGTTTATTTATTCAACTTTTTCGAAAATTTACTCCAGTCTTTCTTAAAAAAAATTACCAAAATATCATAATGCACTGAAAATCATTAAACAATGAAAAATTAACTATGTCATAAAAAATACAAGAAAAAAGGAAACAGAAAATTTTTGTGCAATCAACTATGCTGTTTTAAAATAAATCATTATTATTTGATGATGAAACTTTTGTATTGAATAATTAATATTATCATAAACAAAGTGATTTTGATTAAAAATTGATCAAATTACTAGCACTATAGAATCATTATGTGCTGAAATAAATGACTTCACCAAAAATTAATTTTTAATTTATCCAACAATTCTATTTTTCTACTACCAAAGTTTAGTAGACTCTAGAGTCTCTTTAAAATTCTAATATATCAAATGAATCTTCACTACTTAACTTTCAGAATGAAGATCATAAAAATAATTAAATTTCACTTCATTTCAATGTCTTTCAATATCTTTCCTTGTTATTAATTAGTTACTGATCTGTATGAGGTATGATTCGTCATTTTGTTAATTATACAGTGGGAGCAGTTAATAATTATGATTCTGAATCATCGTTTTAGGATCAATTTGTTGCAAAAAATTGATGCAGTTCAATGGCAGATTAAATTGGGTTAGTGTGAGTTCTAATTAACAAGCTTTCATCATAGACTAGTTCATTATCATGCAGCTTTGTTTCAGACACGAACGTCAAGGGTTTTCAAATAACATAAACATCGGCTGGCTTCAATTTCGCATCGAAATTTGTTATGCTTTAATCTACCAACACTACTCTATATGCTGCTTCGAATATTAATCTAAATACATATACACTTTTTATAAACACTAAGCAAATGGCATCAGACATTTTTTATTTAAATACTTCATAATTTAATTTTTAAGTATTAAAATCAACAAATCTTTAGAGAAAAAAGATTTTTAATATTTTCATTTAAAGTAAAAAAAACAGTCAAACAATTAAAGGAAATCATTTGGCTCAATAAATATGAGCTTTTAATTGGAATCAAGCTTATCATGATTGACACAGATTTTTTAAAGATATGAATGAGTCATTTGTAATATTTTGATTAATAAATAATAAAGGAAATATTTCTAAATAGAATTCCAATTTTGAAGCTTTTGGAATGACTTGAGCTTTTTTTGAATTGTCATTAAATATCAATTGTTCTGTTCTTTTCTTTAAAAGTGAAAAATTAATATTAAATATGCATATTACGCGAAATGAAAATTAAAATTTTAATATGAAAGATTTTGATGATTTAATTATAGTAAAAAATAATTTCAAAATAGTTTATGGCAATGTAGAGAGAGAGGTTTAATGTAAAAATGTTTTTGTTAAAAATAGATTAAACTCAAATTTAGAAACTTTTTAATTCATGATAAAATTCTTGGTAGTATTATAGAAGTATTTGAAGTTCTTCGTACAAAAGAGAAAATTTCAATTCAACAAGTTAATACGACAATAGTTGATGAAGCGCACCACCCCTAGGGAGAGTTTAGTTCTTGAGCTGTGATGTAGATATAGCTTCATAAAATACAAACTCTAGCAACTGTAAAGTCGCTGGAAAGCATGAGAAACTGTATATTGTGCGATCTCTCTCTTCGCGAATGCTGAGACGTACAAAAGTGGCATGGCTTTGAAGCTTGGAATGCGACCGAGCTGGGCAGCAGCCTTGAGCACGCTAGTAGCACGAGTCAGCCTAGAGTGCGACTTTGAATCGTGTCTCTTTTTGTATCTTCTTTTGTTAGCTAAAATGCCAAAAGTACTTTGAACTCTTAAACATTTTTATTTCATTAAAAAAATTCTTTCATTTTCAAAAATTAACTCTTTGGATTTAATTTATCGTTTGAAGCGAGTCGTTGAAAAGTGTATTGTTTGCTGCAAAAGCTATGGCATAATGAGAGATTCAGGACATTTGGGTTGATATACATAACCATTATCTGATCAACTTGATTGATCTAGGCCATAACTAAAATGTTTTTTTTTTTAATTTTATTTTTCACAATAATAATTTTCTTCTGTTAAAATCAGTAACTATTTACCAGTTATCAGTGCCAAGTCTACCATGAACATATCAGTAGCTTTTTTGGTTCTGATAATCAATAAATAGCCGCCAACTTGCAATGATCTCTACTGATTGATTTTATTTTGATCAAAAAATGTGGATCTTTTATTTTTCTTAATTATCTATAACAAATTTGGAAGACAATTAAAAGAATGTATGAAATAAAATGAAACTATTTGGAGTAGTATTGAAATCAAGATGATAGAAAATGTTTTGTAGATGAACATTTGGAAGTTTCAAGTTTCTAATCACGAATTTAATTTGATGATTTTCAGGACGGAGAAACCGAGTCAATAAGTGATTTGATATCTACTATGGATAGACGACCGAATTGTTTTATAAACATTTCGTGGTACTGTGAATTTGATGAGAAATCTCCAAAATCAATTTAGTTATCAAGGTTAGTTAATTTTTATTATTATTAAAAAATAACAATAAACAATTTTTTAAATATTTAGATCTATGTTGATTGAATTCAATATGGAAGAAACTACTAACTTATTAAGTGTTCCAATTATATTAGTTAACACTAAAAAGTGTTTCCTACAAACAATTTTATATTAATTATCATTATGAAAAATATTAATATTTGATGCATATGAGATTTCCAATTTTTAGTACAATAGTTTAGTACCACCATGATTCAAAATATAACAATTGTTCATTACATCATTTCAAAAAGTATTTTTTTTTTCTGTTTTTGGGTCATTTTAGGAAAAATTGTGGTTTTACAACAGAATAAACACATGTTCAACAACGTTTCCTTCTAGTAAAAAAAAAGAATTCAAATTTCCATATTATTTCTCTAGATCTTTAATAAAAATTCCCCAGCCTCTCCATTGGATTCAATTATTACAATTTATACCTGAGAAAATATTTGTACAATTTCTCCAGAAAAAAATGCAAAAATCTAATTCTCTCTTTAAAAGCAGAAAGTTACATCAAACATAGAAAAAAAAAAATTATCATATGATTCATTACCGACCAAGAAAAAAAAGTCAAGCATTACAGAAAAATTTTTCTAACATTATTATCTCGACATTCTTATCTGGATAAAAATAATTTTCATACGAATGCATTATGATTACTCTCAACATTAATGAGATTGCAAATGTGTACAGCAACACAGTATGTCGAACAAGTTGACAATGTTCTCCAAATATCTGATAGCAAGAAGACCACGACCTATAACAAATTTGACGACCCCAAAGTCACGTTTTGTTGACCATCAAGTTAATCCTTGCTCAGTTCACTATCATCCTGGATGATTAATATTCGAACAACAATGATTTGGGTTCTTGCCCACGCACGTTCGCACGAGTACACAGAGTGAGAGAAGGCTCTGGCGCGCGACCACAAGCATTCATGCTGCGCGCCCAAAGTGTCGTAAAACTAATCTCTCAGATACCGATTACATAAGCCGCCCTCTTGCTCCCGTAATTCCCTCAGTGTCACGTTATACACACGCGCGGCTCTCGTCTTTCTCGAACATTTATGCTCGACTCGCACTTTCCGTGGGTCGGTTCGTTGACGCACATGTACCTGACCTGCCCCAACAACTCGTACCGCACTCAATTGTTGCTTGTGTGCGACTGTCTATTTACCTCCAATGTCACTGCGTGTCGATGCCCGTGTTTATGCATCATAAATCTCTTTAAATAAACGTTGAATATCTTAATATATTCTCCACGCAGTGTTTTCATTCATCGACTATTTTATTTCACCGCCAAAAGCTTACTCTCATTTATTACTTTAAACGTATTATCCAACACGATATAAACATCACTCACTCAATCGTGGAATGTAAATCAATGTTTATTTGCTTTCTTTTTCATTTTATTTGAGCTTATCGACATTTCAAAGAGCCGTTTAAAAATGTGAGAAAAACGATCAACGTGGATATTTAACAGTTCATTCACAAATGGGATCGGGCCACTCGTGCGTAAAGAGAAAAATCTTTCAGTGTGTATACAAACTCTGTGCTCTAGGTAGTAGGTAGGTCAGGGTTATAAGCATCAAACTACATAGCTTTGCTGAAGGATGAAAAGAGTAAAGAGATGATGATATTAAATGAGACAGAGTGAGGTAGAGAATTCTCGCGACTGTAATCTGGTCGACCCCCAGAGCGTTGCTCCCTTCACTAGAAAATTAATTGAAGATAACACGCGCCGCGGTAACTCCCGCACTACAATTCTACCCGCCAACTTTCCGTGCTTAAATCGTTCCCAGTGAATCACGTACCGGAGCGTCAGGTTACCCAAAGTAGCCGCGGGACTCTTTAAAGCCGGCTTTAAAGTCGCAAGAATTTACTTAGTAGCGTGAGGTGCACGTTGCTTACCGACAAAAGCTACTCTTTTTTTTCCTTCCTTCTTTTCTTCACAGATAAATACATGAATACGTTTGTAAAAAGAGAAAGTTTATTTTCTATATGTATGAAAACAGTGCAAGTGCGATAAACGACTGCTGCAAAAAAAATGTGTAGGAAAAAGAAAGAGTTAATTATATGCACACTAAGGCATATTTAAAGAGCACAACTTGTATATGAATGTATGTAGAGATATGGAATAAAGATAATTTTTTTTTATATGCAAAAAATTACGTCTGATGGTAAAGATATTTATATTTTTATCAAATGAAATTCTTAATACTGATAAAAGGGAATTACTCTTTTTTTTCATTACTCCAATATTATTTCTTTTGTTTTATTCTCGGTTATTTTTGTAATCAAATTGATTGGAAAAAATGTGCACTGTCACTTGAACTTTTTTGTGTTAAAATTGAAAAAAGTTTCCGAATAACTTTGGAACTAATTACGTAATGGAGTGGATTATATAGGATTATTATGTTACTATCACTTTCACGAATAGAATCAATTAAAGATGATATTATTTTAATAAATATTTCTAGTATTTTTACAGATTCAATGATACACCAATTAATTCATTGAAGCTTTATTATTGTTTTCTTTTTATGCTTGAGGTGTTTTGTGTAAATTTTGCTTCTCGTGAAATCCAAATATTTTAAATCGATAATTTCGAAAAATATTCGAGCAATTCTACGTAAGTTTTTCCCGGGCTATATTCTCACGTCAGACGCTATATATTCGTACGATCTAAGCGCGTTCACTTTTATAAATAGAGACGCGCCCTCACCACTCATGCTTACTATCGTCATTTGTATATTCTTCGAACAAAACTTTAAATAATTTTGAAGCTATTCCTACACTTCAAAAAAATTTGCTATGAACAAATAATATTTCCCTTCAACTATTAAAGTCAAAATTTTGAAATGAATTATTTTTTCGAAATTGACATGGTAATGTTTTTAGAGATACAGTTCTGATGATTACTCAAAATAATTCATTAAAAACTCCATTTTTATTTTGCTCAATAATTTGAATAGAATTATTAGAGTATGGGTTTACTCTAGTATTTCATTGAATTGATCTTTTTTTTGGAAATCCATGGTTTCTCTGAAAGTAAAAATTTTATCAGAATTCATCTGATGTCACTTGCATTCAAACTCATTAAAATACGTTTTCCAACACAATTTAAAAATTTTTTATTAATTTTATTTAACCAAAAAAAGGAAATAATAATTCAATAGAAAAAAAATTAAATCTTTTTATTCGTTAAAGGATAATGATGATTGTTACCGTAGTTCTTGTTATAATTAGCATCCAACAAAGCATCATAAAAATGATGAAGAACTAAGTATATGTAATACAGTACTTTTAATGAGGTACTAATGAAGCATTTTGATTAACTTGGCTTATTCACCGTTGACTATTCAAACGTTAGAAATTTCTAAAAGTGTTGACTACACGTTTAGTAACAAGGTAGAAGGGCTCTTCGGAGGTTCCCGTTTCTCTATAACTCGAAAGTTGAATTTCACTTTGAAGTCGATGACAGGATTTCTACTCAACCGGCCGAGTCTCCTCAAAGTTTCTGACGCGGGCTCTTTGTTTCTTCGAATATTCAGTCTGTCTCTATCACGTACTATCCGTTATAGTAACTCATTAAATTTATTTATGATTAAATAAAAAAAATTCACAACTCCACATCAACGACACAACTATCATATCAATAATAATTAAGTATAAATAAATATAATTAAATAAAGTATCATTCAACAGACTTTTCCTGTTATTTATTTTCTCTTCTATTCTTCTATCTATATCTCGAGGTCTCCAAGTACGTCCTCGCTTACTCCAGTGTATGAATATGTCACGCTAAAATTCGCTCAATTTTACCAGGTGTACAATGTCGCATCTTGACAAATGATAAGATTGCGTTGGAGGAGTTGAGTCTTGAACGTTAAATCGCTAAGATACAAACAGTTTATTCAGCAAGTAATAAAAATGTTTTCGATGAATTTTCTTTGGCTGTGCGGCTTATATAGTCTCTACACGTCAGGCAACCAAGGCAAACGTTTGTCTGGTGTCGTGGCACACAGCTTAGGCTGCGTGTGTTATACAGTCCAAGCCAGTGGTGAGTTTGAAACCTAACGGATGCCAAGCAGTGGGTACCATCGGGGCCCACCGGAACTCAATATCGTCAGGCCCAATTTTTTAACATCATTTTTATTATATTTTTTTTTCAAAATAATTTTATTTTATATTTATTCTTCTTCTTCGTATTTACATCAGTCTATATAGGTATGAATCATTAACAAATTATCTCTGTTAATATTATTATCTTCAAAACATTAAAAGAAAAATTTAATATCCATCATTTAGTTATGAGGTTAATGACTTTGGTTTTAATAAGGCTATTTTTTCGAGTTATATTATATATAGTATAGAGCTCAAGTTTCGTATTTTGTCACATGTACCTGTGGATCGATGAGAAGCTAATCGATGTCGTGTGCGCCAGGGTTTAACTTGCGTGGTGATATTTTAAGTTTATCAATTTTTTTTAATATATTTTTTATTTTCATGGTTTTTTATTACACTTGGTATCACGATACAGGCGTTGTTTTATTGAAGAATAATGAACTTTAAGATGATAAAAACAAAATCATTATCCCAAACTAAAAATTCACACATGAGCATGCTAACGAAAAAAGGGAACCTATTAAATCATGATAATTAAAAGATAAATTTAAATAAGAAAATAAATCGATTGGATAATTGTATAATTTACCACCAATTCTCTCCTTCAATTATGTACTTCAATACTAGTATTTGTAGATTGTTTCAATAAGGATTATCTTAGAAATTTAAGAATCGTAAATTATGAGTCTGCCCATTCATCGTTTTATACGACGAGCAAAGTCATAATTTGAGCTGAGTGCCGTGAATGACGTTTGACGCCTCTTTTTCTCATTGCCCCTTCTGTATTCTGGTTGTTATGTAGTATGAGGCTATTTGTTGAGTTTGGCTTTTAATCGAAGCATTAAATTGATTTTACGATCAGCTGTTAAGATGAGGTCGATAACGCCATACCGCGTATTTCATGTTATTCTCCTACGTGCAATGCATTTGTGTTGACGTAACACACGTGGAATCGAGCGAGTACCCAATGTTAACGACAACCCATATTCATTTTCATCGTGTGTGCGTAACAAGATACCTCCTGACAATACCATTCCGATATACATGTGAATGAGAGAATAAAAAAAAAATAAATCCAAAACAATAAACGTACTCTGGTAAATCGTGTCGCAGAGGACCTTCCGAAGGACGTTGTTTTCATTTGGTACCGCGTGGTCTGTTTGGCTTTACAACAACATTATTTCAAGTAGCGCGCGACGCGCACATACATTTGGTTGAATTTCACGCGGTGCACTTCATTAAGATTTTACGACTCGTCAGATGATGGACGAGGTCATTTACTTGCATTCATTCAGAAAGTTTTCCCTTTATCAACCATGAGAAACTCCGTAGATATCTTTCTCTTCAACGATCATTTTATAGGTATTTTTTTATCTATTTACTTTTATATTCTATTTTTAATTTATGAATATGCAGTAAACGCGAAAGTGCTAAGAACCTCGTCGTACGCAATGAGATCGTAAAAATATATCGATAATGAAGCAAGATGATTCTAGTTGTATGATAATATTTTACGAGCAAAAAAAAAATGAAAGCGCTCGTGGATCGACAAGAATGTAGAGGCTGAAAGCGCTTCGGCCGAGTGCGCAGTAGTCTATAAGCAACAATTCTGGCCTCCTTGTCGCCCTTCAATAATTTCTCTGTCGAGTTTGTCCCACAATAAATGGTAGGTAGAGGGCCTTGGTGTTTAGTACTGACGGCACTGAGTTTCGTGGCGTCGTGCCGGAGTGCAGGTGGACCGAAGTTCCACGGAAACGTCCGATGACGTTCGGAAGAAACCCACTCGTCGAGGACTGTTGTCAGAGTATTCAGTAATGCTTCGCATGGCCAGCCAGCAAGTAGGTTTGTCCGTGAGAGTTGTTTTTCGTCCAGTGATCGTGCGGTGTTAATACAATCGTGCAGACGGCTTACGGCAATCGTGAGACCGTGACGCCTTTGAAGAATATATCACCTCTGGGACCTTCTACAGTCGTATTTCTCACTGAAAATTAACAGCTACACCGTGCTGTGTATGGTTTACGAACGATCCAAGATGCTGTCATCAGTGCCAGCTAAATAATAATGTGGTGCGACGTTGGTCAGGTGAGTTTCAGTGTGATTCGTCTTCATCTTGGACTTTTAAACTAAATTTATTATTTCTCGTGAAAATATTCAAGTTTTGTTTCTCTTGTTATCAACAAAATATACCCATGGAGCGTGATGATAGCTACGTGAATTTTCTTCTGTGTTCCAAGAGTTACAAGTCGACCAAGTCTCTCTCTACTCCCAGAGACTAACCGTACTACAAGTATTAAGTGTTCGACGTCCAAACATTCGTGCTCTTTCTCATCTTTCTCATCATGTCGTGTGTGTTTTTTACCTTGTAATTTTTTTTCATCATTAACCATTGTTTAATTTTTGCACTAATTTAAGTTGTTATCATGTGCTATAGTGGTTCCATTTTTCCATCATTTTTCTTTTCAACAAGAAAATTATTTTTTTTCTTCTCGAATTTTTCTCCAGACATGTTATTCTCATGAGTTATTTTTTTTGTTTCTGCTGTTATTATTGTAATAACCAATTTTGATTTTTTTCCTTCAACAACAACAATATACGGCAATTACTAGACAGTTTTCATGAATCTCATGTTCCATTTCAAACCCATGATGAATAGTTAAAGAGAAAATTTCTATTTTTTTTTTTTTTTACACTTGAAAGAAAAAATATTCTATTAACAAAATATTATTTCAATATAATCGTAACTTCAGTGCTAATTGTTTTTTTGTTCATATCTTGGAGTTTGACACTTTTATCAGTCTGTCAAACTTTCTCTAGTGATTCAAGTACTAATTTGTAGATACATTACAGTGAGTTTTGTAACGTATTGGTATTTATGATAGGAAATTATCAAACATAACAAATATTTGGGCCTTCATAGAATGTCAGATTTGACGCGTGGTAACCTCGTGTTCGGTTGTTTGAATTCGAAGCGATCCCGCGTTTCTTTGGTCTGGCGACGGGGGATGTGAGGAGTAAAGAGAGGGCCGGATTCGCGAGTTGAGTATTTTAGAGCGGGGGATGGCGAGTGGTTGAGGAGACTGCTTTGCTTTTTCTTTACTTGGCCAGTGTAGAGGTAACTCAGGGACTTGATATAGCTTATAGAGGAGTCGCTGGACGGTGGTGGGGACTGACTCAGTCGTTACGTTGCGAGGCACAGAAAAGTCTTGCAAGCGCTTATATGACCAACCATCGAGCGGACTACGTTACTATGACTACCCTAACAACAACAATTTACTTCAGGGTAGCTGCTTTTTCCTATTAGTACACTTACGACTTACTTTTTTTGCTGGTGAACTATATTTGAAATATAAATTATGCGTCAAATGAAATTTCGTTTCATTTACTAGTCATTTTCATTGGGAAAATATTATTTGATCGTTGAAATTTTATGATTCAGGGTGGAAAAAAAAATCTATTTTAACGTATTAAATTATTATTATTGAATCGAAGACTGAGTAATACAAAATATGTTATATAGTTTTTTATATTAAATCAAAAATTTATTTTCCGATTATTTGAAATTTAACAATAATTGTTTTTTACTTTTATCTAAAATAGAAAAAAATTTCTAATAATAAGTAGAAATTATTATTTTTTTTTCTTTCTTGCTAGAAATGTTCATGTGAACATTTTTCATTACATCATACTCTACACAGCTATACAGTGGTTCTATAAAATTATCAAGTATTTTTATATATTATATTAACATTATTTTCTATTTATGATAAAAAATCAATTATTTGTAGTTTGAAAATAATTTTTTTCTTACCCTCAAAAAGAGATGAAATAAATTAAAACTTGATTATTTTTATCAAACATTTGAACATTTTTCTCTATAGAAATATTTAATATTTCAAGCCTGAATTTATTCAGTTAAGAACGTGGTTTATCACAGTCATAGCTACAAATGGGATACATGACTAATATTGGACTCGTGCGCCAAGTAAAAATTAGGTCTCTGTGGATACCTGACAAAAGCCAACGACCACGTGGTAGCCACCAAGCTCATCCCTCTAATAAACTATAACATTCGATTTCAGTCGCGTGTCGAAGACCGCACGTCATTGTCTCTACTTTTACAAGTTAATGACGACTTAAGTGAGCTGCATGTAGTAGTAACTGAGTAGCTTTAAAAGAGAAATAAAACCCCAGGTAGTCGGCAATAAATATTAGTACTTGAATGTGTCCAGTATAAACAACTCGAGAAAGATAATAATCATTGGTAGATTTGACTCTGTGTAGGTAAATCAGGTAGAGAGGCTGGGATAGGTCGTTGAGTTTGTCGAGTTATAAATAGAAAGAGAGGAGAGGTGGTGTGGATTATCATGACGCAAAAATAAACCAGTTGGGTCAGCAAGTAATGAGAATAAGTCTGGGTAGCTTTTCAAGCCGATAGAACAGGTCATTTTCCAGTCAGAAGATCCCCATGTCGGTGCATGGGTGTAGGTCTAATAAATTCTGAAATACTTCTGAGCCAATCGAGTTGATATTTTTATTTGTCTTTTTTTCGACAATGATTAATAGACATGTCTGCTGACGATAGCAGGTGTCTTCGTAAATGTGTGTGAGTGACTGAACGTAAAGTATATAGCCGGAGTATTCATCTCCCCCGAGACTATTAATGAGAGATATCGTCGTCACAATCTGTCAATAGATCTTCCATTCATAAATTCGCCTTGGGCGTCATAGTTTTGTTACCGTGAAAACTGCGCAAGCGACCACGTGGTGGCTTTGAAGAGCAACGAGACTTGATTTACGCGCGGTTTGTTTCACAGTCGCGCCCGCCTCCTTTTCATCCCGCCTCTCATTTGTCTGCTTTGTTCACTTTGCTCTACCAGCTCTATTGCTCTTTCTCTTGCCACTCTAAACACCTGTAAGCCACAATTTACCGTCCGTTACCTCATTCTTTTCGCACTTCAACAATTGCTTGTTATATACAGGCTATCTCCACTGTTGCTGTACACTATTTACCTTTAGGACACATGTAAATTACATATCAAAGACCTGGTGCTCTTCATTGCTTCTATTTGACCTTGATATTTAATCCTAAACCAACTTTGGTAGCCAGACGATTATGTAAATGCCTCTCGATGAATAGACGACAAATCCTCAGGCTGTACAAATGTCCAATCGGTTCTCGCGTGAGATCATTGTTAGTATGTGTAATAATCCAGCAAAAAAAAAAATGATGATCGTTGGGACAGATAGAAAAAAAAACAACTAGTCATCAACAAAGTCAGATTGTCTGAAAGTTAAGCACGTGGCGTTCTATTCTTTATGTTTGATAGCAATATATTTTCGTTGAGAAATGGCATCGTTTTGTTTACAAATAAGCCGTGTAATTAAAAGGCTGTTTTACAAACGAAATAAAAAAGATAGAAAATGAAATATCGCGTCAGCGTCATATCTCTGCGATTAAACGTCAGTCAAAAACTGTCGTTTGTTTATATACGCTATACACTCACATCATAATAGATAGTTTTCATATTTGTAATAGGAATAAGATTAATTGTCGATAATTATCTATATTGAATAGGTGTAGACGTCTGACTATTACATGACTGATTATCGCATTTATATGTCATTGACACTGGACTGAAAAAAAGAAAAAAGAGCTGTTTATTGATTGAAGTTACAGGTATTAAAAGATCAATGAATGTGGATACTTATCGATGGCTAGAGTTTCCACTTGTTATGAAAATAAAAATCTGACTTTCAATCTAAACAAAAGCATTCAAAAGCTCTGTGGGATACCATTGTTCAAGTTTCCAACTTAATTTGTACATACCTTCAATCGTTTAGTGAAACATGGTGGTAATGAAAGAGACCTTAATATGTAGTACCTGTTACCAGAGGGTTTGGTTTACTGCGGTAAATAAGGAAAGACCTGAGAAGAATGGTAATTGGCGCCGGCGTTTACAACGTTTGACACCCCATAGCAGGTGTCAATCGACCCTCTGACCTACGACTTGTTTTGTCATCATTATTATTCTTCTTTGCTCTCGTTTGATGTCCTTGACCCTCCCTAAGCCTTCTGAAAGGTATATAAAAATACCCTCATCGTAAAAAGGACTGATATAATGGCGGAAAGAAGCTAGTGGCATCATATTACATTAGAAAAAGTCGATATAATATTAAAGCTCAATCTTGAGTGGATCAAATGAAAGATTTGATCAGAATTAGAAAACTTACTTCTAATTTAGGAGCTTTAGAATAAGAGGTTGTTGATGCTGAGTGTAAAAGTATCATGTATAATTCTGGTAACTCATTTAGGTGATGTATGAGAAGACTGTCCATCACAGAGTTGCAATCAAACTCTTTTAAGATCTCTCCAGATTAGAGGTCATAAAGTCCTAATTCCTTTTTACGACTATTTTCTGTACTTATTGGCTGCACTTGAAGGTAAATCAGAGCTCTTATGTCGTGGTACTTGGATAATACCAGGAGCACGTGTTTCCAGATATTCCTTGACACTGACAGTCATTCGCATATCACTCGATGTTGAATACATATGCGACATATATAATGTAATCGTTATATATGAACAGAAACACGCGACGTTACTTGAGAGACAGAAGAAACAGCTGACGATATCGACGAATCATGTACATGGATACGCTTTATACATCAAGTATTTTTCGTACTAGGTGTTCATGCTATCATAGGAAATGGTAAATACACGTGGTTTGAGAAATCGGATTCAAATATATGCGTCAATAGCATCATCCCTCTCGCCGTTTCTCATTGACTCGGTCGTCTAGCCTCTTTCCACTTGACGGCAATGTTCTCTCGGGCTTGCCTCGTACTATCACGTCATCTCTTCCCGAATGGATCATCCTCAACTTCCCCTAGTTTGAACTTCAATGTCCCATGAAACATCCAATACTCTGGTGTTCCACCTCCTCTCACTCTTCACCACACCTATTTCTCTTGAACTAGTGTGTGTGTGTGTTTCAGTGAACGCAAAATATTTACGAAATTTTCACGGTCATTCAGTTTGTCATAGACCTTTAAAGTTCCTCATACAGATCTCAGCATAGGCTCTTTAATGACTTTGACCGTGAATAAAATGTATTTTTATCTCCGACAACAGGTGACGAAGAGATGAACTATGTATAAACAGACACAGTGTCTTTGATGTTTCTCATCTTCTCTCCGTATGCGAATTAGATAGTAAAGTGGGGGTGACAAATAGCAGGAGTATAGAATGTGTGCCACGTGGATCGCTTAAGAGGCTCAAGTAAACATCTATAAACGAGCTAACACTGGTGTAAAAGAGTAAATATGCGTAAAAGTGTACGAGCAAAATAGTCGGTACATAAACACCGAGGCTCTTACTCTTTCTCTCTTATATATCCGTGTGAAAAGTTGAAACTCGGGGGAATGGGTGGTACACACACTTGAGTTCTTTCACACGAACAAGAGCAACAGCAGCAAGTTGGTTTCCCCTGCGCCCTCAAATCCGAGGGAGTGAGAAAGAGAGGCCAGAGAGGAGGGAAGAAGCGCCACGCTGGACGCAACGACGGATCTCTGAGGGATCACGTGCCGCGCATAACTTACTTTCCCACTACTCCTTTCCAAGTGGCACGCGCCCCTCGTGCCGTCGTTGTTTGTGTTCGCCTTCTTCGATTCTTTGATTTGGCCTGATCAATGTGCTTTGCAATCTTCACGAGTGTGCCATCACCAACGACACACATTAAAGCATCAGCATAACTCCAATGCCTCAACGCACACTCATCATTATCATCACACTAGTTTATTCCTCCTTTCTCAAGACCAACTATTTTCTTATTTTCTGGGACATTTAAACACGTGCTCGAAGCTTTATTTCTCCACCTACACTTGTTTGTTGTTTTAATACTTCCAGCGAATATCATTTCTCGAGCTTGCACACAGGTGGCACCGGTATCTCGGGCACCAGCTATGCAAGTGATAACGTGGAAACATGCGGGTGGAGGCAGAGAGCGTGTTTATCATATGTAAATTTGTTAAGACAGCATATATGAGAGAGTGGGAGGTAGGAAAAATGTTCTAGCGATGAAGGAAAAATATTAAAAGCCGTCACTTGAAAACTATGCTGCTCAGAAAACCCACAGACTACACTTCAAGTGTACAGCTATGAAGTTGGCAACAACCACTACCTCTCCTCCTGCTTCAAGCTTCAACAAAAAATGACACTACTTTTTTCTTTATTTTTCTTTTGGTTTCTCTATCTGTATATATATATATACAAGAACGGCAAAGTTCAATCTTCGGAAGTCTTTTGCTCGACCAAATAGTCTCTGGTATAAATCCAATCGATCAGAGATTGGTTTAGATTAAATTGTCTGGAATGGAAGAGTCATTTGAAATCTTTTGAAACTTCATTTTTCTTTTTTCGCTTGGGTTTTCTTTTATTTCCTCCTAAAACATATTAAATATCACCCGAACAAATACCTAACCAAGTAATGATTTATAATGAAATGAGTGCAGTACAGAGACAAATAAACCTGTAGCAATTATTGTTATGATTTTTCTACCCCGTAATCTTTGAGCTTATATCCTCTGACCGAAACGTTTGAAGAACTAATAAACCACGTGTAAAGTTTTTGCAATCTTGTACAGGTGGCAGCACGCGATTGCTTATGTTTACATATGTATTAAATAAAATGCATGCATATTAGTGTGTCGTTAAATATATTGGTGATTTTTCATTATGACTATATGTAGAGATATAAAGTCAGGCATGTCAGTTGAGCCAACTTACACAAAAATCCCGCCTAGCCAGAGTATTATGTACCAGCATATATGTATATACCATCCAACTTGCGTACACTTCTAGGCAATTGAAGCCGCGTAATGTGTGTTTCTTTGACTTAACTCTAACCCAACGGAGAGCATCTTTAGCTCAACTATGACAAGGAGTTTTTCTGCTATTATGTGATCGTGAAGCGAAGAAAAATAGTGTAAAAAAGTTTATGATGTCAACTAACGGCCTGTGTATTGCGATACTGGGAAGTTTTTTAACGTGTTCGAGTTATGCAACGGCAATGCGGCTTTAATCACAACAGCCCACCGCGTACAAACAAGCAGCAAAAACACAAAAAGCTTTCAACGGCATTGAATTTACAAATATATTTAATTGAATAATATTGTTATTCACAAAATAATGAAAAAGTAGTAGTAGTTGCACTTAAGGTAGTTTGGCATCCACATATTGGAAGTCAAAATAGTCATGATTTAAATCTACTAAACAACTTTCTACAGAGTATGGGTATATGATTTTTAATAATAATTTTTCAGTTGAATGCAAAAGCTCTTAATAAAGAGTAAAAGAAAAACTTTAATTTATATAAATTGTTTTGATTAACATTGGGGCTATTTTTCTAAGTAAATATTGTAGGTAACCAAGACAGACATCGAGTTGTAATGTCAGAACATAAATTTTAAAAAAACTCGGTAATGAATTATGTTAAAATGAAATTTGAATTCATTTCAAGTACTCTTTTTGATATTAAGATGTTGTTGGTTAACAGTGTTGATTTTTAATAAATTACGTATTTTGGTATTATTTTAAATGATTATTTCTCTAATCATCAACTGTAAGCCAGTCAAAAGAAATCAAAAATGTTAGTTTCATCTAGGAATTTTATTTTTTTTTTTCAGCTAAAAATGAAAGTTTAATCAAAGTCAGAGTTCTTTTAGTAAATTAAATTACAGACGCCTGCGCAGTACATAAGAGGAAATTTAACTTGCTCTTAAGTCATGTAATAGTGGTGTGCTGGTAGAGCTATAGTGGAGTTTGTGAGTGTGTAGAGTGTATTAGACATTGCGACGAATCGAGTGAAGCAGTGGGAGGTTTAATAGGACTTTGGCGCCGCGACGGCGGCGCTACGAAGCACGACCACGTGCGCTTGTTATCGAACGAAGCCACCCCCAAAGCCTTATACTCCCTCTTCTCACCCTGCAGTCAGTCCCGTCTGACTCCTCTCTACCGTAACCCCTAGTTCGTTCGCCCAACCCAACTCTCCTCACTCTCTCCAACCCTCTATGCTGCGTTCAACTATAGCCTGGCATGTACCCTCTCTCTAATGTATATATGTATTATCTATGTACGCTCACAAATATATATATATATATATATCTAGAACTTGTATTTTCGAATGAGCTGGATATATCGCGAGTGTTATATACAAGCGTGTACGTTTATGCCATTACCGACGCTCGAATTTCTCCTCTCTCTAGTCGAGCGTTTAAGGAATTATTCTCTTAGCTTATATATGTAACACATCTTTTGAGGCTGAATTTGTATTTTAATGATACTGATCAATGCTTAGTCTATTATTTATTCTCATTTACTTGTCCTCTAGATATGTCTGAGAACAATTTATCTGTAATGAGGCGAATAAATCTATTTATTTAGATCGAAATAATAAATAATGTCTGGTTTGAAACAAAAATGTAAATTAATGAAAAATGATAAATCATATGTTTAGAAAAATATGTTGGAACGATGAGAATGCGCATGTAGTCAGATGAACCCTCTCACTTCTTTCCTTGCTCGACTGAAGGAATTTCCAAGGTGTATTCCCTGAGTCCGCGTGTGTGCGTCACATCCTTCCAAACCAGTTTCACACGGACACAACTGATACCTTCGTCCTTCTTAAGATCGGACCATCTCTTTTATTCTTTTCTCACTCTATCCTCTTTATTTTACCTTTCTATATTTTATACCTCTTCGTCTTCATCCGCCCACAGTCTTCCTCTCTTTCTCTTTCACCTCATTATTCTTTTTTTCTTCCTCCAAGCGTCTCGTCTATTCTCACGTCACGAACGCGCCACAAGACTCTCCTTCCCTTTCGGTTCTTTTCTTCTAAGGTGATTTTTGAAACTTTTTCATGCTACTAAGTCGATCGGTTAGTTATGATACCAATGTCATTGTAAAAATAAATCCACTCAAACATAACACGATTTAATTATTTTATTTGTAATATCAATTTATTCAAAATTAACTTTAACTAAAGTTTGTAATTTATTACTGAATTTAAATGCTAAATAATCAACTTAGTTAGCTTTGGAGTAAAATTAAAATCATTAATTTAACAAAATTTATTGAGTAATTTTTCTTTTAGATTTTTTTTATTTTTCTGTTACTTTATTTCTAAAGCATTAATTTCGTCCACGTGAACATAAATTTAACGAAAAACATAGTAAAATTAATTACGCATGAACGTAGAGAAGACAAAACTGCATTCGAAGATGAATTGCCATTGCTTTTCACAGCCCCTACGGTCTGATATCGAATGGAATTCTTAACTTTGGAGTAAGTAAGTTTTAAAAGACGAACTCGTTGTATGTATCGTTGCTTGTCGCGCGACCGACGGGGTCGTATGGCATTCGTATTTTTCCCGCGCATCCATAGATAACATATCGGATGATGTATATACATATACATATATGTACGAAGAACGAAGGAAAGAGAATAATATAGGAAGCAGCGAGTGGTAGGGATGAATTGCAAGATAGTTTGGTCGTAAAGTGGGGAATGGAGAGCGCGAAAGAGTGAAAAAGATTACGAGCAAGGTGGGGAAAATCGCAAGAGAGAGATAGAGGTTGAGTGAGAGGCAAAAAAAATGCATGATCAGTGTGAATGCCACCAGTCGGTGGAAATCAGTGGCATTGACGACCACGAGATCTCGAGCATTAGCCACGCAGCCTCTCAACAGTGTTTTTTTCTGTTTCCATCTCTCTCTAGACTAATGATCGGTCACGCTGGTTGTTGCCACTGCTTCAGATAGAGACTCTAATTGCTGGTATGATCCCTGAACTCACCAACGATAATTACCTATAGGATATATACTAGAGTACTTTACCGCTTAATCTTCAAAATTAAATGTTCTTTTTCTCTCTTATCTGTCTCTAGTTACATGATACCACTGATAACACCTATCATTTGCTTTTTTCTCATATCTTTATCTAATGGGAATAAAATTATTATTAAAGGGATAACACACCAATGATAGTAATGAATTTCTTTTGCTCCTTTTCAACAGCGAAAAAGGGTCATGCTGAAGTCATCGAAATTCAAAGCTGCAAAAAATAGAAATCATGTCCAAAATCTCGAAATCTGGCAATTGGTCTGGCGCATTTCCTACTCGAGAAAAATCTTATCCACCCTCGATATCACTTTCACGAAAAAAACCTGAAATGCTGCGTAAGCTTGAATTTTCTCCGCCTTTTACCCGTTCAGTTTCTTTTTGTTTCTTTCCAAGTTATTTTTATTGCTGCTGTTTCATTTTTTACTTTTCATTTTGATTATTATTCCAAGATTTTAATATCATCATTTTTTCTTTTCCACCAATCATTTAACTGTTATGGTTTTTGAAAGTTTCTGTTGGAGCTATGTAGTGTGTCTCTTTGAGTCTCAACGGAAAATCTATACGTTGAGGAATAGTGAGAGAGTGAGTGTGTAAGCAAGAGAAAGAGTACTTGCGTCATGCTACTGCTTGGTTCATGAAAAATAAATTTTGATTTTAATAATAATTATTATTATAAAATAAAAGGGAAATGGAAAAAGAAGTCTGAATATTCAATAGAGGTAATGAATGAACCTAATTGATAGCTTATCTTGATCTCCACCACTATAATGATAAATAAGCTGGTTTTCCACGTGGGTTTTTTCGACTTTAGTAATCGGTAAGAATGCCAAGATACAGAGCGAGGGAGAGATGTGACAGAAAGAAATAACAAGGGAGACGAATTTAGTGGGTAGAAGAAGAAGAAGAAGAAGAAGATGAAGGGAATGAGAAAGAAAAAGAAGACGAAGGGGGATATGAGCGAATCGATGTTTTCGTTTCGGAGAACTTTGGAACGAGGGTGGGCTGAGGGACTGTGAATCAGCCTGTATACTCGTAGTCGTCAGAGTGCTCGCTTGACGGCAGAGAAAAAGAGAGAGTTGATGAGAGAGTGAGAGAGAACATGTCAGACAAAGAGAAACGTAATACTTGCTCGTGGGGAGTTGCCATGGCAATCCCTTCTCTTTCCATCCCTCGTTCTTGTGCTAAGGCCGACAGAGTGTGAGCCGCTCGTGCACACACACACTCCTGTGTCTCACACTCTAGAACTCCCGCTCGTGGGAGTGAGAGTTGAGTGGGACTTGAGAGCGAAACGTCGAGCGAGAGATCTGGTGTGCGGGTGGCACGGAGGGAGACAGAGGGGAAATATAGCGGCTGACGCGATGGAGATGTGAGGGGAGAGCGCAGCAAAAGAGAGAAATATAGAGAGAGAGAGAGAGAGAGAGAAGGACAGCGCTATCAAATCAAGAGCGGTAGAGTAAGAGAGAAGACAAGTATCAGGCCGCCAGTGCAATCAACCCGTTGCCCACCTCTCTACAGGGGTAAAACTACCCTCAAGTCAGACGAGGACGTGCATATTGCAGAGAGAGAAAAGCTTTCTCTATGGTACGCTGATACGAGGTCGACGCGAGGCTACGAGGGGGATGGAAAAAGCAATGACAACAAAAAAAGAGAACGCGGAATTACGAGAGATTAGATGCTGGGCCAACAGTAACGAGGCACCGTTGGTAAAACAGTCTTATCTTTGGTATTCGAGTACCACTACCTCGTGCTTTTGACCAAGTTTTTTTCAAAATTTCATTTGACTTTATCGACATTCGTTTGCACTCAGCTATATTATATCTCGTCTTGCGCGAATTCTATCTCGCTGACTCAAGGTTATTTTGCGTCAACGACTATGCCATATAACTATATTTGCAGAGTTGAGAATTTTTAGTTAAAATATATCCTAACATTTCTCATATAAAACTCTAAAACTAATTATTTAGAAAAAAATATTACTAGATTCACTAGGTAGAGGAATTTAATGTTTTTTTCTGATGTTTTAAATCAAATGAATTTCATGATAGCTGATGTACATTACTGTACAGCAAGTTATTGCGTTTTTCAGACTGGTACGTTCTCATCATCGCCAGTGTCCCAAATATCCACGGATAAAAAGAGAGTGTCTCTGTAGACGTCAAGTTGACCTTTGAGTGAGGGTGTTGGACGTTCATTTCATATACGTTGGCTGTCTCGTAGTTTCATATATATCGTAGTTGCTCTATTCTCCTGGAACCAGTTTTCCTCCATACGACTGTCGAGCATACAAGCAAGAAAGCAAGAGAGTACATAAGCCATGAGAGAGAGAGAAAAAGGGATGAGAACGCGCTCGCGCAGGTTCTCTTTCTCACTGGTATATACTCTGAATATATATATAACACATATACATGCGAGTACACATACATGCGTCGACCGTGTGGCACGCTACGCAGTGCCGCACCACACGTCAGCTAAACTAGAAAGTTGCCCCAACCGACACCAAAGAAGCAGCACAACGCACGAGGCTAGGAGCCTTTCGAATCCCAACTGACATTATTTTCTACTGTTCAACATAGCCCTAACATTTACAATAATTATAAAAAAAAAAAAAATAAAATAACAACTGAAAAAAATGAAGAAAAATTAAAGAATATTTAACAATAATTTCTCCTTTGATCATGATAAAATTCTTTGTTTAAAAAAAAACTTGATATTTACTTTGTTCAAGACATGAAAATTATTCTTTGTCATGAGAAAGACTTATCATAGTGGTAACAATTATGAAGAACAAGAGAGCTTGTAAAGCAAAGTAACACGAATGGCGATAGAATTTAGGGCATGTATAAAATGATCCTATTAAGACGTTCACTGGAATCACCCTGGTCTAGGTGTCAACCCCATTCTCGAACAAGTAGAAAGTCTAAGGCATTCTCATTCGACAGAGTACGACGTCGAGCGAAGTCGAGAGCGTGGGTATCAGCACGGAACCAAGCTACAACGCATCGGTGCTCCGTTGCCACATTTCGAGGCCTCTGATTTTGCCCTCTCACTCTTCCATCAAGAGGACGTAGTTGCCAGTTCTCTGGCGGGAAATCTACGTTTCGAAAATCATTCTTTATTACATATTATTTTTCTTTTATCCTTCCTAAAGTGAACAATCATACTTTTTGTTTAATTAAAATTAAATATATTTTAATTTTCAATATGACAGATAAATAAATGTACCGTCGTAATAAATATTGTTATAAATAAAAATTAGTCCTGCAATGTATAACAACATTGGGAAAATGATGATGCAGCTGGGATATATTCAAAATAGAAGAGAGATCACCACTTTGAAAATAGTCACACGAAATATGCGTCTCTCCCTATACTTTGGGGCCGTACGGCGACAAGTAAACGTGATTCTGGTGCTCACGAGGCCAAAGAAGAAGCAAAGTGTACAGTTTTAGACTACGGACTGACGCGTCGGCGTCGAGTTAAAAATAACAGTACAGCCGATCAACCAGTCGTTGCCGCTGTGCTGTTGCTGGCGTTCTAATCTAGCCAGAGCACAGTGAACAAAGTGTGATGCTAGTTGTTTTCTTACAGCTATCATTTATCAACTACATTTCTGTTTTAATACAATTGCTCTATTCAGTTTTGATATTTCTCCAACATAATCATGTCCTTTTGCTCTGATTCTAGATCATATTGATCACATTTTATCAACTAATTCATTTACTGAACGAAAATTCTTCGATTCTTTGTCCTAGAAATTGATCAAGTATTTGATGAATTAATCTCTTTCCCAACTATCTCCTCATTTATTTCATTTTCTCCACTCATCCATTTTATTCACGTTACGAAAAAATAAAGGAGTAAGTCTACGATGCTCCGGCGAAATTCGTCGACTCGACTTTCACGAACGTCGCGTAACCTTGCCACCGCCTTGGATGCACGTTTTAAGTCCAACGAATTTATTTTTGTACTCTGCATGTACATATGTACCAACATTGAATGTCTATATTTCTAAATAAATATATGTTGATCAACTTGAACCAACACCCTCACTCATTATATTGACAATTTTGCTCAGCAAACATATTCAATAATGTCATGATTATCTGTAAAGAAGGAAAAATTGATGACAAGAGACACAAAATATTGAATAAAAGATTGTTTTTTGCTGATGTTTCATGTATATCAACTACTTGGTCGATGAAGATGACAATGATGTGATACTCTTTAGCGTGATACAACCATTTATCATACTTATCTTTTAGCAGAGAGTAACAATCACTCATGTGTCTATTGATCACGATTGCTAGGAAGTTGAAGGAGTCAAGAATTTAGATCTAAGTGATCTTGTTTAGCTTGAAGGAGGTTGCAGCTGGTCTAGGAATACGGTATCGTTTATTACAGCCCTCGGGGCTGTAAGAGAGTTTCATCGCACTCTCTTCCCACCTCTCCTTTTCGCACTTGGTCACGCGGGATAAATTTTACATGGAATCAAAGTGCAAATATGTTTGTAGATCCACCATGTTAATGTTAATAATTTCATACGGCCTTCCCAGGACTCTTGAGTGTCCTCAAATGCATAGAGGTCATTGAATCCCATTTAACAACGCACCTGTACCTCTTCCCGCCTTTATCCTTGCAGAAGCTAGTGCATATAACAGTCGGACAGGATGAAAATGATTATAACGCGGTGGCGTTGGAATATAGTACGATGAGATATTGCATTCTCTTTTCTTGTACAGCCAACTGGCCACACCTTTCACCAACACCCAAGCGACTGGACTAGCTCGTTGCCAGCGGCGCAATCGCTAAGAGTTCGTCTTGCTGAGTAAGAGCTAGTAAGCATAAGCTTGCTTCAAGCACGCTTACAGAGAGCTGGAGATTGGACTTGGAAGTTCTCTTGGAGTAACAGTAAACTCTCCCACGTCGCTACTCTAAGCAGTTCAGGCCAAACGTGCCGTTGGCTGTCCTCTTGGAGGATTCATACTACACCATCATCTACCTCTGCTTCAACATTCGGAAAAGATACGACACTATTTTTTATCCAAGCAAATAGCATTCTGTTCAAGTCCAGGTATAGAATCATAGCATATGCTAGCCTCTGTCGATGCTCCTAACGTGCGCTCTCTCAGCTCTTGGTAAATACAACTTCTTTCGTAGCTGCAGCATTGCTCCAACCATTTGGACAAAAGAGCCCGACAGCCGCTCAGCCGACCCTTCGTCCTACGATGAAAGGCTCTGACAACCCTCCTTTTAGTTGGACCACCGATGGGGTCTCTACCCTAAATACAACAATGCCTACGTCCGCCCTAAAACCTCGCATACGCTCTAGCCTCTGCGTAGTAAATTTCAATCCCTCTTCTTCTTTAAGCATGAGATTTTCCGTGTGCCTATTCGTATTCTGTACCGTTTTCCCTAGGGTTTTCTTTCTTTACTTTTTCTTCGTAATGCGAGCATATCTTTCAATCTTTTTTATACATTTTTTCTCTTATATTTATAAATAGTTTGTAATGTTTCAATCTTTAAAATGCACTTTTTAATGCATTTATTTATGATAAAAACTATTTTTTTTTATAAAAAATAAAAAATTTATTCAAATTATTGATTCGAAATAATTTTTATTTATAATTAACATTAAAAATTTTTTTTATGAAATTTTTTTTTTTAATTTTTTAAATTAAAAATTAATCAATTGTTAAAGATAAAGTTCTTCATTAAATAATGAACTTTAATGATAATAAAGATATTTTGAAATTATCTTCTCTTTTTCTAATGGTATTTTACGTAACAATTAACATTAATTTTCAACATCAACACCACTCACTCTCGAATCACACTCGACTTTAATAGATTTCAATCATAAGAACATCTTTTGTTTTCTGATTAAAATAGGACCCAATCTTCGAAGCCCTATATATAAAGTAAAAATTCCAAGGGACTCTCTGTTGTTGTTCAAAAATATAATAAAAAATTCCGTTCTTCGGCTAAGCCCATACCCAAATAGTTAGAAAGAGAATCACTGAGCCATGGGTCAAGCCGAAATAGATGGTGAGGATGCGTTCAGGCCTAAGTGTCGGACCCTCGTCAAAATTTCTAGCGGGTCGGAACATGTTCAAAGTTTTCTTTACCTGATCATCTCAGGTATATTCAGGTAGGACCCCACAAATAGGCATTCTTCAGACTTTGAATCTTTTTTCTTCCACGTTTCACATTATAAACATCGCAGCTATCGTAAAGATTGAAAATGAAGTTTATCATAAAAAGAATAAAAGAAATGATAGAAATTTGAACTTTGAACTTTTTCAATTCTAAATAAATGTTAATTCTCAAAAATTAAATCTTAGAAATCTTTTTTATTTCACTGAAATATTTCGAATTTTCTATTGCACTTGAAAAAGAATTCATAAAACTCCACACTAAAAAAAATAACTTCTAAACAGTTGCATTGTTAGAATATTTTTTACTTCAAAAAAAGCAATCCCAAAGTTTCAATGAATATCTTAATAGATAATATATTTGTTTGTAGATAAATAAGTCCTTTTGTCATGTAGATAATCTTTCACCACATTTTATTATGACAATATAATAAGAAAGCAATATTTTATCATCAATATCTCATTTAGTTCTTTGCAAAATCAAGTAAATCAAAATCTCCTAGAAAAAAAGCTAAATTATACCTGCAAAGTAAAATACACAGTGTGCTTGGCTGTGACCAAAGATATTCATAAACTCGAGGGCGCCCACTCATCAGCACCGGAACAGGTTCTACATATTGTATATATCACTATTCTTTTACTCCCTTTCTCTCATTTTCTCTCGTTATATCTTCGCAAACATACAGTCTCATTGTATGCGACGATTTTGACATTATGGTTTCTCGACTAGGTCAATCGAGGGTTGAACCTGCTACATCACCCTTTTAAAAACCACCCCGGTCTTTTTGCATTGTCGAAAATCGCATTTGATCTCACTAAGAGACAATTTCAATCGAGAGTTTGAAGGGAGAAAATAGAGGGATGCAGTATAAAAAATACAGAAAAATATAGTAGGGTTGGAGGAAAAAAAAAAGTGGAGAAAATGATATTGAAAGAATGGGAGAATATCGAGTCCCCTTGTCTCCCACGCGCTGCCCTTCCGTTGTTGCTCACCATATGGCCCTTTTTACCCACCCTGGATGCACTGTGCGTTCACTACCTCTGGTGATTCTTTTCCTGTCGGATGCGATAAGGGCGCGAATTGCTTATTACACATGTACATACCTTGCAAATTCCATCAACCACACATTAATCCATCCGTGAATAAATTTTTTTTACTTTTCAATTATTGTTTTCATACCCATCATTCTGATTCGTACTTCTTCCTCTGTATAATTATTTCATACGACCTTCGTAGCCCTTACCTAAAAACATGTATTTTTAAATCAACAAAAAGAAAAACCTTTTTGATACAAATAAGAAAAGAACATGCAATGATGCATCTTACAAAAGACTTTAAATAGTTTCTTTTATTAAAATAAAATAACTATTATTCTTCAATTAAATGCTAATATTTTATCATACTGTTTGAAATAAGTTACATTTAGACATTTTTTATTAAATATTTAAAAACCTTGGTTAAAATTTATTTTGAAACGAGTCTCTTATTGACTTTTAACCGTGATAAAAAATAAAATAAACGAAATAGTAAAAATAATTTTCCTTATTTTAGTTGATAATTTTATTTTATTCAAATTAAATAATAATACTGTTTCAATCAACAGAATATAAATGTTTATTTATTTATTAAATTTAAATGGTGCATAATTGAAGAATAATCACAGCATAGTGTGAATTAACTTGGTCTTTAACTAGACTGATTTTAAAAATACAAAGGAAAAATACTAGACATATTCAGTAAACTACACAATATCTAGTTGGGAGCCGCTGACTAGGGGGATAGCAACCCCTCATAGAAACTCCCTTTATTCATCCCCTAATGTAGCTCTTACGTGTGTGGCCATACTCTTTTTCTGTCTCAGAAAACTAGAATACAACGTAGACTATTTATCCTTCCCTATTCATGATGGTTTTCGTATATGTGACTGAACCAATCCTGTGGTATATATGGTTGTTTGATGTGCACGTATTTAAACTTGAAGGTGGATAAGTGAATGAATTAGCTTGTTGTCATCTAGATTCATTAGGGATCAAGTTATTTAAGGAAACATTGAAGAAGTTAGAGGTACTTTATCAACTTTAGAACCAATTATTGTTAAACATTCTGATGAATTCACTGTCTATGAGGATTCTCTCTCATCATCTTTGTCAAGTCCTTGAAGCTGTTGCCTCGCAGCTCGACAATCTTATCCGCGACGTGTTGATAGCGCTTGCTCATGTGGTTAATCTTTAGACTTTAAACCTTTAATAATCATTTCTTGACCGACACACAGTACACGACAATTAGGATTTTATTGATATTCACCTCCTTTAGATATTAATTATTGATAAGCTCTTTCTCTTTAGCATCATCATCTTTTCTTACTCAAAAATAATCATCAAAAAAAATGCTGCTATTTCCAACTGTATTTTGCGGCTTCCAGTCTGTGTCGAGTTAACTCCGCACGCCTCGTCCCCTTTCGAAAATAACACTCAGCCGGTTGACGTCATGCTTGCCATGACTGAGGCACTGCTGCGCACTCAGCGTTCGTCACTAAAGTCTACAATTCTGCGCGATATTATTCTATATAATTCACATATATTTATACTTACCACAGTCAATATAATTATCACATTTATTATCCAAAAATTTCCTACAATTTTTTTTTTCTCGTTAAAACAAATATTTCATTATTCAATTATCTAAATTCATTGATTTAAATTGATTCTGATAAATATTTTATTTGAAAACAACACCTCTTGCTTTATTTTCTATTGAATGTATAGCTCACGTTTCTTTTTCATTCATTCATTTTGGAGAATGAAATACTACTACTGGTTGTGTCTTATGTGAATAATTGAAAGCGCCGGCAGTAAATTGTAGTTGGGAATCAGGGCCACATTCAACACCCGGAAGCATTTGAGGGTCGTCATCGGTAGACTTTTCAAGGACTTGGATAAAGATATAAGCGTAGTTACAAATCCTTCTCTTATGGTCTTTCGGGAGTGAGATAGGATATCCTAGTCTCTAAGATCCAAGAATCAGTGGTGGAAAACAATTATGCACACCACATGTATAAATTGAGTAATCACCTGGCAAACTTGAATTTATGTGTCAAAGAGAAGAAAGAAAAGGAATGGAGTGGAGATACTCTTCTCCACTTGTTAACAAGACACTTATACTACCTATTAGGTAATAGAAAGAATAAAAAAGAGTTAAAGAGGTCCTTTTCTTGACTTTGATTTATAGATGGATGAAAAGGCGTGTGCATTCTGTGGTTCGAGACTAATCCGTTACGCTGACCCTAGGTTTCCACGATTCAACAAGTGCCCGCGTCGGCATTATCGGTTGTAAATGCCTGCACAACTGCTTTAACGATGTCCTCGGGAGAATGTAAATTCTACCCCTCCTGAATGTAGCGATAAATGTTAAATAATAGATTTCAAATCGCTTTAAATTACTTTAGAATTGTATAAGTGAATTTTTCATTGCAATCGCACTGGTTCTTTTTTATTTTCAACGATAGGAAATCAATTTACGAGATCGGTTAGACGTGAGTAATATTTCGCCTTCGACATCCCTTTTTTTTCTGTTAAAGTTTCGTCCTGCTAAACCCACGTGGAGTATCAATATTTTCATCAAGTATCTGAAGACACTCACAGTGACATCTTGTGATACTTTTCTGAGCTTACAAAAGGCTAAAACACAATCTCTGTCTTTGTCTTTGCTTTCAAATTCCCCGCGAACTCTATCAAGTGGGGAGTAATCATTCATTTACTTTCTCTTGTGTACTTGTAAACATGATTTTGGTGTATTATTTACTAGGAATAAAAATATCAGTAGAAGTAGTTGTAATAGTTTTTATGAATTCATCTATTTTTTAATTTTTTTTAATTGAAATAAATTTATTTTTCGTTCTAGAAAAGAATGAATGAAGAATCATACGATTTGATTTTTTTTTATAAACGATACCCGCATTATATTGGTTGATTAGACTCATGGTCATGACTAACACCCTTGTATATTCTGCTCTCTGACAGTTTCTCTTCCCTACTAAACTATCCATTCCGAAGATGACTTGATCCATGACTAGGAAGGGAGACTGACGTCATTATCCAGGCACGTTCTTGCCAACAAGCTGAACATCTGAGTCATGACATTTGCTGTTAGTTTGCCTTCTGTTAGTGGACTCCAAAATAATTATTAATAAGACTCATTAGAGTTGACAAAACTTCAATATTGAAAAATGATCCAATATTCACGAGAAATAATAAAGAAAAAGAGTCACAGGTTAATGATTATTTATGATAAATAATTAAATAAAATATTATAAAGGATGTTAACTAAATAAAAATTTTTTTTCAATTACAGAGTTGTGCAATGATGGGTCTGCAGGCCACGGCAGGAAAACGTAAACTGGAGGGAGGTGGTGGTTGCATGGAGTTCGATATGGATATGGGCGAAAGCCCGTCAAAGTTAGGAAGAGTAGAGGGTAGTTGGTGGGCAATGGAAGACAGCTATACGCCACCGTTAAACCAACCTCCTTCATCGTACTACGAAATGGAAGTTAGCTCGCCTTGTCTTCAGGCGAATCCCTGTCAACCAACAGCGAGTTCACCACCAGCAGCTTCTCAGCTGCATCATTCGTCGCAACACTACTATCATCAGCGTGGTGCCGGTAGCAACGGTTACAACCAGTTATCAAGACCTCAACCTCAGTGGGGAGCTCCTCATCATTATGAACCACCAACGATACGAAGAGAGGAGAATGGCAAGAGTTACTTGGAACTTGGCTCAAGTTATCGTGCGAATGAAAGATGCTGTGAGGGATCGAGGTCCAGCTGGTGCAGGCGTGGCAGGGCCTGCTACCGTCAAAGAAGGCTAGCCGTCCTTAATATTTCCATGTGTAAATTGGCGAGGTATCGTCAATTCCCTGATCCTAGTTTATATCGTTCTGTGCTAATCTGCAATACCTTGAGGCATCTTGAAAGAGAGATGGAGAGGGATAGGAGTCCACCGCCAATGGAGCCAGTTATTCCTACACCGATGGCTCAACTTCAGCCACCTGAACAGGGAAGACTGACACCTTTCCCAATGCCACCAACATCATCCAATGAAACGGACGTAGACTCTGGTATTGGAGACAGCGACGATAGTCGTTCCATCAACTGGGGAAGTGTCTTGTCCCTATCAAGCCAGTCGCCTTTGGACCCTCTTAATAACAACGAGCTACTAGATGTTGACATTGGACCTGAACTAGATTTAGACTTTATGCCTGGATGGAAGTTGACACCACTGTCAGCGGATGACATCCTTAGGAGTACAAATGTCGCCGTGGCAGCGGCTGCAGCCCAGGAACACCAGATTACGACGAGCAGTACCACAAGCACAACCAGCAGCAGTTGTACCAACAGCAGTACGCACGAATCGCTGATGTGCGTTGGTTCATAGCCCCCAATACTCGCGTCGTTGAGTCATCTCATCGACTTTTATCCACTCATGCCCCAGCGCAAATAGTGCTCGAGTGGCCTTGAACGACGAAACGATGCAGCGCCGTATGTGACGGGATGACCCCGGTATATTTGTACGGAGGCGCTCATTGAGAGCATCGAGAATGGTCGTCGTTTATTCACAAATATGGCTCGTGTCAATTACACTCCACTCGATTATCATTTCCTCGGTTGATTACTGTGCGGTCCTCCATCATTTGCGTCAGTAAATCATTGCAAATGAAATACGCATTCGCAACTTAATCATCCACATGTCTCTTGTCGCTCAAAATTAACCGTGGACTAATCATCAACGACGATACGAAATTCACGCCGTCTGAATGATAATTAGATTGCGTTCTTGAGTTTCCAACGGAAAAGGTACCCGGGCCGACGATGCAAATACTATGATCAAGGAACGCCAAGGATTCTTAGAGTATCAAATTGTCGTATCTTTGACGGCCCTTTTCCACAGCTTTCTATACTACTACATTAAAAAAAAAAAGTCATCGTCTGCCTAGCCAGCCAACGTTGGAATCCCCAGAATTAGGACGTCCGACAAGAAGCAGGTTGAAAGCGTGCCTAGGAGTATAAAAGTGACGTTCTCCAGCGGCACTAAAGTCGTAGCTCAGGCCCACGGATCGTGCCCAGATATGTAACGTTATCACATGGTGCTAGGACACCAGATCCTGGTGCTTTTGCGTTCTCGTTCATTTCATTTAATATCGTGCGAGCCAAACCAAGAGCATCGCCACAGTAAAATGTTTTATCATTATCGAGAATACTACCATCACCAATCGCGTTTATACTGTCAAAAGTACCTGGATTATTAAATGTCGGATTATTAGGTAGAATTTTGAAGGCTCTTCACTAGGAAGTCTTGCCCGCCAGTGCGCCAATGATCTCTAAGTAGTTAATACTACAATATTTACACGTGATACGAGCAGCTTCCATGTGTGTGGCCTAAAATAATTTGTGTGCGTGATACGTGGACAATTAAACGTGTCTATTTCTTCATTGTAATGATATAGGTATGATGTTATAAATGTCCACGTATGTCCGACAAAGTGCAGCTATATACTTAATAATTGGAGTAAGAAAATGAAACGTTATTAAAAAGAAATTAATGTAAATCAACTAAATACTTAAAAGCAAAAAAAGAAGACAACCTTAATGATTGATTGATTGATATTGAATTGAATATTCTCCATGAACGCACAGATACATGGATCATATAAATTAATCTAAAAATTGTTTTTATACTTTATTAATATAAAAAAAAACGAAAAAAAAGCAAATATTGATGTATGTAATTATGGGTTTTAAAAATTTATTTGTTAGCTAATTAATAATTCTCAAGCAATATTATGTTAGTTTAATGATATATTGAAATAATTATTTTATATGTTTTTTTTTACAAAAAGAAAAAAAAAATGACATGATCCATATTATAAGTGCATCTATGGGTTGTTTTCTCTTCCAGTAGATATACTTCAAAAAATGAATGGAGCAATCGTCATCAGATATTATTATTCCTTGAATAAAACAAAAAAAAATTCGTCCAAAACGAATGCTCGATTCATAACGATCAGAAGTCATCTTTTTATTATTATTAAATTAAGTGGAAAAAAAAATAATAAAACTGATACAACAGCACACAAGTCTGCGGTTGGTTATAAAGAGAAATAAAAAATTATATAAAAATTGTTTGAAAGATTAGATATAATAGTAAGTACAGATATGATGGTGAAGAATGATGGAAGTTGATCAATGATGACAACAACCAAATTTTCTTCATAAATTTTGGCACAAATCGAATATTTGTATTTGAGTGCTATAATAAGATATATAATGAGTGTGTAAACGCGATTGGGCGATACGATTGAAGTGTGGGCTATGCACGGCATAGTGTATGTTGTTGTAAGTTCACAAAAATGGAATATATAGATAGAGATATATTCGGTGACTACAAATCTTGTAAATAGTATACATATTACATAAGAGATAGGTTTAAGAAGCGAGAAAAATTGGTATAAAATGAAATATACATAAGATATTATATATTATATATACTATATATGAGAACAAGAAGTATATATATAAGATTATTATATATTTACCTTGGTAAATGACACAAAGGCACTTGCAAGACATCGTTTGATTAACGAAATGACAAATATTCGCATAAATCATACCTTATTCTTGAAATTTAGTTCCGATCTCCAACGGCATCTGGCCTATATCGATCGACTTGAATAACGAGAATCGTGATGACGACTCTATTCCCAGATATTCATCTTCCATATAAGTATCCAGTATTGTTTCTTTTTTTCAAATTATCTTTCAAAATACTGCGCAAATTTCACGCTGGTCGTGGATTCTCGGCGCGAGTCGGTCTTCAGGCCGAAGTTTTGGAGTTGCACGATTCACATTCAATCGATATGTGATGTTTTTTTTTTTTTTAAATATTCTTTTGAATCCTGCAATTGATAAAATTATATGAATTTAAAGAAATGAATGATTGTGTCGAATAATAGAGAATTTTAAAAAGATATGAAATTAAAAAAAGTAAATGAATTTTTAATAATATTGAAGAATCAGTAAATTAATTTCGTGTGTCAAGCGACTTCTCGTAAAGTGCCTCGGGAAAACTTAGGGCAGGAAAGACAACATGTGTACATTGTAAATAGTAGCGCAAAAGATGACGGTTTACAGAAAGACAGAGTTAAAGTTGCATCGAAAATCTACGTCACGTACTCGAAGCGAAAAGACGTAAAGAAAAATATAAAAAAATTTTAAATAAATGAATAAATAAATAAATTTAAGAATCTAAGAAAATAAAATTATAAGAATAAAGAATTTTTAATTTATTACAAATTGTAATAGATATTAATACTATTTAATAATTAAAGAAAAGAAATGTTTTGACTGTTATAAAATAATTTTTTTATTTAAACTTTAATAATGTGATTGTCCGTCGTTTGCTTCGAGTTTTGGCGTAATCTTTTAATAAATAAAATTTAGAACAAAATGTATGATGCACGGTATATCTCTAAAGAACGTACTGATCACTTGGTATTTCATACCCTTCTTCGTACTAGGCCGCATCAAAAACACAAAATTAATTAAAACAAAATGAAATTAAAACTTTGTCCCGCTTAATATAATAATATTTGTCTCTGAATGAATTGGAATGTTAAAGAAATTGTGCAAACATTGGATGTAATAAATTACAATAACTCTAGTCGTAAGCGGTTCGAAGTTGCGGCACGCATACGAGTGATCGGACGTTATTTTAGCAGTAAAAGTTGTATCACACGTACTGTTTTACCAAAATACCGGCAAAAAACAAACATTGGAAACAACAACAATATGGATAACAAAAACAACCATCAAAAACAATAAAGAGTATTATTCTATATATAATAATTGTTTATGGCTTTTTTCATTCCTATCCTACTCCCAAACTTAGTTAATAATTTATCAAGTAAGAAATTAATATTAATTCATGGTACAAAATATTCTCTTTACATGCAAATGCCTTTGAAAAATAAATTTTATCTTTAAACCTTTGAGATCAGAGAATATTTCATTCATTGAATCAATTTCAAATTTTTTATTTTATCGACAAAAATCTATTGGAGATAATCATAAAAAAGATTCTATATCAGCTTTTTCGTTCCAGAAAATACAATGAAAATTCTAGATTCAAAACCTTTTTCTTTGCTATGTATTATTTAATTTCATAGAGATAGAGAACTTTAAGAAAAGAAGTTAATGAATTTATACGAGGTTTTTAATTAACTAGAAAAGATAAAGGACAGTAAATATTAAGAATTTTATAAATTTCTGATATATATATACTTTTCTTGAAATATTCCTTTGAAGAAAAATCGACGACAGATGTGCCATAATTGAATACGGATACATTCTCAATATTTCTCTTCCAGATAAATGGACTGCATTCAATGGTGTGTTAGATCTAGATTGAATTAGCACATCTTTGCATTTTCATCACACGTTAATCCGAGCTTCTAACAAAATTAATGTTCTATGAATTTTTATGAATCATTTTATAATTAAATTGTATAACAAATAATGAGCAGAAGAAAAAGAAATTTTTAACTATTTATTTTACCTGATTGTCATTAAATGGCTATGTAACTGTAAAAAAGCATCCACAGGTAGATTCGTAGAAATATAATCTTGCGTAATATCCTCACTAGACATAACATAATCCAACCCTGGAGCGTTCAGTACAGGTGGTGTGCTGTCATATGATTCAGGAATTGGATGTTGGTAAGCTGATATAACAACCATCATAAAACGTATAACAAATTGAAAATGATAAAAACAAACTTTATGAAATAGATTAAGAACAGCCAATTAGCTGGGGAAAGTGGTCAGCAACCACTGTATTAGTTGATAATTATTTCTATTAAATAGCACTACTCATATAATAACATTAATTTCTACAATTATTGTAGAGTACATAAATGAACAAATTATTTTCAACTTCTCGATTTATTGTATAGTATTAATGACTCGTAATTTTATTTAAATACTATGTATATGTATCAAATAAAAATAATGAATAAAACTTAGAGATACTTCCGTTAATAAAACTGGCAATTTTAACTTCGTTGGCACTTTGTTTCACTAATTATTCTGTGGTGGATTTGCCAGAAATACATAAAAGTTCATGGAGCACAAGTTGCATTGATCGTCCCTCAGAATATCCCATTTAGAACTTGTTCATCAGATCCGATTAAATTTTTAACCATTTTTAAATCAGCAGGTTTAGGAAATATTTTTTCATCATGCTAAGAGCATTGAGAATATGCTATTCAAGTATGTATAAAATACTTGAGCTGCTTTTATTGATACCTAGATTTAACAAGTATTTGTATTAGGATTATTTTGTCAAATAATTGAGTCAATAGAACTTACTAATACCAAATTCCATATCAGATACTCATATCAAATTATTAGTGTGAATTATCAATTAAAATTAATATCATATTAATGAGTTAATTAATTTTAGGTATGAATAAAAATTAAAAATATTTTATAAACATTATTCGTGACTGACGAATTCGAGTCTTGCTAAATTTAATTCAAACTAAAACGGATATTGGACTGAGGAAATAAAAATAATATCACTGTAATCTAGATTAAAACAAGGTAAAAGAAAAGTTTGTATAAAACTTTTTCCTCATTTCTTATCGTATTGGGTGTTTATAATTATATTTCGATTGGTAAAAGTATTAATATAAAACCTGAAATATTATTTGTTTATGTTAAAATTTTTTTATAGTTTGAAAATTCGTAAGATTTTTATATATTGATAATAATAAATTATTAAAAAAGACATACATATGTATCTAATTTTTTTTCAATTTATGTTTAAAATGTCCTTATAGTAAAATAACTTTATCAATATGTACAGAGTTTAAAAATTTGAATACATACATATGTTCAAGAAATATGGGTGATTTTAATTTTGCTAATCTATGTATTAGATTCTTCTATGTTATTAGTATGTGATACGTCTGTTGAATATGTTTCTATATGTTCAGGTAATTTTTCTTCTTTGTCAATCGAAGAACTTAAAGAATTTGGCTTATGAACACTTTCAAAATGTTCGAAAATGTCAGTCTTTGTTGGGAACGATTCGTTGCAATCTTCACAGCGGAATGTTTTAATTTGATGAGTTTTTGCATGCTTTATCATATCATATTTCTGTATGAATGTTTTATCACAAATATTACAGACAAATGGTTTAACTCCTGTGTGAATCCGTTCATGGACAGTCATTGATCCTTTGCGTGCAAAAGTCTTATTACAATATCCACACACGTAAGGTCGTATTTCGGAATGAACTTTCATGTGTTGACTAAGATGACTGGAACATCGATATTGCATATTACACAATTCACAGGAGTATGGCCGTTCGCCAGTATGTATTCGTTCATGAATGAGCCGAGCTTCTTTCGAAATAAATACATCTCCACAAAATTGACACATATGTGGTCGTTCAAATGTGTGTACTGATTTGATGTGGTACTTCAAAGAACTTTTACTTGATAATTTTTTTCCGCATTTATCACATTCCACTCTTACTTGTGTTCCATCATGTGTACGTTCGTGATTTAACAATGCACTGCGTTTTGGAAATACTTTAGAACATACTTTACAGTCCCATACCTGTTTATTGCTACATTTTTTTTTTATACTTTCTGCGATATCACTGTCTGAATGTTGCTTTCGGTGCAATTTAAGCTCACTCATTGATTTACATCGATACTCACAGACCTAAAAAATAATTATATAAATAATTTTATCGTTGGATTTAATTAAGCATCAATATTAAATAAATTATATTTTTTATATTTGTAAAGAATCTCGACATGTTTTTATTGCCAATTGTTTGTTGTTATGATTCAACCATTAATAATTAATAAGTAGTGAGAATTAAAAAACTAAAGTGTTTGATAATTAGCAAAAAAATTTTTAAGCTCGAATTCAAATAAATTTTGATACATAAAAATATTCATACTCACACTACAAGTATACATGCCATCATAATTACTATGTCTTTTTACATGAGTATTCATATTCCCTCTACGATTGAACGTTACTCCACAAATTGGACAGGCGTATTTATTCAATCCATGGGAAAGACGATGTTGTCGTAATTGAATTCGTTTTGAAAAAGCTTTTCCGCATTGCTCACACACATAAGGTTTATTTCCATTATGTTGATTCATGTGTTCTTTGAGATGAAACCTATTTTAAAAATTATTAAATATAAATTTTAATTATTAAAATTTAAAATTTTATTAAAAATTATGCAAACTTTATTTAGTTTACCTTGATCTAAAAGCATTTCTACAAATTTCACAGACGTGTCTTTTTTTTTTCGAAATGTCTAAATGTATTCGTTTGTGACCTCTTAAATTATTCGAATGCTTGAAACTTTTACCACACAGATCGCAAAGGTAAGGTTTATCTTGTCGGTGAGTTGCTTCATGAACATCTAAACTCGACCACTTTTCGTAAATTTTATCACATGAACCACACTTGAAAAGGAGTTGTTGTCCAACATGTTTTTCTGCCATATGTGTTTGTAATGATTTCCTATTGGAAAACGGTTCAGAACAATGACCACAACGTCGTTGTTGTTCAGGGTTTTTTTCTTTTAAATGTATTAACTCATGTTGTGTTAATTCTTTTTGATTAATAAATTTACTATCACATTTTCCACATTGGAATTTTTCTGAACTCTCTTTATATAAAACTCTATCACTTTCTTCACAAGTTTTATTATTTTCAAATAAATTTTTACTTACACTACAGTTAACTTGACAATTATTCTCTGTTATATTTAATACTTGAGTATCATCGCATTGATTCTGTATTTTATCACTATTATCGTTCAGAGATATTACTTGTCGACATTCCTTATTAATTACTATATTCACATTTTGTACAACAGAAGTATTAGTAGAGCTATTTCGAACATCGTTCTGCATAGTTTGTAGAGGTTCTAGTATTAAATTATTTAAATCTGATTGTAGAACAAATTTAAAACGATTTTCCATTTTTGAAGATACTAAATTACTTTCAGGACATTGAATAACAGATTGGTGATCTTGAACATTTATATCATGGGTGGTAGAATTTTTATTAGTCTCATTACTTAATGCATCATTATGTTTTTCTTTTTCTTGAGATATTGGCAATTCCTCTACGTTAGAAGCATCAATGCACATTTCATTATTTATTTCTAGCTCATGAAGTGCAATTAACTCTCGAAATCTATCTTCATTGTTATACTGGAATAGAATATTTAATCATCAGTAACGAAATTCATTTAAATGATTATAAATTATAAAAAAAAATTACCTTGCAAGAAAGATTTAAATATTTTCGAAGTCTAATATCCGTTCTTAAACAAGTGATAAATAAAGAATGAGATACTTCTAATTTTTCATAACAATCAGTGCAAATTTTTTGTGGCATTGAATCTTCATTTTCAATCAGAATTGGTAAATGCAAATGAATTTTTTCGATAAGTTTAAGCTCAGCACCTTTGCCAGTAAAAAAATCAAAATCACCGGGATTGATTCCTTGTCCACAAACTCGACATAAATGATTAAACCTTATTGTCACATCATCAAACTGATCAATATTAATATTTATGCTACAAAAATTCAAAGAATTATTATCAGTATGATCAACTGGTTGGTCTTCATTCCTACTTATTTCATCAACATGATTATTTGTATCATGTAAATCAGAATTGTACATAGCATTTTGATACGTGGAATCTCCCGTATTCACATAATCAGATGAGCATGTATTATTTACGTTATTGATACAGTTATCCAAATGCAACGTTTCTATAACATGATCTGAGGAATACTGTTGTTTCAAAGCTGAATGATCATGACAGTGTTGAGGAGATTCATTGTTTATTTCAAAAAGTGTTGGTACAGCACCTTGAGCAATCATTATGTGATTTGTTTTGCTTATAAAATACCGGTCTTCGATATGATCTGCACAGATGTAGTAATTTTTATGTAATTCTTCATTTGATTTCATCATTAAATCTGGTCGGCCACAATGATGGGCCCAAACAGTTGATCTGCAAATCCCAAATTTAATCAATATAATATTAATAATATAAATAATTTGAAGCAAAATTATCATTAATTTAATATCAACCACCTTCAATACATAAAAATAAAGTTTATAAAATTTTATTTAACAAGTTTTAAATAAAATATTAATTTACAAATCATGGGCTTAATTAAGGTAGAAATTCTTACGTATCATCATTTGGAAAGCTGATAAAAATAATATTGCTGGAATCTTCATTTTTGGATGAATATTTACATGATGATGATGCACAAACTATTTTCATTGTTCAAATATTTGTTTATTCAAATGTTTCCACGAATTTTTTAATTTTTTTAGATAATTAGCAAACTAATGTTTACTTTGCTGATTTTTGACAACCATATGATTCCTAGTACCATGTAAATAACAATCGAAACGATTGTTTTCGTATATATTACTATATAACAGTAATACACTCTTCGTCATAGCATGAATAATACAACAGGTAGTTCTTAAAAGTGGTCTGTAAATTTAGATTTGAATCGACATCAGCTGTTTTTCCTAAGTGATATTTAAATTTTATTCAAAAAAAATAAAAAAAACTTGCTTAATTATTACGTGAGCGTAGTGTTTAGTGTTTATACCCGACAGATGTATATGATCACGGATAAATTTATTCGAAAAATCTAGTATCACGGATTATCTCGAGTCACGGCGCAAACTATAGCCAATTTTTTTGCTACGGTACCGGCACTCTAAGCATCAAAATTTTTAAACAAATGTTTTGGTTTGTTTACATATAATAATGCTCTATATACATTAATCAAGGTATATTCATAAAGGTAAATTATTCAAACATCATTCATTACCGATTACAATTAAATAATGTAACTAAGCTTGGTTTATTTCTAATTCTTGATGGTGCTCTTTATAAATATTTATAACCATCGAAAAATTTGTAGTTTTTAGTCGGGATTCTTAATTCTCTAATCTCAAAAAAATGATTAAATCATAAAAAATAATTCTGCTGCTGTAGAGATAATTTTTAATTCATCTGCTGTTCCTTTTCCAGACATCCGCAATCATGGTTATGGAAGAGCAAGAAAATTCTTCGGGATTGGCTTCAGAATCAATTCCAGTCCCAAGAGTTCACGATTCTATGATTGAAACCCAAGAAGCATTAGTGAATCAAAATGAAGAGAGACGAAGAAAACCGCGTCTCCGAAAAAAGGCATTACACGCAGTGATTCGTAAGCAAATGGAGTTTTACTTTAGTGATGCTAATTTGAGTAAAGATCGATTCCTGGCGAATTTGATACAAGAAGATTCTTATGTTGATTTGGATACATTTCTTCAATTCAATAAAATTCGAGCACTCACTAATGAAACAAGTCGTATTGCCAAAGCACTAGAATCTTCTGAATTTTTAGCTCTTTCTGATGATCGCTCCAAAGTACGTCGAATTACTCCGATTAATATTCGGGAAGATTGTGACGTTTGTACAATTTACGTTCAAGGATTACCACCTGATGCTGATCATGATTGGCTAATAAGTATTTTTTCTCAATTTGGACCAGTTGCATATGTTTCGATTCCAAGATATAAGACCAATAAAAAAATTAAAGGATTTGCCTTTATCGAATTTGAATCTTCGGAGGATGCTGATAAATGTCTTGAAGCATTTCAAGATAAAGGCTGTGTTTTACCATCATATACAGCACCAGAGAGTTTATTAAGCATTACAACATTTTCTGAGGATGATCCACCGAGTGGTTTAGATAACATGAACCTTGGCTCAGAACCTATAGCTCAAGATGTTAAGATATCAAAGCGTCCTCCACCAGTAGAGTCTGAGTCTGAATTAGAGCAAGATGTGTCAAAGGTAAAAAAACCACGAATTAATGGATCTGATAATAGAAACGTTGATCAAGATAAGGGAACAGCTGAAAATAATGATACAAGTGATAAGACAGGAGATGAAGTTGAAACTGAAGATAATGATAAGGTTGATGAAAAGGACGAACAGAAGAAAAAGAAGAAGAGGAAAAGGAAAAATCGAGCCAGAAATGAACAACCTGATATAACTGAATATAGACTTCGTATAATGGCGAAAAAAGAATGGAAAAAAATAAGAAACAAGTATCTTCAGTTGCAAAGAAATAAAATGAAACAGCTAAAGCAACATTTGAAAAAGACTCGATGGAATCAGTGGAATTCATATGATCGGAGGGAAAATAAAATGGAAGTTGATGATAATATTAAAAAGGAAGAACAAAATCCACAAATCTCTAAACCGCCTAAGTTTACATTTGCTGAAGGCTTAATTACTAAAATTGAATTAGATGAACCATGCTCAAGTGCAAAAAGTTTTAAAAATGAGCTACGTAATGAGCCTGGAGTACAGTATATTGATGTTAGAGATGGTTACACTTGTGCATATGTTCGATGTGATACTGCTGAAGCATCAGAGAATTTTGTTAAAAAATACGCAGATGATAAGACTGTTAATATTTTACAAGGAGAAGAAGAAAAAGCCTATTGGGATAAAATGATGAAGGATAGAGAAGAAAAATTGACAAAAAAAGATCGAGTCAAGCAAAGAGGAAGAGATAAGTTATTGAAGAAAGCAGAAAAAGAGCTAGGGAAACATATTAAATTTGATGAGGTATCATAATAATATAGATTCTGTCTAATAGAAAAAGTGATTTTTTCAATTAATTTGAAGATTCATTCGTATCGTATATTATCGAAGAATGTCTGGAATCACTTAATTATATTTACAAAAAAATGTAAATAACTATTGTTAAGGTTTTCTAATCGAAATATAAAGTTCATCAGTATATTAATAAAAATAAGAAGCCATTTGGCGTGATAATTTATCTTTTTAATTGTATAAAAATATTTTTCACCATCGTCCTCTTCCTCCACCACCACGATTTCCACCACCTCCGCCTCTACCAAATCCACCTCCGCCACCTCGACCACGGAATCCTCCGCCGCCACCACCTAAAACATTAAAGAATATATTAAGTTGAATTATTCTGAACCGTACATATAAAAATAATTTAAATTGATAATACCTCTGCCACCACCACTGCTATTTCGATTTCCAAATCCTCCACCTCCTCTACCACCACCTCCACGGCCACCTCGTCCACTGCCACCACCACGACCTCCTCGGCCGCCACGTGAGGGACGTTTTTCTACGGTGCCTGGAGGCTTTGGTAAAAACCTTTGGAGAGGTAACAGTTTAGCTGGATCTATGTACACCTAAAAACATTTATCGATATCTGATTATTACTTGAATTCTATAAAAGCGATTTATTTCTTACAGGGTATATAGATATTAATTTAACTTACCTTAACATTTTTTTCAAAACTTGATGCTTTTATATTCTCTGACAGCCTAATCGTTACATAGTAATCACGAGGATTGCCAAAAATTTCATCAATTTTTCCTATTTGCTGTTTATTCTCAGTGTAAATGGGTGCATTGAAAAAAGGTACTTGTTCAATATCTGCTTTAGCAACTAAATCATCTTGAACTGACCATTCGAAATGTCCCAAAGGAGTAACTGTTTCTGGTGGACCTTGGTCAAAGCTAGAATTAGAATAATATCATTAAAAAAAAAATCTGTAATAATAATTTTGATAGCTAATCATGAAAGGTAAATATTATAATACCTTCTATTTCCACCGCCTCCGCGTCCTCCTCTGAAACCACCACCGCCTCTTCCTCCTTTGAATCCACCACCTCCCCCTTTATTAAATCCTCCTCCTCCACGACCACGGAAGGACATTTTTAATCGAAATATAAATTTTTTTATCTACCATAAAAAAAAATATAAAAATATATTAAAAACAATGCTGAACATTATTGTAGTAATAAATTGTATACAGTCTATTGAATTAATGACTGAAAGGGTATGTTTTAAAATTTAAATATCAGAATAAATTATGTGTAGAATGATTATAAAAAATTATTAACTTATATTGTATTTATATCAATATTTATATTTTGAATGAAAAAAAATATGGTGCATGAGGTTATGCCACTTAACCTATACCTAAGCTTAATCCAAACAGTTTAATTCTATGAAAATTCTATTAAAACAAATCGAAACATAAGATAAATGTAAAATAATATAAAATCAGTTCAATACTTACAAATAATATATAAATTATGTATACAAATGCTCCAAAGTTCTTTTGGAGAAAATTATTTACTATTTTATGTCACGCGTGAGCACATGGACATTCTATAGTTAAATCAATTATATATATTACGAGTTCGTTGTTGTATCACTGCCATCTGGTTGATTTTAGAGCGAAGCTTTATTTTTGTTTATCTAATAAAAAGAAATATTTTAATTTCAAAGTTTATTACTTATCCATTTATATTTATTTATAAATATAAATTTATCATGAATTTTTATCAGTTTGATTATTTATAACAGAAAATTAATTATAAACGAAAAATATCTCTCCAATTCCCTACAGCCAATCAAACCAGAAGGTTTTTCGTCGTTACATGAAAACAGATAATTAATTAACGATTGAAACGTTCATTCTTGCAAATAAACCCATTAGTTTTTGTAAAAAATATGATAAATTGAAAGTTATTTAGTATACAATCAAAACATCTCGTAATAAAGTTTCAAAATTTTTTGAGAAAAAAAATAATTAAAATATTTAAATTCGCGCTAATCCAAGAGAGATGTTAGCGCATGCGTCAGTTTCTACTTCTACAGTGTCTTTTGTGTGCATAGTTTATGGTTTAGTTGGCGGTTGTGTGTGCTGGCGGCGTCTCTCACCAATTTCTCGTCAGTTATTCTAAGTTGTTCGACGCACGCTCTCTTAGAACTGTTCATTCTCGTTAAAAATCCGTTGATTTTGTTACAATCACCATGGCAGAAGAATATCTTTACGGTAAGTTCTATAATTAATTATCAGTACATTCAGGATACGTAATTATTTCATACCAAATCTATTTACTTACGTTTTGTTCGTCATTACAAGTAAGCGACGCATACTACGGGACGCCGGCTGATATTCGGCCATTGTGACGAGCCCATTGTCGATACTTAGTATTCAATTATCTATCGATAGCATTTTATTTGAGTTATATCTCAAAATCTATTTAAAACTATGAAATAATAATTAAACTTTGACACTTTATAATTTATCTTTTATTGTGTACACAGGAGTTACTCTTGAAGGGAACAATACAAACGAAGTTTGGGACCCAGAACACAAAAATGATGATACGGATGGCGCCAATCAACATTTTGGTGTTGATCAAAAGCTTATTATCAAAATGGTATATTATCTTTATCACAATTAGATAGATATTAGTAAAAATTATTGTTTAAGTGTGGTGTATGCGTGACTACATCATATAGTGACTCAATGTTTTTGAAATAGTTTCGATTCTTTTTGTTTCCTTATCACTCTTATGATATTAAATAATGACAAATTAAATTCATAAATTATTTTTAATTATTGTGTGATATATTGCGTCAACGGAGATTTCCTAAATTTTCGTACTGAGGTCGTGAGTCACCGACGCTAACAACAGTTATTCTAAGGGCATAACAGCCGCCATTGGGATTACTTGATTTGCGCGCCAATTACCAATAGTAAATTTGAATTTATGTTATGATGGCTAATGTATTCATCTTTTTTTTTAAAGGCTTTATTAGGACCTGATGCCAAACCTGGTGAACTTAACGTTCTTCAAGTTGAAGCAATGGGATTAAAAGGACCTATTAAAACGCCAATTGCTTTATTGGAAAGAGGAAAGACCGAACAAATTATTCTTGACCTTAGTTTTCCTGATCCACCAGTAACTTTTTCGTTGGCTAGAGGTAGCGGACCAATCCATATAGTCGGCCACAACTTGTTGGGTAGGAAATTTTCAATGCTTAATATTTTTATTTAAAGAATGATTACATAATTTTTGTATTAATATGCCTACAGGTACGCATATGGAAGAATTCGATGATTTGGAAGATGAAATGGATGAGGAAAACATTGAAGACGAAGATGATGATAAAGTAAGATGATTTCAATATCATTTATTTATGCAATCATTAGATTCATTGAACGTCAACTTATTTTTATTGATATAGTTGACGTATTATTTTATGCCTGAATATAATATAAATAGCATTGTGTGCTTTAACTAATGAATTAGTCGGGATATGGAGTATAAATTAGAATAATGAAAATTTCAGGCTTCACAAAAGAAACGAAAGCAAACCGCGGAGGGTAAAAAAAATGGCACCAAACGCGCCAAGATGGATGAAGCAATAGACAAGTAAAACATTTAGTCAGATGGCAGCGATATCATACCATTAGATTAAGTTTTATGATGCAGAGGCTCTTTTAACAATTCACTAATTATTTTCATTATTTCTATCGTCAAAAGTAACATTAAACTATAATATTTTTCAGACGCGATGACTTTCCATTAAAAATATTTCTTATGTTTCCACTTAAAAAACTGTTATTTTTAATTTTTCGTGAAATAAATTATTTTATTTGAAAATAATAATAACTATGTATTCTTTGTTTATTTTATACATTAAATAATTCCTCTGATTTCCATCTTGGCGTTTGTTTATTCGAGAATCAATTTTTTTTACCTAAAGGTGAGGTGAACATACATGTCTAGGATTGATGTAAATGATACTCAGCTGTGTAAATAGTTTCAACAATACTTATTTTTAATGACGCAGGACTCTGAAGGTGAAGATGACGAGGATGAAGAACCTAAGAAGAAAAATGCCAAAATGTCCTCACCAGCCAAAACAAAAAGTCAGGCCAATAAGAACAAGAAAAAATAAATAATTGTCTGCAAGTAAAAGGAGATATAATGTTAGGATAGGCTATTGAGAGTAAGTCCATTATTATCATCCGCTGTTGCGCGACAATATAATTTTTCATCGAATTATAAAACAAATGTAATCATCCACGCATTTTGTGATTTCAACTGGACCATCTGATTATCAATCGTAGGAGACTTGAGTCACATAAAAGATTTCAATAGTCAACATACTGTAACGATACAACTTATTTATTACTTTATTAACGCAACGGCAATCATGTCTTTTTTTATCAAAGATAAATATAAAGATATTTGATTTTTATTTTATAATATAATTATTCCATGTTAATAGTCATAATGCATTCATAAAAAATTAAATCATTATGTATATTTTGTATAAGGAACATTTTTCTTCTACGAATTACTACATAATACTTGTTTTAGAGACAATTTTGGTATCGAGTATCTGTGGTTCAGTTTATTCAGGAAATTCGTGGGTACAGAGACGAGTGCATTACTGCATTTTTTAACATTTTCTTTGTCTTCTTAAATGTCTCAATGACTTCTTCCATACACAAAGTAAAATAAGAATAAGTGTGGTGATTGTGATCAATGTTTGACGATTTTGAAGGAGCTTATCTTCTGAGTGAAAGCGACATAAATTAGAAGTAAAAATGAAAAATTATCAATAAATGGTGTCATTTATTCGAAAGAACCTCATTATTATCAGCACGTATGTTTATTATTAATTATTAATTAACAATTTGTATTTAAATACTGCAAAAAATATGAATTCTTGATCGACTCGAGAATATTATTTTAATCAATGATTGATAATTTGATAACAGACAACAGATCAAGAAGTTATCTTGAATTGTTGTGTATTGTTACATCAAAGTAGAAAGTCTGAAAGCATATTGGAGGAATTTTTGTGCGACCGATTGCACCTCTGTACACCTATTTTGTACATATTCAATACAATAAAAAAATTTCACATAATTATAGTCTACTTTATACATATACTTAAATCATCGACGAATTTTCACGAAACAACATTCATTTGTTTTGTGTAATCATAATACTATAATGCAACTAGATTTCATTAGATTTTATATACGCTGATTGTAAACGTCACACTAGTTTTTATTAGAGAACATTTATAATTTTAATAAATAAGCATAAAGTTTAATATGATATTTTTTTTATCAGTGTATGTAAATTTTTTTATAACTTTACACAAGCGTTAAAAGAATACTAGTTTCAAACAAATCAAAGTATAAGTTTAAGTTTTATATCTAATATCATTTAAATTTCTAATTTGGGTAAATACAATCTTTTGTATAGATATTCCGTCATTTATTATATAGATTCATCATTTTATATGTTTAACGAACAGATGTTTTGCTAAAACTTACAATAGAAAAATATGTTTTTTGAATATCAGTTATCATGTTCACATACAGAATATGTCTGTTAATTAAAATACTCTTGACAGAATGGAATTTAATTATTCAGAACATTCGACAAATTTATTCCAGAAGGTATGATATTTTTAGATGATAAAATTTTTTTTTTTTGATAAGTAAATACTACATATTATTAAGGTAATTGAATTGAGACAGAAAATTGAAGATTTAGAAATTGGTATCCAAAGAAAAGATTTACGTATAAAACATTTATTTAGTGATAATCAGAAATTGGCTATTAAAGTGAAAAAACTTCAGAGATGTAATCGTAATTTTCAACGTACGTATTATTTATATTTTTAAATCAATTAATAGTTTCATATGCTGAAGATTGTAAAAACTAAATTAATACAATTTTAACTTTTAGAACAGCTGGATAATGAAAGATATTTTTATGAAAAAGAAAAAGAACATTTTCATGAAGAGCTTGACAATCAACGTAAAAAATGCAATGGTAGTACATCTCGTCTTCATCTTCGTCGACAACGGGAATTAGAACGAGCTTTTGAAGCTGTTCAAGAGGAAAATAAGCGGCTTGAAGACGAACTTTCTGAGCAAAATGAGATAACGCATCACTTGTGCGTCAAATTTCAAAAGCTAAAGGATACACGAGATCTACTTAAACAAAAACTTGCACAACTATTTCAAAATTATCTTCATGCTTTGGCAGAAATGATGGAGAAGTTAGATGAAGCTAGAGAAGAATTTAATAGTGTTGTTTCAACTCAAATCCACAATTTACCTTTGGAAAAAGCTAAATACCTTCAGGTAGTTTGGTTGATTTATATCTTAATGAGCGTATCAATTCTTTTCATTGATGAAATTTTTTTTTAGAGTGTACAAAAAAATCGAGAGTTAATCTATCAAAATGCTTTTTACAATTTACAAATTCAGAAACTTAAACATCGTCTAGATAAAACAAAACGTAGAATACAGAAGTTGGAAAATGATAATGAAAGTACACAAACTGGTGAAACATCAATTACTTCTAGATCTCAACGATCTGAATTTGGAGCTTTAATAAATTTGTAAGTTTAAGCTTTTTTCTTGAGTATATCTTTCTGATACTATATGAACAGTATATTTTTGGCAAAAAAAAATTGCATAATTACGTACATACTGTTACAGTCATAAAAAAATAACGAATCAGTCTTCAAAAGCTTCAGGAATTTAATTAGTAGAAATGCTAAATTGTTAATGTATTTCCTCGTTTGTAGTAATAGTAAAAAAAAAGGTAGGGGCATGTATAAAAAAACTTCATTAATGAATAGCTAGTTCCGCACTTTACCACTATAAGCGTTGCTTTATCTTCATTTGTGGCGGTAAAATACGAATGTTTTTCATACTAATAAAGGTACTGAATTGAAATGTAAAAGTTTTTTATAGCCTTCAGACTATTTATTCATGTTGTTATACTTACTTTAAGCATTTATTTATTCAAATCAACTTTGTTAGTATGCGGAATACTTATTAAGGGTATTATAAAGATCTGTTCAGATTCATTGAAGTTAATTTGTAATTTATTTCAATTGTGATTCACGTTGATACAGCTCTCCTGTCTCGTTTAGAACTCGACTTGAATTGAGTTGTTTTAATGATAATAATCGAAGACAGTTAAATAGCAACATACAAATTTAACTGATTCTTCTCTAAAATCAAATTTTTTATTTTTAATTATCCAAGTTATTATATTTATTTTGAAAAAATAATCAATCTCTCAAAATATCTTTTCTTTAATACTTTTACTAGATAATGTTACTTTAATTATATTTTATAATGATTTTATCCTTTTATTGTATATCAAGATGTTCGAGCGAGTATATGAAAAAGCAATCAACAGGTAATAACAACAAGAATAAACAAAGTGTTCCGGAAATTGAAGAAAGTTCAACATTTCGACAAGCTGAACTTTGTGAGAATTGTAATGAATACATTAGCAGTGATATTGAAATTTCTGAGCATGATACGAAAATGTCTGATGACAGTTCAAATGCAGATGAATCATCTGAATCCTGATAATGGAAATTGGAAGTTATTGTAGGTTTTAAAATTTTTAGTTTACTGCACTTTGATTAGATATAAAATAATAACAAATATTAATATAATATTATTTAAACGATTGTTCTTAATAAAAAGAATATTATTGCTAATCGAAATTGAGAAAAAGTTCTTTATATGTGTTGAAATAATATATTTTGTAATGAAATGGAGTTTTTATCAGTATATAGAGAGAGATTTATGTACTCAGTTCAAGATTCGTTTTGAAACATTTAAAATCTTCATTAAGGCAATAAATGATGTCGAATTACGTTGATGTTCCTTCTTTCATTGATTGCAGGCAGAGGAGAAAGAAGAAGAGGTCCCGGGAAGTGATCTTTCTCAGTGGACTGTTACAGAGCCGGTTCACAAACGCGCAGTCAGGTTTTAACGATTGGTCATTAAAAAGAGAAGAAAATTGAGACGTTGCTAATGTTCAGCAAACTCATAGTTAAGATGACAGTAGAAATCATGTGTGAATTACATGATTATTATAAAATCTTGTTGAATATTTTATAACAGTGAAATGGTAATTGGCAGAATTTTTTCATTAATCATACGTGAAGCTTCGAACGATTCACAGTAGTGAAATAGTTAACTGGTTAAAGAATCCTACGCAAGCAAATCCATGCCATTCGTAGCACTTTATTGCCTGCATCGCTTGGGCCATTTGAGTCGAGTGCGTTAATTGGCCGGTCCAATTAATTCCGACAAGTTTGCTCGGTGCGATTAGTTCTGGTAGAGTGGTACGGTAATCAAGTGCTGAGAGATGGGCGGTACCCTCGGAAAACGGAGAACCTGTTTCTCCTTTGATCATGTTTATGTATGCGTCTGTATTTAATGATTGTCTATATGTGGTAATCAGACAGTGAGGCCGCATATTTTGTTACGCGTACGCACTATGAACACATATCAATTTCCGATTAGATTTACTACTCTCAGGGAAAGAGTGATTCTGAAAAAGTTAAATTTTTTAGCACAAAATCTTTTTTCTTTGCTCTATTGATTCTTTTTCTATTTTTCCTCACAACATGTATTTAAATTTCAAAATATTAAAAACAAAATTAAACTTATAAATCGTTTTACAGAGGTTGAGTGATGTTAAAAAATTATTGAGTAAATGTTTTCAGTAGCTTTCAGAATATATTTAGCGGAAGAGTAAGACAAAAATCATGCTTTAATGACTTGAAAATATTTTTTTATAAAAAAAAATGTAAAAAAAATAAATAGCAATTCAAAAAGTTTTTATAAATGACTTTTTGTTTTATGTAATAAGAATTTCAAGGCAACACATTTTTATAATTGCCTTTCTTCCATGAATTTAAAGCTGACTAAAAAAGAGAACAAAAATTGTATAAAACATTTTTTATGCAGGATTGAGGAATTGATTTAGACCTAATTGAGCAGCGAGACAGTTGTCTTTAAAATTCCGGTAGCGAATCCGCATTAAGCGAAGCAAGACAGACGATGAAGAAGATGAATCCAAGGGTATGGGTACATATCCAAGTGTCTCCAGCTATGAGTAGTCCATGGCAAACGGAGAAGTAAGCCGGAGGTTGATTTATCGGCCAATTAGTCGAGCGTACCGGGTGCGCTTCTCCGGTGCGTCGTCTCACCTTCCAGATGATATCCTGAGGAAGACCACGGCCTGTGAGGGAAGAAACAAGAAACAAGAAAAAAACATAAGTGAGCGAGACCAAGAAGAAGAGAGAGAGAGAGAGAGAGTAAATCCTGTGCGCATTTAACCATGGCCACACTAACGCAGGTATCCTTGGCTTAAAGCTTTAATGAGGATAACTTGATTTTCAGTATACAACAATTTTAATACGTTGATTTTATTTTTATAACAGATATTTATCCTTAAGCTCCTGATAGAGCAATGAAAAAGCTCCAAGGAGGCGTATTGAAGTGTAAGTAAATCAAAGGATAAAAAACCAACTGCTACCAGTGATGTGAGTGGCATTTACTGGTTAAGCATCTCGTCGACAGATAGAAATAGACCTGGACCATTCTCAGAAAAATGCTTGGCTCTCAAGGAAACAAAATTAAAAGATGTATGTTCGTAAAGTGATAGTGATACGCCAAAGACTTGTCTTGTTACTCGGAGGCTTAATACTAAAGACATCTTCATGAATTATGGGTGAAAAGAAAATTATAAAACAAGTAATTTAGCGCTCATTAACTTCAAAATATTACAAGTACAAAATTTATCCATCTTTTTGCTTTAAAATAATGATTTATTGAGAATACGACTAGCCAAAGTGTCGCTTATGTGCATTGAGTTAAAAGTAAACACGTCGTGACTTGAGTTAATGTTTTCCGCACAGACGTTATCGTGTTTGGTGACACGCGCGTTAGTTAATACTCTGTCGTGCTTCCTCATTACTCTCTTTTCGCCATTCTTAATGGTATAACAGGGTCTCCACCTCGTGTACGGTACGTGATGACTCGCCTTCAGCGGCATTGGATTTGCCAGATCGAATTTCACTTACTTGCCGCTGTTGAGCATTGAAGCGCCGCGATTTCGTTTCTACTCAGGGTTATCCAGCTTTCATACCTACCATATATTATTAACCTGCTCCATTAACGATCTGGCAATTTTTCATGGTATTTCTCACGCGCTGCCGGCCAATCAGTCTACACCATTGCAAAAATGTATTTCCGTCAATTCCAAGTGGTAAAACAAATATGAGCATATCGAAGTTGAATTAGTAATTCATTGGAAGTTTAATAATTTTTGGTATTTGATCAATTAAATTGATTTTTATATTGATGCTTATCATTAATAATTCAACGAAATCAACTCATTGAAATGCTGTCAAATGTTTCTGACTAATGATGGTTGTAAAAATCAATCTGTCAATTACTTGGGTTGATCTTTTAGGAAAAACGTTGGATTTCCTTGCTTCAACAAAATTGGAGTGTTATTTGGATTATGCTATAATTGAAAGAAAAGAGTTAGGTAATTAATAAATAAACGATTGACATTGCTGCCAATAAAACAAGTAATTAAAAGTTTAATTGTCAATCAATTTCTTTTAAAAATTAGATAATTTGATAGAAAGTGTCATTTAGCATAATCAACATTAAAGCAATGATAAATAAGATTACAATAATTAAAATAAATTTATCTTTCAATGAAGTTTATTTATTACTGATGACTGTTAACTTATTGGCCAGTTGGATTTGTTTATATTGCTTTACTTACTGAGAAAAGTTTTTTCAGAATTACCTGAATGTATACTAATGGTTCTACTGTAATAAACGTTCAAGTTTTTTTCAGAATTCCACAATCATTCAAGAAGTTTAAATGAACTCGGGAGATATTGCAAGAGGTTTTAAACCTTTAGTTCTGCACGTTTATAGTCAGTATGCATGAACACTGAATCCTTTGTCAAAATATGTTCTACACGTGGGTATACCTACAAACCGAGCTTTAATATCCTGTCTGCGTTTAATCGCGTTGGTATTAAAGTCTGATCCATGGGCGGTCCTATTAACAAGCTGTGTTCTTACTTTGTTTCATGTATCAGCATCATCATCACCATCACCATCATCATATTGTAATCATTATTACAATTATTGCAATGATTACGAGATAATAGTTATCATTATTTTTTTCGCAATTTTTATTTAAAAAATTTGTTCTTAATTGATATGTCACGCTATTAATCCACTAAGTTCGTTGTGACTCTAATGGAAATTGCTGCGAAATTTTCAGAGCTTACGACTCTGGCATGTTTACAGAGCTGTGAGTGCAAAAGAATTAAATGGAGAAATACAAAAGTAGACTGAGCGAGTAAGAGAGACTTGCAGGCACGGCCATAAAATGTCGAGTGTAGTTAAATTCGTATTTGTAGAACGACATTCACGAGACGAGTCTGAATACGTAGATTTATATACGAGATAAAATTTAATTTATCAATTTCATCGTTAGCTTTTATGCATATTAAACGTGGTATTTAAAAAATAATTCAAGAAGATAAACATTTTAAATACATTGGAGTAATAACGCAAAAGCAAAATCTTGATTTATGTAATGATTTAATGTAATAAAAATTTTTTTTAGAGCTACTTAATTTTATAAAAACTCCATAAATTTAAAGTGCTCATTATCAACCAGTATACTGTTTAATAAAATTATGGGATTACTTTAAAAAGTGTAAAATTTTTAATGATCGCCAACATACAATATTTTCTTTCATCAAGATACAATTCAGTATTCAATTTCTTGAAATTATTTCTGATCAAATACATCAACTGTTATTGATTCAAATAGAATATCTAGTAATTCTTGGGGAATAACAAAATATTTATTATAAAGAATAATATCTTAATAAAAAATTATGAAATCTTTTGGATCTACAGCTTAGCCTTTTAATATCTATGTCGATCAGCCACCCTCTTAATTATTTCAGTCTCTATAAACGCCCTAGCAGCATACGACAATAACATGCGGATCACATGGATATAGATTTTGTAATATTGCTGCTATTATTATGCATATGTGAACGTATATTGCAAGTAAGCGATTGAGGGGTGTTAAGCTCTTTTGCTAGAGTCATTATTCTGCGGAAAGGACGAGAGGGGCATATTTCTCGAGGGCCGTTCTCCCTACCTACCATAGTATTAAAACGATAAGTTGAGATGATAACTGGCATTGCGCGTTGTAAGGCAAGAGTCGACGCGTGCGAGGAGTCGAGAGTTAGCTCGTATCCGCAATTTGATCAGTGACTAAGCATAGCTCAACTTCAATCGAGCCTCGTTATAGATAATGTAATCTTTAACACCCCTATGAAACCTCTAAATGATTAGCAGAGAATTACATGAAGCCTTTTTTTCATTAAAATATCAACAAGTTATTGAATTAATGGTGACATTAATAGCAAGTATTATTACTGGGAAAAAGCCTTATTGATTTTTTACTTATTTTTTATTACTTGCAGAAGTAATTACATGTCTGTAATGACCTTATAACATTCTTTTTAATAGCTTATTTATTCAGAATCCCAGTCTTGAAGTTGGTCTTGTTTCAAATTGGAGCACTGATTATATTTAATAAATATCAGTTAAAAAAAAACTAGCAACTATACACTTATCTTCTTGGTTTTGTATTGAGCATCATGCGAGATAAAGTGGATTCCTGAAGAACAGCTAAGATCTGGAAAACATATGGTATGAGTTATTTTATTAAATTTTTTGAGTTTAACTTATTGTCATAATATTAGTGTAACATTTTTTTTGCTAAATCATTAAATTTATGTTCCAGGAAATAATTTATAAATTTTAATTTCCAGGTTAGGAGTGTTGGAAATGAAAGATACCAAAAGAAGTTATTCAGAAGATTCTTCAAGTAAGATAATTAAATATAAATAAAACATTTTAATGAGCTTCAGGATCAATTCGAAACCATCAAGGTGGCAACCTTTAACACAACTCCCTTAAATTTATTTAAAAATATCTCTTTTGCCATCATTTAACTCCTTAGAGCATCTATGGCCAGAGATTACACAGATAAAAAAGTCTAAAAAAAATGGGTGTGGATTTTTTGGGTAGAAAAGTTAATGAGCCCATAATAGGAACGAATGGGCAATTCTCTTAAAAGAGCAGATGGTGGATAAAGGAAGGACTCGCGGTTTTGTAGTCAAGAGACGAAGGGTACAGAGAGGATTTCTTCAATTATCGAACTTGGTTCTGAGGGCAGCCATGTTGCACACAATCCGACGTCTCTTTGCCTCTGATGTCCATTCTGTCCCTTGGACACTCGTTGGCTAGAGTCTCAGCAAGGCCCTCATTCAACTAACGTTGCTTTTACTGCTCTTTGCCTACTGCATATGTATTATATGCGATTGTGTTCCAAGAAGCTTGTATTCGATACGAGAACTCTTAGAAGTTTGCTGTGTTACCACTGCTTGGAGAAAGAAGATGACGAAAAGAGAAGAATGAACAGAGAAAACGAGTAAGATGAACAAGAGAAAGAGTCACTTTGCACCTGGCTACAGAGTGACTTGCTCGCGTTTCTCAGAGTGTCGCGTAAGAGATAGCGTTGTCACAAAAAGAAAGATATACTTTACCCTTCTGTATTATATAGAATGAAAAAGAAAAGCTTGTGTGAATACAAAGATCCCGTTATTTGTTTCTCATGAATCAGTAAAGACATATTATCATTTTGTTTGTAATACGAATTTTTTCAAACAATGTTTCACTGTCACGTCCTATTGCACCTGATCATTGACCCTCCAATACTAACGAGTGATTGTATTCCAATTATGATAATCAACATCATCACATCAATTGATCCGTGAAGCACAATTGACGGAAATACATTTTATCGCTACGACCTTTAAGTTCAATATTTTATGACTCGCTTACCTTTTATTATAGCAACAGCTTGCAAGTATTATGCATGCACATGCATATATATCTCAAATCGTTTCTGCAGAAATTAAGTTTATATTTCAATGTTTAAAGGTGATATTGATAATCAACTAAATTTGATTATTCATTTTGTCAATTGAATTTTACATTTTGTTTCAATGTATGAGCTTAGAATTAGGTAGTGGTTTCTTATTCATCTAGGAAATTTGTAATGCTTAACATTCGTTTTATAAACAATGGATGAATTTTAATGTTAACTATCTTACCTAATCGTTCATTGCGTTGATGAATGTTTTTTATTTCATATTTTCAAATCATTCATTGGAATGAATTAATAGATTTAAAAAAGTGCTGAACTTGTCTAAAATAAAGTAAAATATAAGATTGATTAAAAAAATGTTTAATTAGTTTTAAACTGGAAAAAATATGCCAACAGGATTTAAGTTTTTTTTTACCTAATCAATATTTGTATATTTAGAAGATGATTTTTTTCTGTCTGGGTAAACTTCTGTTAAATGGAGTAAGTAAGTTTACTTCCTAGGTCAATATTGTGATAATATACAACTTATATACATTTTTTCTAATTATGTAAAGATAATTTTTTATCAAAAAGTTTTATCAGTTTTAATAAATGTTATATATAATCATATTATTTTTAAACAAGATTATGTATTGTCTAAAAAGTTTTTAATAATTGTATGTTTCATTTTTATGTAATAACAAAAAATATTTAGTTCTCTTTTTATATATTTTATTCAATTACTAAATTGTTAACTACGATAAGCTTCATAAATTAATTTGAATGAAGATATCTCTAATGTAAAGATGCTAGCCACAACGCACAACGTTAGGCTTTAACACTTCTTGCATGTAATTATTTAATAATAGTTTATCGTTATTATTATTATTATTTTTTCGTATTATTGTAATTACAGATAGCAATGTAAGTATGAATTATGACCATAATGTATACAATAGAAAAAATGATACCTACGGCTCTAAGAATTTTTGAATGAAACTAGACATAGCAAAAGAATAGAAGAAGAAGAAGTCGATTTAGCTCGTTTGTCATCACCAAACCTCGATTGTTCGTCTATGAGCCTGCGATCGGCAGCACTTCGGTACACACCCACTCGCTGGCATCGATTCTAATACTTAATAGACCCTCGGTTTTGAGTATTCACCGGTGATAAATCGTAAAATAATCTTGTAGGGTGTACATTATGTCGAATTCACAAACGGATGCCCCTGCGGCATGGCTTGTCCAGTCGACTATATAACTCGATCTATCGATTCATTGAAGCGTGTCAGCATGTTTACTCGTGGAATCTCCATTTGGAATAGAGTGAGAATATTCTTGTATAGACATGATAATAAGGAACATTTTAAAATTATTGTCAATTAATGTCACGAGTTTGTTAAAAAAGTTGATAATTTATTAACTGTAGATTAGATAATTTATTTATTTATTATAAAAAATAATCATTTTATTATTGTTTATCTAATTTTAATATTAAATGACACTTTTTTGGATAAGTTAGGAATTAAATAAATCTTCAATGAAATGATGTTAATACTCAAAGTGACATTTAATTTTTTTTGCATGAAAATTAATTATCTTGAATGTAATAAATAAAAGAATTTGAAGTTCATAAATCTATAGTATATAAATTTACACTTAATTATAAAATGGCATTGAAACTTCTTGACTCGAGAAAAGTCCTTTGTCGTGTTTATGAAAAGGTATCAATGAAAGCCTTTTCCTTTAAAAATGATTTTTCATTGACTGCAATAGAATGAATGAGAATATAACCCTGAAGTGGTCCTTATTCAGAAAGATGATATAGATATTTTTTCATTCTTTTCTCCATTAGTGCATTCGCGTGCAGTTGTACTACTTAATAGTCAACTCATCGCTAGGCATGATCCTATTGTATGAAACAAAGTTTCATTTTCATTTTTCTATAAGTCTTATAATAGTCAAGAGCTTCAGCTTTTGATGTTGAATACCTGTGTCCCTCAGGAATAGTCTTAAATTAATTGACAAACTCGTTGAAAAATTTCACGTGGACAGACTTTGGCCTTGTGCTCGAGTGTATGCAAAACCAGTTGGTGGTATTACACAGCAAATTCTCAAGTATTGGAGGGATTGAAACTTTCAAAATCTATTTAACGTGTTGTCAATGGTTAAATGTGAATGCAGATTTAGTGCTTGACTTAAAAGAGTCTTTTTAAAAATAGTTATGATGGAAATAGCGAGATATTAATATAGTGCATTATATTAATATAATGATAGAAGCGTGACAGATAGAAAAATTGTGTTTGATCCTCTCGAAGTTCGAATAGAAGTAATAAATAGTGTAGTGACAGGGAACGGGTGTCATTTATCCTAAAATTCGTTCCACTTTATGTTGAAAAATGTGTGCTGACAATGTACATAAGTGTATATATAGATATAATGACAGAAGAATATATTTTTTGGAAATTACTCCTCTTGAATGTTTGGATGTTGCCCATTTCTTTTATTTAAATTATATTATTCTGTTGTACATCTAGAAAAAAAAATTGTTTATTTGACTATTAAGAGACATCAAATTTTGGTTTTAGTTAATTTACAATTATATTTCAATAATTTAATAATTATCTTATATTTTTTTCCAATAATAATTAATTATTTTTCGTTGATTTAGAAGATATACTTTATTTAAAAATTTCAATAAAAAATTTATAAAATTCATGCATATAAAAATGATTTTCTGTTATCCTGAATGAAGACAACAAGATTGCAGTACAAAATGCCAATATTTTTCCAGAATTTTCCACTGGTATTTTTTCTAATTCATCTTTTTCAGTCTATCGCATGTTGAAAAATGTCAACGTATCTAAAAATAATGCTTCTGAATAGTGAAAACGATGTGAGACTATCATTTAAATCTCGCAAGGGAATTAAACAACAGTTCGACACATTCTCGTGTCCTCGTAGATTTTCTATTCCCTCGAAAATAGCACAATAGCTCATCTCCCGGTGTTGATAGGAGAGTGTGGATGGGGTTGTCACTGCCTCGACTTATCGACCGAAGCATATTTAATTTCCGTTCAACAGTAACGTTTTCTCGTGCTCACACACATTTATGCTAGCATTCCCGTGCCGCCTCGATCCTCTATACAGTTGGTCTTATCTATCTCACTTTCGCAATGAAGCCACCCCGCGTACTTACGACCGCATTTCGCGGTACTTCTCTCAATAGGAATCTACTCGTGCTTTACTCATGTGCCAAGATAACAGATTCACGATTCAGTTCATACCCTAGATATATGCCTATGGATTCATCCACGTAAAAGCTCCTTTTATATTATAATTGATTTTTTTTTAGTCTTTGAGTAATTTTATATATTTAATAATTTTATTTTTTATATCCAAGTCAATGCATCATTCATGAAATAAACTTTTTTCTATTGATTTTCGTCCCTTGAAAATAATAAAGAAGGTAAGAACAAATTTGAACAAAATAATCCTCACGTAATCCTTAGTTGAATTATTTTTATATTAATTTTTATGTAATGAAACCAAAGCTCTTCATTTTATTTTTATATTTATTTTTAATTAAATATTTAATTGATATTCATTGCTGATAATAAAAGTTATGGACTCTAGTAAATGAGTTAAAATAACAAAGAGAATATATCACCCTTTTTATTATTTTTATAAATTTATTTAATCTATTTTTATTATTTCATTATTGTTATTTATTAAAAACTAATCTCATTAAAATAAGATTAATCTTCAACATCTATAAAAGTTTTATTCTTTTAGTTATTGTCATTATTACAATTAATAAAAACACTCAGTAAAAATAAGCTTTTCGTTCGATGCTAATTTAACTAAAGAATAATTTATTAAAAATTTCTATTCAACCCCATAGAAGGCAAAAAAACTAGTTATAGGACCGATCAAGTGTCAAGTCGATTAACATATGTTTAATTTGACATGCATTAATAAATGGACTGCACTAAATTTCACAATGTAAAAGATTGTTAGCATGATTTTCGTCCCACATTGAATTGATTTAGGTATAAACGTATGTACACAAAGTAGAGTGATCGATCATTGGCTCTGTTATATCGCATTATGACGCTTGAACGCCGCTAGGTAAACCATAATAGACAAACGAATTCATGGGGGTTACATGAGGGGATGATTCTCGATGTTCAGAGGGCTCTTGGTGTGTGTACTCGGTTAGGGACTGTTTGAGTAAGCAAAAGTTTTGTCTAAAAACAAGCTTAACAAACCAGAATAAAGCTGACAATATTTTATCCCGGAAATCTTAAACGTCGAGGCAATCGTTGGGTGGCTGAGATTCAATTTGGGCCACGCGGCATTAAACGGCCATTTATGTTATCGTTTTATTTCTCTCGCACCCCAGAGACACTCACCCCTCGGATGGATCATTCAGGAAAATCAACGACTACCACCGAGAACCCCTGGCGCGAGCTATGAGTGAGTTTTACGTCTCTCCTGATAGGGATAAGTAATACGATCTTTACCTCTATATGTTTTATTATATTGATTTTATTAAGAAGTAGATAAATTGACCATTACTATTTGATCGATCAATTCATTCCTCTAAATAGTTGACATAGTCAAGCAAAAAAAACCCCATAATAATTTTTAAGACATTACAATAAAAAATTTATTGTGATGGTATTTATTTCAACTATTTATATCCTTCGTCTATTATGATGGACATTATATAATAACTTACTTTCCCATTGGCCTCAGAAGAAAATATTCCTCCCTATTTATATCAATTCCACAGATGAGTGACTCGGTTATATATACTTAATGTATTTGACGAGACAAAATGATGCTTTATTATTTTTATATCTCGAAATAAATAAAAAATTGATATAGTATTTTTTTTATTACCTCTAGATTGAGAGTACAAAAGATAAAGAATTTATTGATAACAATTTTATTGGGAAATTTTTTTTTTTTATATCAACTGATAGAATAAATTGTCTAGATTAGACTAATAAAAAAATTATTCGTGACAATGAAAAATAAAATGAAATAAAAATGCACAAAAAAATGGTATTTTTAAGTTGATGCCATGAATTATGAAACAAATATAATCTATTCAATGAAATATCATTGCAAATTGTAGTATTATATTCTAATGCATTTAAAGTGTTAGTTGAAATAAAAATTACTTGCTCACAGTCAATTTTTTTGTCAGCGTAAAAATAATATAATAATAAATGCTAAATGCATTCTCTTAGTAAAATAAGAAATAATTTAACAAAAAAGTAAGATATGATAATTCTTTTGTATTAACAAAACATTGTAATCAGAAAGGTCGTAGTGAAAAGTAATAATAATACAGTAGATGCTCGTAGAGTTTGTATACTTCTATTATAGGTCTATCTATAGTTGGCACCTACATTCCAAGCGGTGTTCTGCACAACTCAATTTCTCGTTTAATTCTCAAGCACGGTGCTATCTTGCTCGGCTGCCTGAGTTGTCCCGCGCGACGGTCGTCCGTATAATACGGTACCTAGCCAGTTATAATAATGCGATGAGGGGGCGAGAAGAGTGGGCGATATAAACGAGTAAGAGCAAGAGAAAGAGAAGCGGAAGAAGGAAGAGGAGAGTTGCTTGCCTCGCGTTTGCTGGATCTATACTCACTGGTATTGGTTGATATTTCCAACAGTTATGTAATTTCCTGGCTATTGTTGCCACCCGCTACTCCTATCATCCGCAGACGTGCTCAGGATCCAACCTCTTTCTCTTTCTCCCTCTCGATCCCTCTCTCACTAGGTCCCTCTGTCTCCCCACCCTCTCTTTGGGTTGCGCATCACCCCGGCAACGGTGTCTCTCCCATCGCATCCGCCAGTCGCCCTCTTCCCTCTCTCTTTCCTCAAGTTTCCCTTGACAAAGAGGAATATATCCGTGAGCATTCACCAATGATACTTGTATGTCGCGTTATTGGTCCGTTTGCGAATAATCGGAGATCGATAGAGCTGCACTCACAATGAATCAATATAAACTCAGTAAATTGAGAGAAAAATTCTACAACATGACAGATAGAAACTTTGTATAGGCACATTTCATTTAAGCATTTCTACCAGGTGAAATTTTCGTATTGAGATCAGAAAATTCTTCTGCAATACAATTGAGGGGAAATTAAAGATAGCTTTTGTCTTGTGGTTATTGTTGTTTTTTGCTTTGTTGTAATGAATTTCATTTTTGTAATGAATTAATGAGTGAATGAATTTTCAATATTTGCCATACATGGATTAGGAGTCTGCTAATTAACACTGGTCACTTATTAAAATTTTTAATTAGTGTTACAGTGTAAAATTTTTTACAGATTCAAATTTTACTTGTTTGCTAATGTGAATTTTGAAGAATAATAATTTTCTAGATGCATAATTTTTACATTGTCTTACATGAAATTTAAATTTTTATTCATCATTCAACAAAAATGATTTAAATAATCAGTCATTGATACGATGAATAAATTATAATTTAATCAATTTTTAAAAAGAATTTGAAATAAAAAATAAATTAATAAGCAGTCAAAAAAAATATTACTTGTTCACAATAATTTTTTTAAACAGTTGTTTGAAAATTTCCTGAAGAAAAGTAATTATTTGAGTATCATATCGATACTCTCACTTGATTTCTCGTTACAGCAACAGACAATTAAGGAAAATAGTGATTCCAAGTAAAATTCGAGTATCAAGTAGTTATTCGAGAAAGTGTCGTTTTCGATAAGACGAGAGGAAGAATGTTGATATCGAGAGTATACCTATCGAAGCATTTTACTGGATAATTTCCTGCATTCTATCGCCCCACTCGGTGCATCTCGAGGGTGAGTGGGTGTAGTTAACGATCAAGTGAATTAGTCTACCTATCTGCATTCAAGATTTCCAATGACCCATGATCATTTGCCTGCTCGTTCTAAATGTCAATAATGTCATGATCATAACATTATTCTATCTATTTAATTTCACATCGTTAAGAATTTTTAATAAGCTTTCTATGTGTATAAATAATTCACCTAGATATTTTTAATTACTTCAATTTCATAGATAGAACCAAGGAAAAATTTTGCTTTCTCAATTTGTATAAAAATGGTTGCATTTTAATTAGATACCTAAATTAAAAGTATTAAAAAAAATGTAAATAATGAATAGTTTCGATTACATTTCATATAAAATAAATGTTAGAGAAGATCTATTTAATTTTTTTTCTTTTACAAGTTGGCTTAAAATGATGTTAAAGTAAGCAGTAATAATTAGTGTAAAATAGTGTTTTAATTTAAGTATTCTTAATTCATGTATTTTATTATTGGGGAATTTTTTTGTTGGCATTTACTTTATTTATTTATTTATTTATGTACCAGTCTCTCGAATAAAATTCATTTAAGTTCTATTAATTTATTTCAAGTCATAACGTGAAACTGTGTACAAACAGCGATTTAATTAGATCAGAAAAAAAATTAATACTGATCGTAATTTTGTTCTGCAGTTTGCATTATTACGTGATCATAATAAAGTGATTGTACTCCAAAATTATTTAAATTTATTTTAATATTACATAATATATTTTTTAAAATATTTATTTCAACTCTAATAGATTTTTATTTAATTTTTTAATTATCAATTATTTAAATTTATTTTTTTAGATTAAATTATTCTTCATTGTCTGTTGATATCCAACAGATATTAAACAGCAAAAAGATATCTTTATTTTCTATTTCATTTTTTTCCACCTTATTCAGCATTCTCATGAATATTATTGTTTCCACAGTGAATATTTAGTAGCAATAAATATGAAAAAAGAGTCAGCGGAATAAAAAATTTTTCCAACTGTCATCAACTATTGATTTTCCATCCAAAGCGCTTGTTCTAAAGTTGTAAAAAGAAAAAACCGAAAGAATAAAAATCCTTATAATTGCAATCAGTAGTAGTATTGTATATAATTTACGGAAATTAATACAACATGCGCGATAGTAATTAAATGTCAACGTTATCATTATTTGTATGGAACATCAGGACGGTGTAATGTTAGGAGGAGGGATAAATGAAGAAAGGACTTGTGCAAGTAGAAACTGAAAACAACTAGCCCTCTGGCAATGTTGCGTCTGACAAAAGAGGACATTTCTACTTATCGTCCCTCAGCGTTGGCTGGTTCTGTTGAATGTCGGTGACGAGGGGGAGGCTGTTGGTAGTTTAATTAACAATGAGGGCGTCGCACGTCGGCGTTAGTGAATCAGTGAAAACAATGAGAAGTTGTCGAGAACGGCTGCTGGTGACGACGGCCTGTAGCGCGGCCCCATGAGCGCGATAATGGCCGAGATATTAAGTGAGGTGTTCTCGTGGCGTGTAAGAGAGAGATAGATCTTTTCATTCGGTCGCGTGTGTCCAGGAAAAAAGTTATCCCTTCATAGGCTGATGAATACCAACGTTTTTCTCATAAAGCTTTTCATTCTGCTGCTGCCTCATCATCATAATGCTCCATTGATTATTTGCATAAATAGCTAACATAGAGAAATTATTTACTGACGTAATTTGTGCAATCGGAATATATATTCCCTCTTTATGTTCCTTTTCACTCCAAGTATCGCGAACGGTTAATATTGACTTGGTGCAGTTACGCGTGCGCCAACAGTACCAAACTCCCTTTCCACTTGTGCCCTTTTCCCTGTGACGCTGTGGTCAGACTTTAGATTATTTCTCGCGACAATCTTCTAGACAAGTCATTAATTTTTGCATATTTATTTGGCCTACTTTGACCACTACGCCATAATAATACCAATGGTATTTTTTGTAACTTCTCATAAGGAAGCTATTGTAATGGGGTCGTAATTTTTGAAAGCATATCAGAAAGTTCAAAAATAGATGTACGTACGTAGGTCCGGTTTATTATCATTTTTAATATCTCAAGAACTACTGAAGATGTCAACTCCAGACTATTTCTATTTTAAAGATCATACAATGAAGAAAATTCAGAATAGAGTTAAAATAAATTCAGCCACTTTTTTTTATAACAAAAAAATACTAAGACAAGTTGAGTAAAGAAGGAAAATTAATTAAGAAGTTAATAAAGTTGGAGTTTTGATTTGGATATCATCATCATATTATAGAGCAAGTCTTTGAACAAAAAAAAAAAAAATTAATGTGAGACATTTTTTTGGCTAATATTAAAAAAATAAAATTGTGAGAACAATTACGTTTTTTTTTTTTTTCATTTGATAAATTTCCCCGAGTTAATTAAATAGTAAATACATAAAATAATCATTTGTAACTCACATTAAATGATAAGATAAGCCTAAAAGAGTTAATACGCCTTTGTTTGGTACAAATCCAGCAATAAAAATAAATACACATACTTCAATGCAGAATCAATAATTCATGAAAAATAATTATTCCCATCCTGTATCTATTTAATTAAATATATCAATCTTATCAGTATCATTAATTATTATTATTTTTCAATTTCCAGTCTAATTATAGGAATTTTTTCTTCTTTTTCTCAACCAAATAAAAAATACTGACTCTACAAAAAAAGAAAAAACACATCATTTGCTTTCCGTAATTTATTAAACGATCTAACAACAAGATAAGTCGTTGATTTAATGACTGCCGTTTACTGCATTATATTTTCTCATGATCAGTGGAGGGGATAAAGCCATAAAAAATGAGGAGTTAATGCAATTATGAAGTAAATCTTCTCGATCGTCATTTATAAATATGTATCATGAAAATTAATTAAAGAAACACATTTATAACCATTTATTATAATATTATAATGAAAATGAATACGTGTGTATTTATATACAAATTATTTATTTTCAATGAACATCAATCCTTCCGATTCACCCCACTCTTAGATTCTCACGGTAGAGTGCAGAAATAATTCATTTAGATTGCAACAAATTAAACTGAAAATGACTTATATGTAAAGCTAATTATTCACGTAATAATAATAAGAAAAAAGGCGACGCAGTTTGTCATTTGTGTTAAACTTTTCGTGACTCAAGTAGATAACATCAGGAGTTGGTCGTCCCTTGGCAATAATTGCAACTGATACCTAGCCGCCATGCTGCATTTCTAGCTTTTTGTCTGGTTCATCTCTCTCTCTTTTTCCCCCTTGGTCTCCTTGTTCGTTTGAGCAAGCCACTTGTTCTCCTGTTGCTACGATGCATCCTCGTATTTGTGTTACCTTTCCCCTCCTCTCATCACTTCCCCTCCCTCTAGTCTTTATCCCTACTTTGGTCGTGGCTGTCTTCTTCTTTCCTTGTCATTTACCATCCCTAGGAGAGTCTACTGCTCTCCGTCTCTTTTTTCCACCCCTAGTGAAAACATGGCCGCTTTAGCCGTACAATTAGACAGCCTGCGCACCGCCACTTCTACTGCCAAGGCAACTATAATAATCATTACTCTCACTTTCGTTTTCACTTTTTGCTTTCTTCATGCTATTTAGTCGAACTCATTACTTTTCTCGAACAAAAATGACGTTGCTTGTAAACCATTCTAACAATAAGAAGTCGACTGATGGAGAGCGAAGAAAGGGTGGAAATAAAAATCGAAACTGCCAGGAGACTTAATTGGATAATTGTTTAATGTTTCATGTACTTCATCACTTGGAATAATTATTTATTAATATTTTATCATTTTAAAACCTTTTTCACAAATTTAACAATAAGTATAATAAATCAAAACTCGAATTATTTAGATAAAATAATAATTAATCAAAAACAATTTTTTTTGATGAACCAACATTTAATTTTTAAGATATATTATTGGCTTAATAATTCGAAATATTTTAATAATTAAATAAATAATCATATAATCATCAACTTTGTGTTGATAATAAATATTACCTTTAAAAAATGATTATTGAACGATAGAATTGAAAATTGAATTTATATTTGTTCCAAAAGGATCTTAAATCTGTCATCTTAATTAAGTTCGATCATATCCTTGTGTTGAAATCAGTGGAAATAAAGTACACTATTATCCTGTGCACCAAATCTTTTTAACAGTCGATAAGCTATCGAATCGAGTGTTTTCGGTAAATAAATATGGATTCGGTATATTTTTCGAAAATCCAACGACAACGTGGCAATTCGAAGAATTGGCTTCTGTTCACGAAAAGACAAGGGGAGCGATTGCAAATAGATGGAGGAAGAAAACAAGTATAAGAAGCAACGGCGTAGCCGCCTGGGCTACGAGTATAAATCCTTATAAATTGACAAAAAAGCCATGGGATATCAGACCACAAGATCTTACGGTAACCTACTACACTCAGGAGCCACCCGGTCCTCTTTCTTTCCGTGCTAAAACAAAAGACCCTTTCTTTTCTCTCATCTATACGGAATATAACACACGTGTGTGAGGTTTAATATTGCATCAGGTATGTGTGCCTTTACTATTCGGCCTTTTGCACTTTGTCTTCAGTAATAATCCACTCACAAGTATATTTTTATTACAATTAAGTAGTAAAGGTCGATTTAAAAAAAATTTGTAGCCCTCTTTTCTTTTGAAGTTTGAATTTAATTTAAAGTAGTTTTTTAGTAATTTTAAATTTCATAATAATTTATTTTTAAGATCTCGGGAAATAACGATTTCATATTTTTTTCTTCATGAATATATAAAAATTTGAAATTTTTTTTAACTTAACAAATGGACTTTTGTTCAACATAATCTTTAATTAGAGTGCCAATTATTTTTACAATGATTTAATTGTTTAAATGGAAAAAAATCAATCAAAATGAAGGAATGCACTTTTTTTAGAAGAATGAAGTTCTTTTTTTAATTATTCTTTGAATTTTACTTCAATTATATAATTGCAAAGTATTGATTGCAAAAAAACAATCGATAATTGAAACAAAATATTTCTGTGTCTCTGAATAAAATACCGAAAGTCTCTCGAGATTTTTCCAGTTAGTTCTAATGAAGTATTAAAAATTTCTCAACCTCATCAAGACCTTTTAATTAGTCTCTGATTCATCAACGACCACCACCCTGTTCAAACCCATTAATTTTTTTATTATAAAAACATATCCCTGTTATGACATTTTTTGCGATATCTTTTCGTCGGAAAATGAATAAACGGAGGTATAAAGTCAAGAGCTGGCAATTTGAGATTGGATAAAAAATATTGAAAGTCAATATTAAAAGGTTTCACAGTCGAATCGATCGGCCTTGCAGGAAGATCTACGGAACGAGAGACCTGCACTCGTGAGTTCCGAAGAGAGTAAGACAGTGGCCACGAAATAAGAAACCGGTTGGGGACCCAATTTACTTAACAACGGCCGAGAATCCAACACTTACGGTTGTTCGAATGCGGCTTGGCGCTGTGTTGGCGCTCTCTCTCTCTCTCTCTCTCTCTCTGATTGAAAACGATGGAGATGAATCCTCGGTGGTGGAGAAAGACAGAATGAGAAGAGAAGCAATGGGAGTAATACAGAGAAAACAAGAAGAAGAGCTTTGCTGCGTGTGTAACGACCAGCAGCTTGTGTACGGTAGCGGCTACTAATTTCTACTTCATCAGTCCAGATAAGAGTGGAATTTTTGCCACCGCTTGAATCCAACTGAGGAAAGATACGAGAGAAAAAAGAATTAATAGGATGAGGATAAAGAATATAAAGATTGGAGAAAAAGACGCCGCATTCGGTTTAAATTTTGCTTAAATTATTTAACTTTCTGTTCTTAATTTTTATGGCAATTAAATTTCTTAATCTTTCCGTCCTTAAATTCAATGATAAAATTAATAATTTAAAAGCATTATATACTCTAACAACAAATTGCCGACTTTTATTTATATTAAATATATTCTTTACCTCAGTAATGCATGAAGATAATCATGATGATGGTGATTATCATCTCTATCTTTATGTTTACATGATAAAGCATATTTTTCGAGTTATAAAAAACTATTTAAAAGTAAAATCATTTATCATTTTTAATTTTAAACCTTTAAATTTTAATTTAAAAAAAAAACTAACAACTGATAAAAACAACTTTCGAAAGTAGTTTATACAATCTGAATGATTCATTATTTTTCTTTATTTGAGATGTAAATAATGAATATTGGATAATTAAAACGTCCAAATGGACTCAGCACATTTAGTGTATGCAAAAGAGTTAAGTAATGTATGTGTAAAATAATTAATCTCAAGTAATTAGATGGTTGTAAGATATGGGAACACAAATGGCGTCTTAAGTCATCATAAGAGATGGCTGAATTTCGATGAGAACTATATCAGTTTTGTCGAAGATACTAATGACTGGGCAGTGGAACTCATGTGTATTTATATGCAGCCAAGTTGATGAGTCCAATTTGGTTTAAATAAGAGGGCGTATTGTTTATAATGAACATGCGTTTTATGTGATGTGTTTGAGAGTGTTTTTCAATACTTTGGTAGAGATAATTTATTTTTTTATTGTCTGGACATCATGAAAAGACGCATCAACACCAAAAGTGGAAAGACGATCGGCTGGATGCAAGAGTCGAAGCTTACTAGAGTGAGTAAATGGTAAATAAGCGAGTCGCACCACTCGACACGACCTGGCTTGCAGCACGGGGAGAGAGTCTAATTAAACGATGTACAATTTATAACACCAACCAGTGGGTCTAATGGCTCGCGTTCTTGGAAACCTGCGTTTACCACTCGGACCACACCTATCCCCTTGACTCACCGGCATCATGCTCTCTCCTTTCCACACACTAACAATCTTCCTCCATCAACGATTTTTTTGTTTGAGCTTCTGGTTACTACATGCCTCCATCGCCAAGATTATCATCGCTTCACACAAAATGCGCCCTTTTCGTTATCGCTCAATCTATCTTCGCTGTGTGCTCCACTCTGATACTCACCAAATTTCAGCATTTAATCTCTCTTAGCTTCTGGATAAATACGAGGACACAGATCTTTATTATTGGGTGGTGTTTACGTTAATTGAAGATTTATTATGGCAGTGATTAAGGGCCATAACGGATCAGACATCATAGTAATCAAGGAATTTAATTAGGTGGGTTATGAGAGGTTAGACGAGCAAAGAGGAATCCTAAAGGTCATCAGATGTTTGTCTTTGATGGTTGATAGTTAATAGAAGAATGTCAATTATAGTGATAACAGTAAATTAAAATTGACTTTTTATTTTTTATCTTGGTTAAAAATATTCTCAGCTTTAATAGTAACATTAGTCATTGTCTGTATTAATTACAGTTAACATTAAACATTAATTGTGGGATAATTACAACAATTACATTAACTTGATTTATACTTTAATTTATGTTTAATAATTTGTCTACATTTTTTTAAAATATATATTTTTCACTATTTTATTGTTGATGAGATAAAAAAAAATAGCAACACTTGTCATTCAATCTTCAATAATGAAGCAAAGAACTCACTAATGATCTCTGGATGAACAAAAAATATTTCTAATTAAATTATTGGCACTCAATCCTAGCTTATTTTAATTATCACGTCATAAGCTTACCAATTTAGCCCATGTTGATTTTTTAGTTAACGTCAGGTGACTTGTAAGAGGCCATCAATCTCAACCTCTAATTAGTTAATTATAAATTAAAATAACGTAGAACGATCACAAATTTCGCAATGGCATAAAACATGTGTCGTCCCCGAGGAACGGTCTCTAGTATCTGCCAAGAACGGTCTGATGAGTTTTTCTGTATCACCCAGTATATATAGAAAATGAGAGAAAAGTTCAAGTGCGGGTATTTAAGTGTGCGGGTGAGTGAATCAGGTTAACGCCCGTCGGACGATTATTTATCGGACGGGCCGCGTCAAGCGAAGAATCGGTGCGCGCTAACAAGGTGCCGCGGCTTGCTCTCTCGCGCGAGTGAGACCATCTCTTGTTGAGTCCATCTTGACTTTCAGTGGAGTATACAACCGTGGCATCGCTAGTCGTTGAGTTGGCGTTTTTCTGGTGGTCCTTTGGGGAGTGGTGGATGCCCGGCCCCCCTCAACCGGTATACATACATATACGGATATAACGAGCGGACCATTTTTTGCGCATTAAAATATCGACTAATTGCCCGAGGATTCTCCGAGTACCTTTTTGCTCTTACTTGTGCAAACGTGATCGGCCGACGTGATTTTCCAAATCCCGTTTCTCGTTATTCTCGTTTCTGTCGATTCTGCTGTAAATAAAACGACAAGTACTTTCAACTTATGCCACTGAGAATTCTTCTCTTATTTGTCCAATTATTGCAATCCAATATTTTGCACTAGTTTTACTGCTGGGAAAAATTTTTTATTCAGTATTAGATGATTGGTAGAAAGAGAATATAATTATTTCAATCAAGACGGAATTGAGGGAAAATGAAAGACAGGTTTATAAGTTGAAATGTCGATTCAGCCACTTCGATAATGAATAAATTTTCTTTTTATTCTCAGTCATTGAAAATTTCTAATTATAGTTGAAAAAACATCCGAATTTTTTCTGTTATTAACTAAGTAATGTTTTTTTTTATTTGATAATAGTTATACACTGGGAAAAAATTTTTTTAATTTTTAAACATTTACAAATGTTTATTTAATAAAAAAAATAATATGAAATATTTTATTAAATTAATGCTTACTTTCTAAAACATCATAAATCTTAAAAAAAAAAATTTATTCAATGAAACCAATGCTCAGAAAAATAGCACTTGTTCACAAAAAGTGAAACTAAAAATAATTGCAATAAAAAATAATTTATTAAATACCTTTGCTTCCAAATACTCTAGATGAATATGATAAAAACAAAAAAAAGTTAATTAAAATACAATTGATTAAATACTTAGCAACAAAATTGCACTGCAGTCATTAATTTTTCACTTAAATTAACCGAAAATGAATATTCATCATCTCGACTAAAGCCTTTTCCCTCATCTGTTTAAATCAATTAGCTTTCAACTCGGTGAATAACTATGTTGGCAATTCATAACAAGTTTCAAAATAGAAACTAAAGTATCGTCACGAACTATAATTAAATCCAAAAAAAGCGTTTTATTGTCCGTATAATAGTGCAATGTAGATAAAATAGCATCTAAATTTTATTTCACACTTCCGTCAATTATATTTATCAGGAGCGTGGTGTTGTATATCTAAAGACAAAAAGATGAAAATTACAGATTAAGTATAAAAGTAGGGGAATGTGTACATATACATATTTAAGCGGCTCAATTTCGTAGCGACACGAATTCGAGCGGGTCGTTATACACCGCGAAACAGTGGCCGGAGCTTCCAATTAGGACTTCTTCCCTGATGCTTTTGTCTCACTTGCACAAACTGCATCCTTACGCCGTGTATCTTTGTCTTTCTGTTGTATAAATTAGTCCCAGTCGCCACATAATGGCGTGTCGATGTGCTACTGTCCTCGTCGATAGTGGTGCTTATTTCGTTCTTTTATTCGCAGTAACGTTCCTTCTCATTTCACCAATTCATCGCGACCTCATTGCATCCTCCTCACTCATTCACCTTTTCTTCCCTCTTTTATTATTACAAGAGCTCCGTGGATCGCGCGCTCGGTCTGCCACTTAATTTACGACCAATTAATTTGGATAAACCCGAATGAGGATCGAGACTCTCAAGAAGACCCCTATTTTGGATGCACACACGTTAACCATGAATTTTATTCGACCTCTTCTACCACCAGGCTTTTTTTCTTATACTTTACATGAATATCTTCTTCAATGAACTCTGTCATGTACAATCATTTACTCTTCTTCTTACTATAATTACCTATTGAATTGATTATTTTTATTTACGAGTCAATCTAAGTATGATAGAGTCGATTTTTTTTCATTCAAGATGAGTTGTATTTTTTTCTGAGCTGAGAAATATTTTATAGGCTATCATAAAATTGTAATAATTCTCATCGTTATTTGCTACTGACATATAAAAATTGTATTTCATTGCGCTCTTAATTTTATAAAATTACTTAATTATTGGACTTTGATCGTAATCGTGTGGTATCTAATTTAGAAATCGGAAATATTAACACTGAAAATATTGTTGTTATAAAAAATATTTAAATCATTTTTTTTTTGTGGAGAAGGAAAAATTTATTTCTTCATATCTTTGGTATTTATCATTTTAAATTATTGTTTATTGAAGAAATAAAAAAAATGCAACGAAAATAAAAAATTATCATCTTTTTAAATTCAAATATTTATAAAGTAAAATGGAAAATTTGAAACACATTGAGTATTTCTGGTGCTTCCAAGATTTATCTTAAATCAAGGAATTGTTCTTCAATAAAATAATTTGTTAATTAAAAAAGAATGCAGCTATTAGTGATAAAAAAAATAAGTTAAGTTAAAAATTTAATACATTGTGGCAAGATCACGATTTCCTCCTAAGAAATTGATAATAAAATTTTTCACAACAAATTATAAATAATGATAATTAAATTTTTTCCATGAAACTCAATGCAAATTACATTGAATGTTTACTCAAAAAAAATTAATCCACCGGTAATTTAATTCTTCGGCAGAGGTATTTAGAATTAGTTGTTAAGAGAGTACCGTAGATTAACTGTAAGATTGCAATAGGGTGAATCGATTTTCTCGGAGGTAGTAGTTAAATGTATTAAACAAAGTGCACGTTTAACAAGTACTTTGTTTGTGAGTGCAGCACACAGTACTTGCGTGTGCGCATCGACTAGTGCACCCTCGTCGCGCGATCCTGCTTGGTATTCCGCGCTTGTCCTGTGGCATAATTGGCCGCCAACTGCACAGTCAACGCGCTCCTCTGGATATCGCCAAGACAAGAAATTATTCTTTAATTAATTGTCAGCGCTCGTGGTGAAGACGACGTTATATGCGCGCGCGCCCTAACTCTCGCCTTGGTCGTCGCCGCTGCTTTATATCAATTGCATATAAGGGATGTTATAAAATAAAATGGAAACATTATGTGAATAAAATTTCCAGCAACTTTGCTGATCTCAGGACAATTCTTGGTAATCAATGCGGAAATGTAACGCAAAAAGACATGAAAAAAGTAATATATGACCAATAATGTAAATGTGACACCAATTCTCGATGCTTATGTATACATATATAGTGAATATGATTTTAATTTTGTCCATGGCGAGACATTTAGTGGAAATTTCATAAATTAAAACTTCACTTTTGGGACTTACCTTATTTCCTTCTTCGGCTTTCATGAATTCGTATTATCTGCAATGAAGAAGCTAATTATGAATTATTTATATAATAAGTTAATTAGTAAAATTGAAGTCCAATTATTGAATGATGGTAGGAAGAAAAAATTTCGGCCACATTTAATGGGGTAAACTCGCCAAATATTGATGTCTGATTAAATTTCTCTTCCCTCGTTAATTAGAGAATAAATAACTTTATGATTCGGATATAGAAGGAAGTATTTTCGGCAATTGTAAAAAGAATGTCATTGAATACTCAATGATAATGGTGGCAATAATAATACAAATGAAAGTATTGAAACTGCAATTTATTTTACTAGAACATATTTTCATGGATAAATTATCATATTACATTTATACAGACTGCTTATTGCCGAATCTTCATTTGAATATTTCTTTCACTCGTATTTATATATTTATATATACTATTATTTTGTACTCATTCGCTCTCTTGCACCCTTTTGCTTTCATTATTTCACATGTAGTAAATAAACATCGCACTTTAGTGCACAATTTACATAATTATATTACTTCATTTCTTTCATTGGAGTCGGCATAAAACGCACGAAAATTCATAGCCAATAATAATATTAATGTCATTGATTGATTGAAATGATTGATTTAAGATACAGTTAGCAGAAGTTTGTTTGAGTAATAGGATTGTGATGCCAAACATAAATGCCAATTTCTCAAGTACCATCCACGCAATTTATTCATTTTGCTTTTTCAACAAACATATTAGATCACAATTTTTTGTAACGCGTTACAAACTCCATAGTTATCAAGTGCGCATTTGTATAAATAACCGATTTCTGCTTGAGCACATGAATCGACATTGATCGGAGGACAACAGCCTACTCGAATTTTCAGTATTTACATACCTTTCTACGCTGATGTATCCAGGTATTTTGATGTATCCACACACACCTATTTTATTTACATTATTTACAAGTCTTTTATTATATTAATTACAGCAGAAAAAATTCTAATTCTTGCTTTGTTATAAAACTTTGTCATTTCTTGAAGGTAAATAAGATCTTTTGTAAATGCTCAACAAATGAAGACAGACTTTTTCTGAGAAATTATTAAAAGGTATTTTGTTGGATGTGAATATTTATACAGTTGGAAAACTATGTGATGTATTGTAATATTTATGATATTCGATTGAATAAAATTATTTGAAAAATTTAATTTTTAAGTACACAAATTACCTATGCAGTGACATAATAGTTAAAATAAATTGTACGTAAATTTATTAGCTGGATAAAAACATCTTTTGTTATTATGATTGATAGAATATTTTTATAATAATTTAAAGATATTTCTTTTTTTATTTTTCAAAAACTTTATTTAATTAAAAAATTGAATATTCATAAATTTGACCTGATCTACGGATAAACTAGTGAATTCATTTCATTTAGATTTGCTGTATAAATCAAGTCCATCAAAAAATCAATTTTTTAAAATCTAATCAACTTATAAGGTTTAGAAATCTTTTCTAAAATTATCTTCAATGAAATTCTCTGTTATCACAATAGATAAATTTATTTTCAATGACTAAATAAATATTTCATGATTAGAATAAATATTTTCTAGTTCAATTCTAGATAGAAAAATATTATAAACCACTTAAAAAAAAAATAAAAAACATTTTAACAATTTAATCTTACAAAATACTCAATATTATTGAAACCATAGGATGCAAGTGTTTTGAACAAACTCACTGAAACATGTCTGCTTCTTGTATTTTTGATAAAAGTCAATAATTTACCTTCCAGATGATCAAGAGTTATCAAAGAAAAGAACTTCTTCCATCCACTCACACAAGCAGAAAGAGTTCAAGGCCGGTGTCCAGGAGGACCCATAAACATAGCAGCAGTGGCAGCAGCATGACTATGTCTAGCCATAGCTGCTGCTATAAAGGGTGGAACTCCACCGGGAGCACCAGGTGGACCAACCCCAGCTGAGAACATGAGACCAGTGCTGAAACTTGGATGCAATAGTGGTCTTGCTGATAACCTGAGCTTCTCAATCTCCGCCTCTTGCAGTCGTTTCGCTTTAGCACGACGATTTTGGAACCAGATCTTGACCTGGAGTTATTAAGAAATTTCATTAGAGTATCATATAATTGATGGATAAATGTAATTTGGAATGAAATCTGTCAAGTGGAACGGATCAATGGGGAATTGTATGAAAAGAGGAAATGGAGGAAATCGTAGAACAAGTAATGGACGATTTAAAGTGTACTAAAACATATAGCTCTTTGTCCTGGTACAGGGTGAATAATGTAGTAACCGTGAGGGTGTATACGATCAGTGGGTCTTATCTAAGCAAATGAATGCTACAAAGCTTCATTTCGTCTGATGCATTGCACCCAACGCGTAAAGTGTATTCTGACACGCTAGTTGTTTCGATAACGGTTTGGTTAAAGGTAAAAAAATCTAGACAAAAAGATAATTAATGAAAGGAAAAAAAAATTACGAGTGTTGAAAATTTTAAACTATTTGCATAGAAAAAAATTTAATTAATGTAAAAAAAAAAAATATGAGGATTTATTTAAATGATTAAGATGAATTTGTTGGAGTAGAAGAGAAATTTATTTTCTGATTAAAGAAATAATATTTATTTTGGAAACTGAGAATTGGAGTAAATGCGATTAAATATTTCATTAATGGACTGGAAATATCATATTTATAGGCCCATTAGATATTTAATGAGAGCATTAAGGTATATGCTTATGTTTGCTCACGTATCTAAATATGTATTTTTAGAAATATTTTTCTAGAAAATTGTGGTTAAGAAATTTTTTCATTTGAACTACTTTATATTGAGCATTTTAAGTCTTTATGTTTGATTTATTTAAGAAATACTGCCTACTTTTCTGGCTCAGTATACAATAGTGTGACAAGTAGAGAAATTTTTTGAATTTCAGAAGTCGTTGGATTTACTCTAATGATTTTTATTAATAGCAAACAAATATGTGAAAAGGAATTCTTTCATTTGTTAAGCAAACATCAGTGTCGGAAAAAAAAATTTATTTTTCTGTATTTATATAATAAATGGAACAGCATACTTTTATTTTTATCAATTGAGGAAAACTAATAACAGGTTATTTTTTTTGGGAAATAATATGCATGTGGTGGATAAAGAATTTGTATGTAATACCAACCTGTGTTTCTGTTAGATGAAGTGATGATGAAAATTCAGCTCTCTCTGCTATCGTAAGATATTGTTTCTCTCGAAACTTTTTTTCAAGAGACAATAATTGCTGAGTGGTAAAAGGAGTTCTTGGTTTTCGGTTTGGTTTATGCTTCCTCAAAGTACATCTGACTGGTCCAGGACCAGGTCCAGGTAATCGTAAATCTCCTGAAGAATACAATGAACAAAATTTTGAATAATCGTAACGAAATTTTTTTTTCCATGGTGTTATCAATATCAATAAATTCAATAAAAAATTTTATTGCGAATATTTTATAATTATTTTTATTGACTAAATATTGATTTTGTACATTGCAAAAAATTTTTTCTCAGTGTAAACAACCAAGGAAGAAATTCTCATCATCATAAAACCCAACTCCTTTCCTAGCTATCGCATTTCATCATCAATCACTTTCATAAAAAAGTAATTTCCTTAAAGAATGATTTCTCATTGTTTAAGATCATTTACTGAGAGTGCTTATATTGGTAAATTATTGGTAAACATGTGAAAGATAATGGATCGATAATGTTTGATAGGAAAAGAAACAAGGAAATTGATGGAAATAAGGTGGCGTTTGACACAGTGACGGATTGAATATCCGATAATAAATAAGACGAAGGATAAAGAGAAAAGTCTAGAGCAAAGACAGCACGCGAGAAAGTTAGCCCAGTGGTCGGATATTCCTGAATCGGTACCAATTATTACAAAGTAGAGACCGCCAATTAACGTCTACCGATGGTTGGAAAGAAGCGAGGCGCGATGTCGGCCTATCTGTCACACCGCGACATCGTTAAATCTTTACCTCTCTCGTACCTTTCTCCCTCAGTCTCTCGTCTTACTCTGCCAAGATCTTGCTGAATACTCTCTCTTTTTCCTTGTGCCTTTAGTGGTATTATCAAATCCCATTTGAACGCGGCAGTATTACTAACGGTATAGAGCCGCATCCATTCAGAGAGCGGCACAACTGCCAGTGGATCGCCACGAGTGTTTTTCCCTTGCGCTAATTAATTCCCGTTAATTACCGGGCAAGAGAAACGTCGTGGATACACGAGCACGATCGAGTTGCGAGATTCATCCGGGATACAAATTACACGAGGTTGCGTCTTGCATAAGCGATTCCGACGTTCTCCTGCGTGTGTCTAGTACTTTTTTTTACATTTTCGCATTATTACTTCTACAAGAGTTGAGATTTCTTCTTATACAAGACTAAATACTGGAATATTTGACATTTCCAATGGGTGTTGTACGATCGTTAGACTAATTGTATTTTCACACGCAACTATATTCAATGCACTAAACCGTGTAGCTTGGCTTATATACGTAACGATTAATGTGTGACTCTGTTAATTAATGTTGCAATTAAATTCAAATATTTTGTAAATACTCGTGGATTTATTTTGACTGCTCTTGATTTTGATGGCTTTTATTTAAGACCACTCTACTATGCAACAATGCCATTGTTGCATGCTAGAAATATTTGTTGAGTCATTGCATTGATATTTGAAATTTTCTGATTTGCTTCAAAGATAGCATTGAAGGACACTGAGTTATATATAATCACTATTTAAAATTAAATATTTTTATAAATTAATGTTATTTATTGTTGAATAATATATTTTGATGAAAGTGATGGACTAAGACTGATTGGCTACACAAATATGTAAGCTCAGATTGTCAAACTTTTTTTAATTACACTGTGCTCTGTAAACTTCTCAAGGACATTCTCACAAAACACATGGCAATTAAAAAAAGTTAACGCAATTAATCAACATACCCTTTCAGTCAATTAGCTCACGCAAAAATAATATGATTAACATAACAAGTTAATATTTAAAAATGATTTTAATAAATTAATATATTAATGGAGTAGGAAATGAGTTTAATTAAATATTTCTTTTAATAACCATATTTCTGTTACAAATATTTCATTAAAAAAAGTTTCCCAATTTTTTTTCGACAAATTGACTTTTAAAAGTGAAAAAAAAAGAATAATATTATAGCAACTTAAATGAATATTAATGTGTTTAAAAAAAATTTTAATAAATATTATATAACAATAATAAATAATTATTGATCTTATGATGTTATTCATCGGAATAAAAGCATCTGGGTAGAACCAAAATATTGCTAATAATATTTTATTACACTCAATAAAGTAATATTAAAATTAAAAAAAAATTAAAATCAATAATAAATTTTAGTCCCACCTCGTAGTTAAATAAACCGTTTTCTAAACTTAATAAATAAATCTCACATTTTTATTTGCAAGAACGTCATTATTTATTATTAGCAGCAATAATTTTGTCACTAATGATTCTTAATTATAGATTTTTTTTCCTAAATAACAATAATGAATACAGAAGAATGATGAATCATCTTGCGAGCTCATTAGATTATGAGGGAGGTCTTCATTAATTTATTCAGAGTTTACGACCGGATGAACCTCGTGTACATGATTATAAATGATGGTTGAATGTCGGAAAACTACTGTCAAAGATATTTTAACAACACGGAAACATCTTGATACATGAATCGTATTATAAGATTTTGAAACGCTATCTTCTTTTAAATCTCTTATCGACTTTAGATAATTTTTCACTAGTGTATCGTTCATAATGATTTTGTAGCTGAATTAATGTGAGACATAATTCTTCAGTCATAAAAATGTCGTCACTATAACTCAAACTAATTAACTAATTACTCGATGATTGTTTCGAATTAAGGGTCGTCCTGATACAGCAACAAAAAAAACGACGACGACGACGAGGAGACGAAAAAAAAATTTAAGGAGTTTTGGTGTTTGTATACACACAATGTACGACATCATGGCATTGTAATGAATGAAATGGAATCTGTCGGGATGATTTTTTGTGTAAATCAAATGCATTAAACATGCTTGGAACATCAGGAACGATGGGACGCATCAACAGCAGGCGTGATCGTTATTCAAGAATGTGTGTATTTGTAACAAGAATAACAACGTTCCTTAGCGATCAATATAAAGTGAGTCCCCTGAATGGTCTGCAGCGATTTCTTTCTAAGAATTGATGCAGTGAGTTTCTCAACGACTATAAGGAGTACTTAAGAACGTGTCTCTCCCTCACCCGATTAGCGCTGAATAGCTTCACCATAGCGAGTCGTCGTTGCCTTATCTATAATTCCTACTAATTCAGTAGATTAACTGCATCACGGTAGAAACTGTGAATCATATCAATTAGACGGTGCATCTCTATATGTCGATACGCATGGATCAATATTACTGAAGGATAATTATACGGAATAGTTTAGGACTTGCTGATAAGCACAACGGATCTATTTACTTCCCGGCTGTCAATCGAAAGTGGCATATACGAGCAGCATTAAGTCTGATCGATTCGCATCATCATCACGCGGAAGCCCCTAAATGTCAACGTCAACGATAACGAGCATTGGAAATAATCCCCATGTAATCTCGTTGCGGTTGTGATTGTAGTGCACACACCAAGTAGACGATTGCAATGCATAGACGTATTCGTATTAGCTATATAATCCGGGGCGGTTCTCACCGTTTGGACTAGTAGGTCCACCCTGGGGCGTGTACAGATGTCCATGCGGATTATGCGGATGTGGAGGTGGGGGTAGCCACGCGAAACTGGCAAGAGAATGCGGAAATCCCGCGGGAGACCATCCGGATGCTGTTCCTGGAGTTCCTAAGTAGGGTCCTGGAGGTCTTTGTCCACCAGGATGAATTGGTTGAGGTATCACTGGAGTTGATTTTTCTTTATCTCGTTTACTTCCACCGTCGGCATCATGCTCTATTTCACCATCCGAATCCATAACATTTAGATCTTCCGACCTGGAACCACTGCCGACGTCCATCAGCCTTTCACAGCTGCCGTCGCCTTCGAGAGATCTCGGTGCTTCGGAGTCACTTCGCTCATTATCCAACTCTAATCGTGTTGGTGATACAGAATGGTTTGCCAGTCTTTCGTCGTCTAAGTCGTCGTCGTCGAGTTCTTCATCTTCAGTTCGCCGGTGAAGAAGTTGCTTAGGTGAACTGTTTCCATTGCCACTCAATCGTTCATCCGTCAAACCGACGGGTGATGAAGATTTCTCATTTATTCGTGACGTTCTTGAGAAATCCTTCACAGTGATTGTGTCTTGTCGATGCTCGCTAGATCTTCCAGAATCGGAGCTTGATGGATTACAACGCCCACTATGGTGATGATGGTGATGATGAGAAAGATGCTGCTGTTGGAGATTAGCAAAACTGGTCAAGCTATTTGCAGTTAATGGACTCAACCTGGCTAAAAGTTCACGATTATGCAAACTTCTTTGCCGCTCCTGTTCCATGATAAGAAAGTCTCTATATCTACGAGCTTCATCCTGCATCTCCAAACTCTTTTCCGACGCATCACTACTTGCCAAATCATCACCATTTTCTATACTACTTGTTCCTCTTCTACTGGTCGAATTATTAACTGGTGATTTTTTCGTTCCACTTAGCAAGGCATCAACACTAAAACTTATTTTACCACTACGAGGTTTTGGATTAGACGCAGCTGATGTAGGACTTGCCATATCAACGTCTTCAGACAAGCTAACACCACCGGCAGCCGCATTCGTGCTGGCTCCTTGCATCGAAAGCCCTTCGATGTTACTCATACCGGTTGCAGATTGCTGCAATTATCCACTCCTCTCACCTTCGCATACACTTGACCCGGCGGCATTCGCACGTTACTCCAAATTTCAACTATTTCATTCTCAATTTGACAACAGACATATCAATCAGATGTCTCATAAACAAACTAAAATAAACTCTTTGCAACACTTTTTCTATCTCTCGTATGTCAATTGAAAAATCAGCAACAAGTCCGGCATTGTCGCAGATGATCTCAATCACTCAATAATCCACCACAATAACACACGAAGCCTCGAAATGCTGGAAAAGTGTTAGCACTCACTAAACAGTACAGCGTTATTTAACAAATATGCTGAAAGATGTTTGTCGCGTGGTGGCCGCCTCTGCCGCGGAAACGGCACTGATTACGAGTTTACCGTCACCAGGAGCGGAAAGCCCGCGACCTCGACGTCGCGTGCACCGCCCCCGCGAGACCCGGTGGACCAGTTCCAGCGTCGACCGTGCTGCTTCGACCAATGCCGTCGTGCTGGTGGCTGGTACAGGCGTTGCGCCTATGGGCGTTACCTTTGCTGTCTTTTCACCAATCGAATTGTTGCCCGCGAATTCAACACGACCCTCTGCACCCTCTGTTTTCATGCTCTCCCTCAATCAAGCCTCTATTCAATGTCCTGTCTCTCTCTCTTGACTGGGATCAGCCACCGTTGATTCCCTACAACCAGAGTAGGGGCATTATAGAGAGTGAATTGCTTATGTGAACGTGACGACTTCTAATTGCCTAATTCACGCCTCGAACCACTGATCAATTCGATCGTTTAATCATACAGATAGACAGTAATTTGAGAAGAATTATTATATCCAATTATTATTAGGATACATTGGACATTTTTAGATTTAATATCATTCAGAGGAGTTAAATTAAAATAGATTGACTAAATAATAATCATTTCCATGTAATCGCGGCTGTGTTTATATATTGTTTGAAGCGATATTTTAGGATTAAACTAATCCATCAGACTTGGGGATTCGTTTATTATACGCAGACTATATAAATGACAAGCATCGCTCCCGAGGGAGAAGCTCAGGTGTATAGAAAAAAGAGTCAAGTAAGATGGAAAAGGAAATAAGAGGTTTGAGTCGCTCTATTCCTGCTCTTTGCAGTCAAGCAGCTTATATTTTGAATCTTGTTAGAATTGTAGACAGAAGAACCTGCGGGATATCGCTTCGCCCACCCACCACTCTCGTGTTTTAGGGGATTTATTTGGAAATGTTTGTTATAGGTATTTTCAATATAATATAAACTAAGAAGAGGAATAAACTTGAGGAAAAAAAATATTCCTCGAATTGCAAGGAGAATAACAGTCAATGACAATTTATAATTAACGGTGTATTAGTATTTGTTGGATGTAGTAATGAAAAATCAATCGTTTTCTTGTCATTTATAATGTGTTAATTCATTTTACAAGTTTTTTTTGTCGTGGAAAATTATCGTATGATTTGAATAATTAAGTTGTAATTTAGAGAAAATATTCCAAAATAAATATTTTTTAAATGATTGATGATATTTTTCCTTTACCAAATAAAATTTATTATTGAAGTTAAAATTAATCAGTGCTGGAGATTAAAATTGGCATTGAAAGAAATTTTATTGTTGATGATAAAATTCAATAAATTGATCACAAATTTTCTAGCCATTGATGAATACACAGTCTCTTTAATTATTTTAATGATCTTTATTAATCAAAATAAAAATACTAGCTAGCTATTTCAAATAATTTATTAATTAATCAATTATTTTATTATACATTTAAATAACAAAGTTCATCAATCACTTCCATTTTCATCAGTGAATACATTTGATACAATAATAAATACTACTCCAAAAAGTTTAATGATTTGGACTCTAATAGTCTACATTGAATCACCAACTTGTATTAAATTTTAATCTTAGTGGGCATTAAATAATTGTTTAAAAAAATTGAAAACAATTATAATTAATTAGCAATACATTATTGAATTGGAGTTGATAAAGTGAATTTTAAAATACTATTCAATCATCTATCATGTCCAGATCTCCAAGCCACCTATCCAATAAAATAATCATTTCAAGTCTCTTCAAACTTCAATACCTCTAATTTTTAATTCGAAAATGGCAGTAACGAAGGGTACTTAGCTCACTTGAGCCAACCCATCTCGCAGGCAACTTTCTAATGAACACTATACGATGAGCATTAGTCAACAAAATAGATGAAAATTGATGCAGCTTATATTGAATAGAGATAAAAGGTATGGCAGATAATAGACTTCTAAGGATAGTCTATAGTCTATTAAATGTCCTCGAAACCAGTTAGTGAATCGGCAATCCAGTTTAGATACAAAATGGCTGTCGTTTAGTGACGATTAATGATCCACGGTGGTGCCTTCAGGGTCCAACATAATGGGGCAGATGCGTTCAGGGTTCGTGGATCTCTAAACGTGGCTGTTAGTCCTGATGCTCTTCTCTTGTCTCTTTCGTTACGTTCATCTATCTGCTGACTATTAGAGAGATACCACCATTATGATTCCTTCTTAAATTCCAGTGTGTTTGTGCATACATCAAGGTGTTTGGTGTATATCATTTTGTCTCTGTAGTAGTTATTTTCCACGCGTTCACTTGAGTTTATATATTGCTTTATAATATTTAGTTGTCGTGGAGCATTTAGTTTGGCGTTTTATGCTTCAACGACTACCCTTCGATATGTACAGAACACTTTATAGAAGTGTTATATATATTAAACGACTTTCAAACGATTCGTTGAGGCTTTTGTGTGATTGGTACGAAAATGATTCGAGTGCGCTTTTTAATGTCGAATTAGTTCGAGTTCAGGAGTAATGTAAAGAAAATGCTGACACAAATCGGTGTCATTTTGTTCGGACTTTCTCTCCCACGCTCTTGTCGGTAATAAATCCAATAAATCATTAAAAAGCAGCATCACTATCCTACACTGGTGTTGATTTACTCTAGAAAATTGAGTTAGTAAAACGTGGTCCTTTGACAGTTGAGTTCAACGGCTTTTTTAATAATGAAAAATTGATTATGAAAGTGTATGGACGGGAGTTAATTAATTAGTAAAAATACTTGGTAATTAAATTGTTTAAATTAGATACACTGATGGAAAAATTTATTTAGATAAGGGAAGATTAACTTTGATATTAATTTTAATTATTTGAAAATTTAACTTAAATACATTTCAAGTACTATTTTTATATCAACTTGTTGTACCTACAAGGTTTTAATCTAGACCCAACAGAAATTGAGACTGTTGAAGTCTTTTTTTGTGTAGGTTTATATTAAATTCAGGTTAATCGAGGATTAGATAAATTTAATATTATTAAATAAACTCTCCTATTAGAAGTTGAATAGGTATCATTAATTCTCACGTTTAGTTTGTATGTCTACCCACAAAATACGTAAATTAACTAACTGATGCTATCTTATCTGAAGGGTTCTGTCTATTACGCTTATTATGACATTTTTAAAAATGTCAATGGCTTCCAACAGATTGATTAATAGTTTTTTAAATACTTTTTTCAAAAATTTTTATCATCAGCTAATAATATTTCAAAGAGTTGACTGTAATTGGGAAGAATGAAGTATTAAAAAAAAAAATCATTTCACTCTGAATTACTTGATTGTTATCAAAGAATTAAATATTCTTATGACTTGCAAATAAAAATGAAGTCGAGTTTTTCAGCAAACTCCAAGTTTTTTCATTTGTTATGTATTTATTCAGAACTTATAAAGTTATCAATAATCACATGAATAAATCATGCTACAGAATTCCAACTTGTGTCAACTTAGAAAGTTTCAAGAAATAATTTTAAAGTTTCAATAAACTATTCTTTTGTAAGAAATATTAACACTATTACTATTATTCATACAATTGTGCATTTCAACCCTTGAGTGTTGACTTGGTAATAAAAATTTTGCACTTCAACTTTTCTTTGATTCAATTTCTTAAAAATCAGAAAGTTCAATTTATTTCTTATTTTTTTATTTAAATAAATTAAATAATTCGATAAAGTCTATTATTGAAAAGCTAATTAATTTTTTTATCGACCTAAATTTGAATCTAATTTTTAATTTGTATTATTTCTATTTACTACTAATAATAAAATCACTAAATGGCTTGAAAAAATAATTTTTCCATTAAATCATTGCTATCAATAATTTTTATCTTCAATTTCCTCCATGCAGCTTATATTTCTACCCACAAACAAGGGTCATTAACATCAACAATTTTTATTTGTATCTCGTTAAAAATAAATCCACTGAATAATTCATGAAAAATTCGGCATCACATTAAAGTGATGTACACGCGAGTGCAGGGTTTAAAGGAGGATTATTTGCTGGGATTATTATACCTCAGAGTAATAACAGTTGACGAGTTGATGCTACTACAGTGGTTTTGATCCCAGGAGATGTTAAGAATTTGGTAGGTTGGTCAGTTTGGAAATTTGCGCCACGCCTACAGTTTAACAAAATAATGCCAGCCGTTTAGAGATACAATGACCGTCAGCCTAATACCGGATTAAGGTATACATACACGTGTACCCATAGTTGGAACATGAAATCGTGACGAGAGCAGCCATATTCGAGATATTCATGTAGTGCTGGAGCTACGTTTTACACTCCCCTTTGGATTTATCTTATTCTATATTTTGGATTAACTTGTGCCCTGGTAAAAACACTGGATCTGGGTGTTGTTTTTTCTTTGGTGATGACAATTCACCATATTTTCAAGCCTGCGTTATGTAAATTTTTAAATCCTATCGTGAATAGTTGTATCTACATCCTAAAACATCAAATATACATACAATGTTTGGCTTGGACAGTGAATGAGATTAGTCTTGTGGTTATCAAGTTCTAAAAATGACTGACCTGGGTCAACATCTACCTGGACTCTAAACTTGACTTACCAACTTACTTTGCTGGTCCCTGGCCAATAGTTTAAGTGCTTAGACAAGATTTCCAAAACAAATCTGGTTAAAATGTGCTAAATATTTGGAAAATTGCTGATGAACCATAATTACTATATTTTTAGAGAAAATACTCTGCTGGTTATTGCTTTTTAAATAGTTTTTAATAACACGCTTTGGTGTCGGGGAAATTTTTTTGAATGTATAAAAACAGTTGGGTCATAAATTAGAATTTTTTTTTATTATTTATTCTGCAGATATCAATGAAGATAATGTTATACATTTTGTATCCACTTTTAAATCAAAATAGTGAGAATTTATTGTTCCTAAACAGAAATAAATGCAACACAATAATTCAAATTGTGAAAATGAACTACTGGGAATGGTTTGATTTTTTAATTTCCATGTTGTGAAATATTTAAATTGAAAGTTCAAAAAAAAAATTATTTTTATCATTATTATTATTATTATTATTATTATAACATTTTATGATTTGTTGATCATGGCTAAATAATTATTTCACTAGATATTATTTATTAAAATATTCCACAGTAAAATGTTAGTTACTACTTTCAATCATTTTCCAGTTTAGTTGTGCATTATTGTTTTATGAGTCTTCCATGAGGTGATAACATTGATGAAACTTCACTTTAGTTGTAAAGTGCTGTGAAGTTAAACGACCAATGAAGTTATAATTATGAATTACATGAAAAATCAATAAAGAACATGTTGAATAAATTTATAATCCAAAATGATCATTTTGAAAATTAATTTTTGTCGAAACTTTCAGATAACGAGGTATTTTATTAAAATTGAATATATTTGTATTTGAATAAAACATTTTGTAAAAAATTATTGTAATGTAAACAATCAATTAAATTAAAATAACAATCCTAACTTCTCCAATCCTGTTCAAGATAGAATCTAAAGAACTCCATTTACCAAACGCAAGGAGAATGAATGATTTATTCCATAATCATGGTATCAAATGAATAGCTTGAATAAACTGAATTTAGGAAATATTAAGTCTGAATGGAGCATTTTGTACGACAGTGAAAAAAGCTTTGGTATATTAATAGAAGACATTAAAGGATGATTTGTGATAGTCATGAAACTTGATATTTTTCAATCGCTTGGACTACTGCTTCTTAAGGTGCAAGATATAAAAGTGTACACGGTGTCTAACGTGATTATTTTTTTCCCTATCCATAAGAACTAAAGCTAAGTGAGAGAATCGATTCAACAGAGCGTAAGAAACCAGATGGATGCTCGAGAGTTAACGCAGCGCGACAATCTCTTTTTCTCCCTACTTTTTTCCTAGTTTCATCTCTATTATACTTGTTTATTTATTATTAATATCAAATTCATAACAATCACACAATAGCCATCGACGCCATGAGACTCTTTGTATTACGGGCCACCAAATATGTCCTGTCGTCACGCTTTCCGCACTTCTCGTCATATAAAAGAGTGCTTTCCACGCCTTTTCAAGATTCCAGTGTATTCTCATCAACTGATGAATTATGACTTGATAGCATTCAGTAATGAAATCCTGGTCTTTCAGAAACTAGGCATGCTGAACAGTTATGTTGATAGTGACTGGAATTTACTTGAGATTATCTCAATAAAAAAAATGTGCTGATAAGTTTGATATTAGGGGGTAACATTTCAGTCGTTGAAAATTCAGAGCAGGAAATTAGACAGCCGTCTGTTCCCATAGAAATAGCCACCAAGCGTGAGAGATACCAGGAATATGTCGAGAACTCTGGATGAGTCTCATACATATCCATCCAAAGGGAAGATCTGTGGGGGTGGGTTTCTGTATGTTGTACGCATACTCATGCTCCGAGCATTTTGAAATCATCGAGATTCATCTTTAATTCCTTCAATGAATTTAATTATCATTTTATTATCTTGGTGGAATGGAATTGAGGTTGTTTTATTTGAAAAATTAAAGTAAATACATTTTAATGTACAATTGTCACATCCATATGTTTTTTTAGTAAAAATGTGAAACTAAGAAATAGATTTAAAAATTTATTATTGATTATTGAATTTATTTTTAAAAATATTTTTCATTATTTTTTACTTATTATTTGCTAAAATTTTTAATTGGCTTTTTAAGTCTTTTGTTAATTTATAAATAACTATATTGATTTAATCTCATTATTTTCTTGTATTACATTCAATAATTGAAAAAAAAAATTGGATATTTAAAATTTACTCATTTTTTATAAATAAAAGAATTTAAATTTAAGAACCTTAAAATCATAAATCCTATGAAAATCGATTGAATACATTTACAAAACAATTCTAAAAAAGATGATAATCGACGAAAAATATCAATCAAATAAAATCTCCACACAAAATCAAATTTTATTTTCATAGATTCCTCATTACCACATGAAAGAACAATTTTCCTCACTCATGAAAATTTATTTGATACAAAAAATTACGTTTCTAACAAAAAATCTTTTCCTTCTAAGTATATAGATATATGAATATCTAATACACAATTGTAAAAGCTGTTGCTGATATCTTTCCCTACTGCGACCCTTTTCTGATCGCCAGTCAGCCAAGAAAGATCTGTTACAATTTAGTTTCCAGTGATAGAGGCATCAAAATACACCCATGTCACTCTCAAATGGAGAGACTGAATTGACTCTATACTGTCAAGCGAGTCATCGTAGTTATCTCTTCTTCGGATAACGTGATTTTTTTTAAGAAATATGTGTGGTGTTGGTGTATGATTCATTGACGTGTGTAATAGTATGATTTTTTGGGTAAATAACAGACAAAACAAGATTTCTTAATATTATCGCTACTAATAAACTACTCGACTATTCCATTAAATTAATATTATTGAGATGTGATAGCCATTATTGCGATCACATCATGTTATTTTTAAAAACTGTATCTATTATTACAAATATATAATTAATGAGAAATGAAGATTTATTCATTAAAAATGACTTTTAATGATTAGCTAATAGGTTGTCGAATAAATTTAATTTGTTATTTAAATGTAAATAAACGTTTCTATCAGACGACAATATAATTGACTTCAATAGAGATGAATTGTTTAACAGTAGGATTAATGAACTATAGACGGAAATTAATTATATTAAATGAATTTATATTTGTTTATCGATTTCTTCTTATGAATATTTATTAACTATAGGAATTATTTTTTTTAAATTTAATCCATGGATTACTTTTGTATGAATTATTCAGACAACTTAATTAACTTATTTTTATATTTTACTAATTTTAAATTGATGGCCAGTTTATTATAATGCTCTTCATCAGTATTACAATAATCAATCTTCTTGATATTCAGAAAGACTGGCATAATGTACATTTAAGACAATCATGAACAAATAAAATTATAATTTACTCAGAGTTGAAGTAGTCTTGATCGATATTAGTAGCAATTTATATTCGTGAATATTGAATGAAATCGATCGAGGGCAAATTAAGACAAAAATTGATGTTTAATTAATGAAATTAATTTTGTCGTCACTGTCAACGAATTTATAGTTCATTGTTTCAATTCATTACTCCGAAAATGTTGATAATTTTTACTAGCTGTATGATGATCTGAAGATTTTCTTCAATAAATCAGTGCTAATCCAACCTCACTACCTTCCTATTACTACCATAGAACTATTCATTACATAAATAATTACAACATGGCCCTGGTCTTATTTTCTCTTTTAGACTTGAATTCATTTCCTTATAAGTAGCTGATCTAAAAAATCAAGTGGGCCATGTTTAGAACTCTAGAATAGGATTGAATTTAAATTGCTTCTCTGGGGGAAACTAGGACAACTTTACAAAGTCTAATAATTTTTATTTTAATTCTAGTGCTACTGATAAAAATTCTTAGACGTTTAATGTCACAAATAATTATTTAAATTAATGTATTGACAGAAAAAAAAATGCATCTGTTAGATAATAAGAGAGATGGAGAGTTGTAGAGTTTCCAAAAGCGCTTCTTAGTCAGCCAACGAATTTATTGAATGAATGTTTGGTGAAGAGCTGGTCTCTAAGAGCCAATCACATTAAGAAAACATAGGAAAATTAAGTGTCAAAGTAAACAATTAAGAAGAATAAAAGAAAAGCGAGAATTACTTTTGAGTTGGTGGCAAGTTTTGACAGGACGACGTGAGCTCTTTAATCTGAGGATTACTGGGTAGTCATAAAGCTTAACAGGTTTGTCGCGTATTTCTTATAAGCTTGACATTTACAGTGTCGATCATATTTTCAAGTTGCCCACCTTCTCTGCGCATTCTCGTTGTATTTCTTCGGAGCAATGTACACACAACCAGTGAGCACCATCGTGTTTCAGTTGATCCCATTCATTGACACGCCAGGTACCCACGAGCACGAGAGTACACAGCGGAAGAAAAGACTTGATGGAGAAAATACCCTAGAGATAGCGAGAACAACGACTTATGGGCGACTTAAGAGAATGTCTGTGGACGCTTGTTTTACACGCAACCCTCTTATTCATGCTGACACTCTAATCCAATTTGTAAATCCCTTTCCGGTGAATCGTACACTGGTTTATTGTGAGATGAGGACAATATGACTGGTACAGGTAAACAAAACTCATCTTTATTTTCCTAGATTTCCATTGCTCTTTATTTCTTTATCATTTCAATCAAAACTCCTAGAACTTTTAGAAGCTCAACGAGCATGAGAAAGAAGCCAATCATTTTTCAAAATGTTTCGTTATTTGAGAACTACTGAAATTGATTTTTTTTTTTTGGTAATTTTAAAATGGCTAAATAATAGTAATTAAAAAAGTGGAAGGATAAAATAAAAGAGAAAGGGAAAAAAACTTCATAGCATTGAAGATAAGTCTAGTAGAAGGAATGGGGAAAGCCCGGGAGTAAGTCCAAGTTTTTTCATCTTCCTCCATTTGTTTCCCCCGCTGACGGCAAGGGGACGTTATAATTAGGCCGCTGATAAGTCTCGGGAGCCCGACCCCGGCCTGCAACAAAACAATTTTTTGTTAATCATCAACGCGTAATCTTAATTGCGAGTAACGACCAACTGTAGAATTAATTATATTGGCTGCAATAATTATAATTAAAATATCACGGTGTCTTCAATATATTTTAATTAATTTTATCTCATTACTTATTAGTTTATTGCTTTTGTGTTATATTTATATAATATTATTGTCTACTAAATAATAAGATACCAACTATGATAATTTTATGAATAGTCTCTAAAATGGATATAAATCTAAACAATTTAGAACTCTAGATAAAATCTGGCTAATCTCAATCAGTCTTTTTTTTAAACAAAAATTTTTATGGATCGATGGTAATTTTTTTTGTGAATTAGCACTATGGAGCTTATTGTCGTAGTTTGCGATTACGCCACTGTAATTTTGTTTTCTGAAAAAAAATACTAATTTAAAGAATTATTTACAATAATTTCATATTAAATTATAATTATAAGCTCATATGTAAACTTCTTTTTTTTTTTATATATTTTTTTTATTCAAAGGTTTGAGTGAAAAGAACTCAAAGACGAAGCTGAGAATGTAATTATTGAATATGAATGTATTATTTTACTTTCTCCTTTATTCTTTATCCTTAAATACCCAACTTCATTCAATTTTAATAATAAAATTTAAAAATAATAATATTATTGCTAATAATAAAATCATAATTCATTTATTATTACATTACATCTACTTTTAGAACCACACCAATTCTCAACAATGATCCCATAATTCCAAATCTCACAAAAATCATCATCTCATACTCGAATCGTTAAAAATATCGTCTTTCTTTTCAAACCTATCTTCTAAATTACATGAAATTGTCTCTTCATATACATCACATACATCAAATCTATACATGTACATATAATAACAATATTATAATGCATTCTTCATTACTCTAGTACTATTTTGACGTCTCCAGTTTTCTCTTCCGTGTTCCCACTGCCTCTTTAGCTTATTTACTCAATGTATATCGAACCAACGATAAATTCATGGTATATTCATTACGTGACACGGCTCGTTTATGGTCAGATAGTGTGGAGAACGATTTATTCAACATTACATCTTGCCAGATAAGGCAAGGACCGCTTCACTGCTGCACACACCTTATACTCACGACCTGTTGTCTTCATCGGAGCATTATTCGTTGAGTATTGTTCAGCAGGGAAATTATTCCAGTTAAATATCCCGTGTCTTTATGTATAAATTGTTGCATAATTATCATTATAATAATTAGAATGCAACTTTTAATTATTACAATTGAATAATTAATACTAAATAACTCAAGGAGGGGTTGTATTGCAGAGTCTACTCTATATTTAGTGTTGATTAAAAATAAGTAACTCTTAATATATAATACTATTGGCAAATTACTGATAGAAAAGTCAAGCTTCTTTTTCGTTTAAAGCAAGCGTTAATTGGCAGTGACTAATTGCTACGTTTTATCAATAACTTATCATGACCTTTTGAGAAAAGGTTCACATCAACAACGTTCTTATATCATGTCGCAGAAAAGAGGAGAGTTATAATCTTTCATAATTTACGCAAATTATAATTTTTCCTTCAATTTAATTTATATTCTAAATATGGAAGATTATAAACTCGTTTGATTTTATTACGGAAATAATAATAAATTTTAATAATAATAATTTGAATAAATATTATCTTCACGACTGATTTGTTATTTTTTTTTGTTGCCATTTACTTTTCTTCAATTAAAAATATTTTTTTATCACAAAAGCTTACGTAAGCAAAATATCGGCTTAATTATAGAGGTTTTTTATTTTGCTTTAATGATATGTAATTTTTTAATTAATTAAAAAAATAGAGATACATTTTTTCTTGAAAAGGAATGATTGTTCAAAAAAATATGAAAGATTTTAAATGAGTTTTTCATCATCCAACTGTTAATTTTTTTTTGTCTTTTGGTAAATTATCAGTGAAACATTTGTTATTTTGAAAATTAAGTTTAGATAATTGGTGTAGTATTTATTCTTTTCATCTCGATATTTGTCGAAGGATGGGCCAAGATAGGCGTAACTTGAGCTCATTTTTACTGAATTTTCTAACCAGTTTGAGAAAAAATAAAGAAAATTTGCAACGGCTATAAGAACTAAAAGGTTGAAATATACTCGACGTATTGCGTTTGTGGCTTCGACCACGCCCTGGCGTCGCGTCGAGATGAAATTCGACCGTCTGCTTGAAACTTTGAGAGATATATTGCCTTTTCGAACACGTTTTTAAGACAGCCGTAAATTGGGAAAATTGATTGATTTTTTTTTATTTTAGAGTTCTTAATGAGAGTAGCACCTCCTCTGAGTCATTAGGATAGTCGAGTTGACCGGAAGTTTCCTTCTATTTATCACATTTTATTCGTCTAGCTATTATCGAGTGCTTGACACTTTTTAAAGAAGGAAAATCATTACTATCGGCTAGTTTTTTAACCAAAAACTAATAATAAATATAAAAAATATAGGCAAATGTTGAAACTTGGGTTTTTAGAGTAATTTTTAGAGCAAAAAAAATTCATCAATGATGGTTAAATAATTTATGTAGTAATTGATTAATTAAAAATATGATTTTTGATTTAGAAAAAACAATTTTGTTTATTACACATTTTTTTTTCACTCCATAATTTCATCAAATAATTCATAAATTTAAAAAATTAAATATTTAATTTATTTAAAATTTATTTATTTATTTCTAAAACATCTTCTTTTTTTAATACATTTTTGAGTTAATCTATAAACATAAAAAAAATTTTTGTTCAATAAATTAAACGAGTTTATTCGTACTTTAAAGTTAAATACATAAAGAATGAAATTTAAAAGAAGCATATTAATTTATCGAATAAGAGGCATTTAAAAAGTTCCGAGAAATTACGAAGAATTTCATGTCGAGTATTTTCCACGAATTTATTTAGGTCATGAGACAGAAAACACCTTGGAGCAGAGACAATAATAAAAGATTAAAATTCTGACTTTAGAAAATTTTCTACGAATTTATCTAGGTCACTCAGCAGCACAGAAACTTTAAAACAATAACAAAGGATTAAGGTAATAAATCTGTCATGATAGATAATATCACTGCTGAGGTATTTCATGAGAAAAATGTCTCAAATAAATTCTTAAAATCCTTATTGACGAATATTAATTCACTATCTTCATATAAATGGATGTCTTAAATACTACAGCACTACAGATGGAGTATTTTTAATGAAAAAAAAATCGTTTTTTAATTTTTTCTTCTTCTATTTATTAAGTATTAATTTAAAAAATGTGTGTGTGTATGTATGTAAAAATTATTTCTTTAATTTATTGTGAATGAAAGTTGCATAAGTGAATGAATATTAATTAAACGAATCAACAAATCAGATTTTTTATTATTAAAAAATCAAAATTTTTACAATAAACCTTATCAATGCTACATAACAAATTATTTTCATTAAAAAACTCTAATTCATAGAAGGAAAAATATATTAATTCTAATAATTTATCAGTTCTTTTCAAAAATTATAATATCATCTATCCTATTAACTTACATTATCTCTACCCTAAATAATCATTTAAAAAATTTTAATTCATTAAATTTATAATCAACATAAGACGTCAGTAAATTGATAAATACTTCAATCCATCATAAAATCATTTGTAAAAGAGTATCAAAAATAATTTTTAAAAAATTACCCCAGAATTTTTTATCAAACGAATTCTTATCCTATGATTATTCGGAAGTCATTCTGTGATATAAAAGTCAATTGACTCAACGGAAAAATGGTATCAATTAATCGATTGTGAAATGTTGACATTCAATTAATAAATCAAACGACGCGACCTTTTTATTTATCACAACAGGAAAAATCTCTTAGTCATCCGAAAAATTTTCCTCAAGACTTTCCTAATGAAACAAATAAAACATCTACAGCTAAAAATATAATATGCATCTTAATTGTCCGATAGCACTATCAACAATGTTGTATATTAGCTTGGTAATCTCATTTTTTTCATCTTGAATTTGTTTTAAATCACAGTCGGTGTTAAAGTGTTAGGCAAGATGTAAATGTGAAGTGAAAAAACGATTATCCGTGTAGTACGAGGTCGTGCATGACCACTGGCACGTTTGAGCGCACGGTCGGAGGTCGATTCTTATGTTCTCACTCTCACTTAATTACATTCACATTATATACACTATAATATCCTAATGCAACCAATTTTATCAACGTCAATAGATGTTATTTATAAACTCAAGCATTTCATCTCCACTAATAAAACATATAAAATCTCAACTCAATATATCATTACTCAAAAGATCCAACATTTTATTTTCAAATTTGTTGTCATTCACAAATTTTTCTTCTTCGTCACCCGCGATGAAGAAGGCGATGATTAAGTTTTTATTGAAGCCACCAAGTGTATCTCATAGAAAACAACTTAGTCACAAGGTTACAATAGAATTGACGATGAATGAATAGTTGATAGAGTGGGTGTTCTGACTTTTGGCTTACATTGTAATCCCTAATATCACAATATGAGTATACATGTGTATAAATGACAGATTTTAACTTGTCTAGCTGTCTCTCACCACTACCTCATTAAATTTAATCGCTCCCTCGAATCAACTTCCATTCGTTTGATTTGAAATAATCACACAGATGGGCCTCTGTTGGTATTATTATTTGATACTTATGTGTGACCATTGACATCAATACTCCAATCGAAATGTACGACGTATTTTCATCTTTTTCTCACTCCATCACAATAAATCGTCGTAGGATTAGATTGTTATGTTCTTAGCACGCTTGGTTGACCTTGCGTAAAGCGTACGTCGTATTATCAAAGTGTAGCGTTTAGAAATTATTTGTCCTTCACCTTTTGTGATTGTTAATTAAATAGAATCATTTTTTATGCTTTTAAGTACTAGCAGGGTGAGGTGAATAATTATTTTGATGACTGTAGAGTTTGATTGTTAAGTGAGTCAATTATTCTGAAACCTTTTCGATTCATATATCAATGAAATGTTGAAAGGATTGCCCTTTTATTATCAAATAATATCTTTCTAATTTACATTTACTTCGTGTCGAGACTCTATTTAACAATACAATTTAAAATCAGGAATTGAAGAGTGAAGAATTTAAAAAAGAGAGAAGTTTATCTGAAAGATGATGATCTTTACAGCTTCCTCGATGTCCTTTTGAACGTCTTCGAAACGATTCGTTCGCTTCTTATGAGAGCTATTCGATTGAATTAAATGATTATCTTTCACGGGAGTGAATAAATTAGAAGGATAGAATCACCTTTGGATGATTACAAAAATTTTAATTGATCAAATTTCATTTATTTTAATAACCAATGCATTTTTATTAATATTAGAACTATTGTTGGATCTTTATTTTCATAAAAACTATAAAACTGATTTTTAAATCCTTTAAAATAAAGTATAAATGATTATTTCGTCAGTTATTAATTAAAATAAATGATGATAAAAAATGAATTATATTCTTTATGAGGCAAGAATCACTTAAAAAAATACAATGAAGTTAAATAATTGAAAGAAATATACCAAGACATAAATATTTTTTTTTGTTACCTACTACTTTTACAGTACTCGGAAATGATTTTATTTTGAAAAAGTTAATTTTATTTGATGGCATTGAAGAAAAAAGTGGCCCTTTTACAGTCCTATTTAGCTGATAATTAATACTTTTGATAAATACTTGACATCCTGAAATGAATATAGTACTTTTGTTTCCTCAATTTTTTTTGAAACAAGTTAAAAATAAATGTTGATTATTCTTGAAACAGATATATATCTGATTTATTTAATTACCACCATAAAACTCAACTGGTAGAATTAAAAGAAATTTGTTTGGAGATCCGAAAGCGCTTAGTCAGATTAGATTTAAAGATAATAGGAGCGACCTGCAGGTTCAGAAGTCACAGCTTGGAGTAGTAGAACATCTTACAGAGTCAAGTGAGACTAATTTTGTGCGGTGACTTCAGAAGATCTGAAGTACGATGGTGTGTGGACAGAAGAGATCGAAGATCCAACAAGACTATGGAAAAACCATTGGTTATCTTAGAGAGGTCCCTAAACTAATTATAGGTTCGTCAAACCTATTTTCGAATGTGTCGGCTCCTTGTTTGCGGGTTGTCAAAGGTTCTCTCGAGTTTGTACCGAACAGTCGTTCTTCTTTCGCTTGACTTTTTCTAATCTTTATAGTCGATATAATGTCTCATCCTTCACTTTCCTTTCGTTCAGAACAAAGAACAAAAAATGTTCTTTTACAAAATTATCAGTGATCTTGTTGCGATAAGACATCATCTGCATTAGTAATGGGAAATATATTTTCGAGGGACTTTTAAAATAACCGTGAAATTCGAAAAAGACCGGGGAAATGAAACTCAAGGGTAACTTTAATTTTTTTAAGTAATATTTTGAAAAATTATTTAGGAAAAAGGATTCCTTTGTACCTTTTTTTCAAATTGTGACAATAATCTTCTACTTCTTTCAAATATTATTATCAACGAAATAAATTTTTTAAGTTTATAAAATTAGTTGACTAAAAATTAAAATATTTATTGCTTACTTGTTTTTTCTTTTTGTTTTAATATAATTAGATCATTGTTTATTTATGTTTCAAATAGGTTGAATATTGTAAAATGGTATTGTAAAAATTTTTGTCATAATTCTGCTTTTACTTTTAATAACAAACATCCCATGAAAATAAGAAAAAATAATAATTCCAATCTTTAATAAATAATGAATATATTCAATTGAAAAATAACTTCTAATGAAAATATTAGTAGTCCTCAAAAATTTTTCTCCATCAATCGTCTCCACTCTTTCCTAATCGTTTACCCCGATCACACACACGAACCGAAGTTGCTCTTTTTACCTGTAATCATGACTTGTTTAAATCTATTAGAAGACTCGTTAGAGAGTGCAGGCCGAGTAAAGGATGTGCGATGAAGAAGACGAATATTCGTAAATGAACAAAAAGTATTCTTCTATTTCTCTCAATAGCGCAGCGCACAAGAGCCGATTTATGAATTGCTCAAATAATTTATTAAGCCTAATTTTCAATGGGCTCCAAATTGAATCTGATTTAAGTACAATATGGTATTGTGATGGCCCGCACAGACTTGGCGGTCTCGCGTCAGAATGCGTTGCTTGATTCATACAAGAGCGCACGTGCGGTGGTGTTAACTAGTCAGGACTGTGTATGGTGAGTGGGCATTCTCATATGTTCACGAACGGGTGAGGTCCACAGCTCAGCCATTTCATGTGTCAAAGGTGCACTTGGAAGAATGCTTGTTGATTGGGATGAGTGAGCGAAACAGATGAAGAATCATATCATCGACGTCTAATAAGTCACTGGCCAATTGGTGTTCTGCTCAAAATAAACAAATTAGGTATTCAGTTGATCAACGAATAACAACAAAAAAAAAAGAAAAAAAATCTTTCAGTTAATGCTAAAGTAATTTTTTTCTAAATATTCAAGTATTTCTTGATTTAATAGATGACAATAAAAACTTGTTTGGGTCTAGGAAGTTGGTATTAATAAATCGACTCCTCTTCACCTGGCACATTGTTGAAGCTATGGAACTGGAACCACTGGAGAAAGAAGAATTTGGGGCTATTATTCAGATTATAAGATTCAATCGCAATAATACAAAGTCTCTCGTAGGCTGGTCTTCTCTTTATATAAGAGAATGCATCCATCAGATGATTTGGAGGGCAACACTCTGCTACATGAGCACAACAACAACACTCTTATGTGTCGTGTGTGGCCCTCAGGGTCACTAAGAAAATTACCTAAACGATATAGAGAGGCGTTTGTCCGACGAGAGACACATTTATGACCCAATCAACGATGTATTCAAACATAGTCACACCTCTTTGCTGGTGTCCAAGAGGTTTGGTCACCTTAAAAATCAGCGGGATAGTGTGATCGTGTTAAGAAAGCTACACGTGCCCACCTTTTGCTCTTATTTTTTTTTGGACAATAGAAGTATAAAGAAAAATTGCGTTAAAAGGAAATTTTTGGAGAATACAATAATACTGGTGGATCATTTCAAATTAAATACCACGGAATTTCTTGAAAAGCCTTCTTGGAGTACAATACTGACACGAGGATAAAATATTAGAGGAAAATTCATATTCTTTTTTGAAAATGGTTGAGGCTGCATGTGATATACATGGTAAAATATGATGATCATGAAGAATGAGATTTGTTAAAAGATGGTAATTTTAAATTGACGTTGTTCAGGAAATTGTAATAGATCAATATTATTGTTTTGATGCATCCGAAGAAATACATTTAAACGAATAAATATGACTTTTATACTAAAAGAGATTCAAAATAAATTTTACTCCAAAATTGAGGTAATTTAAGAAAAACAAGTTTTATTGCATTATGTTATGTTTAGTAAATAAAAATAAGATGATCAATAGTTGTGTTGTGGTCAACAACTGTATTTCTTACTTTATACTCTGTTGTAGATTCCACTATAAACAACACAAAACACACGAGATATTTAAAATTAATTGAAGTAATTTTTTAATAAACTCTAGAGTGTTCCTTTTATTATAAAACATCATAGCTATTTTTACTCAAATTTTTTCCTCCAAGTGGGGGTTTATAATAAATTAGAACCATTTTACAATTGTCAAATATTTTTAAAAGCTTCATAAGTATGGTCTCCAGAAGTCAAAAGCATTCGAATTCCTTTAAATTTCTTCCAATAAAAATATTTTCTCTTTTACAGATTTCGTTTGTGTTAGAACAGCCTGGTAGCCACATACAAGCATTGTAGCTGCAGAAAATTTCCTTCCCGTAATGTTTACAAACTTATTTCCAGACTCTTGCGGTGAAATAATATTTTTTTTCGTGTTCTTAACCCCAATGTGAGTCTATTAGTCTATGGGTCTCTAGTATGTATATATTTTTGACATTAGGAAAATGCACTCGAGAACAGCTGAGTCAGTCATATTTAAGAATTCAACATATTTTTTTTGTCCCATGTTGTAGTGATGAGAAATTGTTGTGACATGATTAAATTTACGTAGATTGGGTTTTAAGTCATAAGTATTAATAATAGTTTTCCTAATAAATTTTTAATGTAAATGCTACTGTAAATAAACCTTTGAAAAATTGAGTAATTGGAAAACATTAAATCACTAGACTTTAAAAATATTTTTTTTTCATTTGATTCTATTTGCTGATGTAAAATTTACAACAAAAAATAAGATGTTGATAACAAATAATTACAAATGGAGATCATAATTTTTGAAAATGTTTAAACTAATTTATGACATATCAAGCACTTATATCATGTTAATTTTTATAGTAAGATAGTAATAATTGAAGAATAGTAAATTCTTTGAATTAATGATGTTTATATATTTTTATGTCTTGTTAAAAGAGAATAATTAATTATTATGCTTTAAAAAATTTCAAACAGAGCTTGGATAGACAGAAAATTCTAAAAATATTATAGATTATTTTGAGTTCTGATATTTATGTAACTAATAATAATAATTTAAAAAATAAATTACAAATGATTAATCCTCAGCTTATCAACTAGCTGATGATCTAGTCAGCGCACTTTCTTGCTTTTACCCATGAATTGATTCAAATATTTATTAAAAATAATTGAAAGTTCAAATGAACTGTATAAGAAATGTAATAAGTTCAAAACATTATCGAAAAATATATTTGAGACACAAAAGACTTACGATTGACACTCTGAATATTAAAAATTAAATTATAATATAAAAATAAAATTTAGACTAACTTCTTTAGATTATTTTTCAAAGGTTAGTTAGTAGGTATTGAAAAGGCTGCATGCAAAATAATTTTTTAGCATACACTATTTCAAAAATAAATCGCCTGATGTGATGCAGCATCCCACGTGCTAGTTTAAGTGCTAAATAAATCAGTATAGATAATTAAATAAAAACCGTTAAAATTTAAAAAAAACAAATTCAATGACTTTCTTTTCTTCAAACAAGTATTTCTGAATCATATTTAGCTCTATATAATACGCTCCCGCGAGTTTATGATGCTCTTTCTTAGGTAGAGAGGTATTTCCAGTTAAAAAGTCATTGGTGGGGCCTCAACAAAGAATATCGAAGCCAGGTGTTGGTGTGTGTCTCGCACTATTACAGAATCGTATATCATTTTCTGTGGGGACACTCGGCTATAATGTATATTTATAGTCACTTTAATTTGCCTCATTGAGCCGATTTTTTATGGAAGTAAATTAGTCTCAAATGGTATTTAAAGTGTCCGATGGGTGCCATCATTCAAAGATTCTATGTTTAGTCGTTGATGATAAATCTTACCACATTGAAAGAAATAAAAAAAAAGTTCAAAGATTCTAATAAAAGTTAAAATATGTTTGATGCTCTAGCTTTCATGTATTTCTAGTAGTCTCCTAAAGGCAATTACTAAAAAATTATTGAAGAGCAGCAGCCACTATTGAACCAAAAACTGTTAAAGAATCAAACAAAACAGCATTCGCAGAAGCAAGATGAGAAAAACTTGCGCACCTGCCCCATAGGTTGTTGTCTGTCTTCTCAACAGTTTTCTTCTCAGCATGCTGGTACTCAATTTCACTCTTTTCAAGCGCATAACAATTGTAGCCACTCCAAAACGGAAAGCGACACCAACCGCATCCGACTCTCGACTTTTACAAGGATTTAAATAACTTCGAATGGCGAGAATATAGTCTGAAGAATGACTACGACAAAAGAATGCCACTATGTATCCTATATAAAAACGAGACTCTTCGATCCAAAGGACCTATTGGTTTATTATAATAATAATAATAACACACTCGATACATATGAAGTCCAGCTCTCTCTTACTGCTTTTGCATCCCACAGGTACCCCATTCCTACTTTTTCCTTTTCAATTGGAAAACCATAAAAGAACCTCACGCCTGGAATTTCTCATTGACATTCAGTGATCAGTCTTCCTTACGTTATTATGAAGAAAATGGACTTTTCACCTTTATTTGCATGTTATACTTTCATAATGGGCTTCTTGAAAATTTGTTCCTTAGTGTGTTTTTGGATGAATGAAGAAAAACGTGCATAAGCAAATTTTGAGAAAGTTTGAATGAATGTTAGTTTAATAAATTCTTAAGGACGATTGTGATGGTAATTGTGAGATATAAAGAGCGAATAAAGCGTACAAAATTGTCGATATTATGTAGTTTTAGTGGTGAATATATTTTGGAGTGGTCGATATAGTGTTCAGGTGGTCACAGCTGTAGAGGTTGCAACAAAAAAAAATACAAAGATATACATCATCATGAAGAGGAAAAAGATGACGAAGAGAGAACTCTTAAATCGCAATTACGCGCAAGAGAAGGCTAAAGCTCCCCCCCCCCTTATTTTCCGGCAAGCCGCTTAAAATCTGATCCCTCTGGTCCTGAAATCCTCTTGACAATGACACCGCGACGAATTGGGTCGTAGGTGATTTCTTCAACTCCATAGTCTTGGTCAAGTTCTTCGTGTATTGTTGAAAGGCGTGATGGTCAATTGTCGACCATTTTCCAGTGAGACCATCGTCAAATCTATAGTATTGAACCATTGAACTGTTCAATATGCTATACAGTGCGGAGAATAGATCAGCTGAAATAATTCATTGTACTTACAATTGATGTCGATTGTCGTGCTCCTCATTTTTTTATTGTTCGTTTTGTGTTGCTTTCGATACACTTCGAGAGTATCAAGTCTTTCGAGAAATTTTCCGAGTAATTACTTGCTATTCTCAACAGAAATTTTTGACTACTATGGATAGAAGATAAACTGAGAGATCATGGACCACACTGAGGTTAAGAAAATTTATTTTAGATTTTCAGAAATAAAAATATGTTTATTAAAATAAAAAGAATAAAAAAAGTCAAAAAATAATCTGTAATAATTTTTTTTCTGTCTTATCTGTTGAAAATGAGCCCAATAAAAAAAATTTTATTAATTTTCTTTTTCTAATATGGTAGTAATTGATTTTTAAGTAAACATAGGGTGGACAGAATCCAGAATAAATTTATTCTTAAGCCACATTTTGAAGCAACATGGTTTAGATAGTGAAAAAAATTTTTTTTATTGTTATTAAATGTTATTGCTCATGAATGTAATTTATTACTGATATCTCCCTTGTGAAATGTTTATATTTAGCCCATATTTTCACAGTTAAAGTATCGTAAAATTATTTTTCTCGACAAGTGTAGATATATTAGATAAAATAATATTTACTGAGGCTTGAAAAAAATGTCACAATTTTAAGGATTTTTATTGAAAGTATAAATGAGTTTTCTATGTGATATTTTTTACAGATTACAAATTAAATTCTACAAAAAATTTAATTTATGACGATAACACCCAAGAACTGAGGGTCGAATAAGATACTAAATTTTACTAACCAGCGGAAATTAGATGTTTACAAACGATATTTAAAACTTTTTTACTTCATGACAGAAAAAAACGAGGGCTTGACTTGTACTTTTTGTGATAAAATTATCTTTAATATCACATTCTTTTAAATAATCAACTAATTATTAATATATAATTAATTAAAACTTTAAAAATGCTAAAGTTGGCTGAACCTTCTTGATGATCTTCAAAAAATGGAATAATAAATTCAATTTTAATTAGTTTTATTTGATCATCATTAATTAGATTCATTACTATTAAAATACTTTTTTTTATGACATGAAACTAGTCCAACAATTCAGAGCAGTCCATATTTGTTTCATTAAGATCCCACTCTAGTTATGTTTACTTCTCCAAGAAACTAGACATAGTTGTGACATGAGAGTTCTGATCAGGCGTTGAGTAGTGAACATGTCTCAACGAGCCGTCTATTAAGAAGACAGTTAGTCTATTAGGAGGATGTAGTTTTCCTCCCTAGTTGTCTTGCTCACACTAGAGTGACGTGAAAACCATAATGAAACTTCAAACACTGAAAGAATACCAGTATGACGTATGGTCTTGGGTGTAGATTCTATTTTTGTTGGAGATGTACTCACTAAATATACACAGGGTGTCATTTTTTTCTATGATGCCCATCCCATCCCATTATTAACATCCTCAGCACTTTATTCTTCAAGCAAAAAAAAATTAGAATCAATCATTTCAGAACTTTAATGAAGGTTTGGATGAAGGTGATGCAGGAGATTGCTTGAATGAAGAGTAAGTAAGTGAATTGAGTTAAATAAAGCTCACCAAGTACATGAGTCAACTGATTTCAAGTAAAGCACATATGCTTGATATTTGGGATACTCTCTCTGTCGTCAAGTCTCACAAAATCTCCTTTGCAGTTATAGCATCCTAACCCTGACTGAGAATGACGTTCACGGGATATTTAGTTCTCGCTTGTCCCGTTATAAATTACCTATCATTCACATCCCAAAGTGACACTGGTATGTAGAATGGAATTTAAGTAAGCTTTGTATTACAAGCATTTAGAAATCATTAATGTACAATGGATGGTGATGATCACAAAAGTCAGTTATCATCACCGTTTGTCATTCAACATCATGATAAACATTGATGTCTTTCAATTTAAGCACAAAAGCATTTTAGTTAATTTATTCACTATGTCCCAATGTTTTGAGTAGAATCAATTAAAGAATCCGAATAATCTTAAGCATGAGAATAACATATTTTTTCTATCACAAAGTGTACAAACATCCAATGTATAATCTACTAATAAACTATTTCAGAGCAATAAAAGCGTGCTCGAATTAGAACGGGAAATAAATAAACACCAATTCATTTTGGGGAATATTGTAGAGCTTCTAGCGGAGACGGAGACAAATGGAGCAGAAGAGAAAAAAGAGAAAAATGTGAAGCTTGCAAAGAGATATCAATTCTCTCATTTACCGTTTATTTCATTCCCTGAAGAGACAACGCCACTAATAGACCGAAAGGTTCTCCTGACGCATACGTGCATTCACCACGAGTTCTCCATCGTGGAGGAGTCGTGAAGATTGAGGATAAAAAAGTCTAAAAGTATATTGCGATACGCATACCTCTTAATTGGAACGCTTTGCTTCAACTAAGCGATTTGGGCGGATTTCGAGGGAAATGGGCGTTAAAGTGCACTACGAGTCATTTACAATTCTCGACATGGTCGTCGCTCGACCCTGTCACTGGTAATCGCTGGAATCCTATCGTATGTGTACACACGACTGACATGTGTACATGCTTCTAATAAATTATCTGGAGTGTCGCTCGTGGTGGCGTCTTCAGCATTCCTATTTCTTCCGATCCTTGCGCTTCATTTCTTACGATCTTTGTCAGTTTTCTTACATTAGTACACCAATAATATTTCATGGCTTAACAGCCAAGTGCGATCAGAGTTATGTTAATCAATTAAAAGATGTATTTGCTCTTTAGCAGAAAATTGTTGAAGAATATTAATGTTGATGAGGAAGAAGTGGAAATAGTTCGGTTCACTATCATGTGCTAATGTTCCATTTACTGGATGATAGTTGACTCCTGCTTTAGCTATGATGGACTTGGCAAATGATTTAAAATTTTTTCAGTTTTAGAATAAATCAATGCAAAGATGAATGATGAATGAATTATTCATCAACAATTAGTTGATCATAAGTTTGTGATAGCTATGATTGATCAACAATCGGTATCTAGACTAGTCATCTTGTCATGAACCAACAATAAATTAATCATAGGCTTTGAAATATATTGAAATGATCAATATATAATTTGAATATTAATTGTTGTTCAAGAATCTGATTAAAAATTATTGATATTGTCGCCGAAAAATTTTTTGATAAATTTATTTTGGTGAGATGCAATTTAAAAAAAGGTAGGGAAGTAGAAGAAGTAAGAGAATAGAATTGGAAGAATGAGTAAGAGATTTTTTAAAGCCAGACTATCATTAGGATAGAGATTCACTCGTTAAACGAGACATTTGTAAGCAATACTTTAGACGTAAAAAAACAAACTCGTGTCGCTGAAGCCACATGAAAAGAATATAATCCTCATCCTCTTTAGCTAACACTTTCTCTTTTGAATCTCTACAACACATATTGGCTTTGCTAAAATTCATCATCAATCATAAAATTATTTTGCTAATTAGTCATTACACTACTCACATCTTTCATTTACTTAACAATTAATCACAAAAATAATTTTTTTAAATCACATCATTGAATTAAATTAAATATTAGTCAATTTTCTTGCGAAATTTAGAGATTGCATTTAATTGAATTAATTGAAAACAAAATGACGAAAATACTTTAAACATTGCATTAAATGTCCAGTGATAAAAATCTTTTTAATTATATTTATGACAAAAAGCCCATAATTTTTTAAGTCTTCTTACATGGTAACTTTTTTATTTTCACTTCAACATGAATTAATAAGAAACATCGAACTTTGAGCATGTACCTAATTAATAAGGTACGAATTGAAAGAAGTTATAATACAAGTAATCTAATTTTTATTATGAGACATTAAATTTATTTTTAAAAAGAAAAATTTTTCATACAACTTCCAAACTGAATTACACGTATGAAAGTATTGCAGTTGGCGCTTAATTAGAGTCAGGCAGTAATAACTTGAGTGTTCGAACAGGCAAGTGTAATGATTATACGAACCGCGCGAAACGCCGAAACACATGTTTCTCTTGGCTAACACTTCCTGTCGTTAAAAACCGCTTTAACTGCCTCTCTTTATGAATATTCTTCTTTTTCTTTCTCTTTATTTCTTTTTCGCTTGAAATGCTCAACATCTCGCTTTTTTGTTATATTTATTCGGTGCTTGCCTACATATCAACACCACCAAGTATAATTTTCATGAATAAAAATACATTTCAATCAAGCAGAGAAATTAATAACTACATTAATGAAAGTGAAATTTTTTTTTGAATGTAATTAGTCATTTGATTTGTTTCGCAATTATTAATGAATTGTTAATAATAAATATTTTTCTATTTATATAAATTGTTTTTTTGTCAATTCTATAGCGATATTTAACTTAATGAAACTGTCACATAGATTAAATTTGTTGATAGTTAATAAATTCTTTTTGAGAGATTTTTGTTTATGTTTTGTTTAACAAGCCATTAGAGTTTATGTAATCGTAAATTATTTTTGAGTTGTGTATTAGTGGGTGTTTTCTTTGAAGGGATATTTTGAATGCATTTGTTTCCTCTACTTTATTTTGTTTAGCTTCTGAAATTAAATTTTTTGTAGTCATTTATAAATAAAGTTTCATGATACAGTTCATTAATTTCCGCACAGTGTATGTCGAAGAATAAAATAATTGGAGTTTAATGCAAAAATTTTAAACAATCTTTGTCACTTGTTTTTCTGAGCAAGTTTGTCATTAATGCTTTGGAGCTGTGAAAAATAATTTGGCAATTATTTTTATATTTATTTACCTCCAATGACAAAGATAAAGCACGTCGCGTCGTCGATAGCCATAAGCACTTAGTGCGGTTTCCGCTTTTGTTTCTTCAACTTTTTAATACTCTTCTTGTGCCTACCATCACTCTTAGCTCGCGCGCTTCTAAGAGATTTATAGCTTGTTTAGATCGCTCCACGCCACAGTAGATTAAAGCGTTGAACAAAAATGCTACAGAGAATTGCCACGGTGAATGCAAAAATTGTCGTACTTCTCATTATAGTCAATCGATTCTCCTAATTGCTCACCTTTCATGCCCCTATACCATTCCTTCTTTTATTATACTCTCTGTTCGCGTGCACTTCAGTAAAGTCGTACAAGTTTCTTTTGTAGCTGAGAATGCTGCACATTCCACATTCCCTGCTAACTTGAAGCACTTCGAAGAAAAATCCCTTTATCTACAACACATAGAAGTGGGCTCTGAAAGCCTATGTTTAGCATCAGATACGTTTTCAGGGTGAATTTTATTGTGCTAACCATTTAAATGCCAACCGAGAGTCACATTTGACTCACTTGCACACAACTGAATTTTGCCATTAATATTCGGCCATACGACTTTGAACTCTAATCCATCAAACTAATCTTTAAGAATGTCGAGAAAATGGAAAATTTTCATATTGAGTTTAATAATGAAGTTCCATTGAAGAAAAGATTTATTTTTATTATTTTATTTTTTATCATATTAGCGTTTTAAAAAATAAATGAATAATATGAAAGGAAAATACAACTTTTCATAAAATGGTTAAATTTTTTTTAAAAATACATTTTCTAGCATCCTTTTAGATGTTTTCTATGAACTTTTTAATAAAAATTAATTAATTCATGTTAAAATCCCTTTTAACTAATTTGTTGTAAAAGTGTCGTACAAATAAAAAAGCACAAAAAATTAAAGTGTTCTTACCAGTAAGTATTAAATTTCCAATTTTACATAATAAGCTGTTTTTCATTAGCCCTTAAGAAGTTCTGTGGAAGCTATTTATGCTATCTTAAGCTCCAAACGGAAGTTCAGTTGTGATTAAACTCAACAACTTTTTAAGACCGGAAGTGTGGATGCATTTCAGTTAAACTGAAAACAAATGAAGCATTAGGGAGTCGCAAAGTACAGCCACAAGAGTTGTACACCGTTGTCCTTCGTCGATCTGTTTTTCAAGCCACTGGACTAACGAGTCCTCTCATGTAAGCTCCAAGTAGTTTGAAGAAGTGCGGATTGAAGAGTAGAGAAGAAGGATCGTGAAGGCGCCTCTCGGGCACTTAACTAGCCACGCATGGCGCGCACGTGTTTGAGGTGTCGAGTCGGACTCTAAGAGAATCATATTCCTCGTCTCGTTCTCTCAATTTTTTTACCATTCTATTTTCTTTACTTTAGATTAAATGCCGCGTCGTTGTGTTGGCACACGGGTCCACTGAATTTCACGCAAGAATTACTCGGTACAAAAATATTTTTGTTTACCGCATAATTGGCCTCAATCAGTCAAATATGTACTCCATTTCTTCACAGTTTATTTTTTGGAAAATATTTTTTATTGACACTGGACATTTATCAGTCAGATAAAATTAATGATGCTGATGAAACATCTGATTTGTAAATTGTTTTATTTTTGAAATTTCCTTTGAGATAAATTATTTAAAATAAATAAATTGAAAAAGAATAGAAAATATCAATATTCTCGTTTGCATTTAGAAAGCCGAGAATCACAAAAAAGTTATTGATTTATAATTTGTAAGAGTGAACACGTGAACTGTAGAAGCTATAAAAACACTAAAACATAGTAAATCCTGCACACGATACTTTGTAAAAATATATAGACTCGGAATTGTGATATTCTCAAGCTATAAAGTCACTCGGTTTTTTTCTGCGCTTGCCAATAATTGAATATAGTCCAAGTGGTAGATGGACAGAAAGAGAGGATAAACATAAAAGAGATGAAAGTATTATATAAAGAGCGGAAGAGGGTGACAGGAGCAAGGGGATATGCGACAACGATGGGGGAGAAAATCGATATTTTAATTGGACAAAATAATTGGAACGAACGAATGGAAGATCGTAATCTCTGCGAACTCCCCGTTTATATTAGCAATAGCCTGCCCTCTTCTTCGTCCCTCAGAGTATCTTTGATCCATCCACCCTTTCTCTTCTTTTGATACCTTTATTTTTACCTACATTCTATATACCCTTATATCCACATTTTTCTATCGACGTAAACGACTGTGTGATATAGTCCCCTCCTAAAAACCTCGTTGAAAAAGAGAGCTATAAATATATGGTTCGACAAGCGAAAAGTCCGAGACAGATGAGCCATTTAACCGTATTATATTGAATAATGCAAGGCTCCGTTTACGGTGAATTAAGCTGCGTCAAAGTTTTTCATGTTTAGGTATTTTTTTTTCTTAGGGTAACCGAGAAAATTTGGAGATGAAGAGGTTGTTACTTAACTTGATGATTATGTAATTTTCCAAATTTAGTTTGCCTGATTGGGTACACTTTTAATTTTTACATTTTTTTTTGTTACTGAAGATCAACGCCGTACGTTGCATTCAAGTGATTTAATGAATTTTTTAAATTAAAAATAGATCATTTTTCTTCAAGTTTAAAATGCAATAAAAATTTTTTAATATTTCTTTGTCAAATTACGAGCGTCAATTTTCCATAAAGTCTTCAAACTAATATTTAAAAATAATTTTTCTCCTTCACACTAATAAATCCGTAATTCCGCGAATCGGTATGAAATTAACAATTGAAAAAACTGAAGCTTTATCAGGTTGACTGTTGGTGTAACAACACATTTCTCTTAGAATAGATCATGTAATTGAATTTCTTGGTTGAAAGCGTGGCGTCGTCGAGGGGACAGACAACAGGCAGAGTCATATGAAAATAAGAGAGCAAATGAGAGACGATTAGAAGCAAAGAAGCGCGGAAGAAATGCAGGACCACCATGATTGCAATTTTAACGCCAATTTGACTTGAATCTCGGCACGCCGAAAGAAATACGATTTTCATGCTCAATATAGCGACTACTAATAATTAACGGCTTAGGTCTCACAGACCTCGGGATTATTTTTTGAAGCGACAGGATCGCTAAAAGGGTGTTTCATATGAAATAGATGCAGCCCAGTAAGATAAAGTGTCTGTAAAAATGATGGGATTATTTCTCATTCACCATACACTGCCAGTCAATTAATCACGTCAAGCATAATTAAAGAATTAAATAAAATAATCATCTTAGTACATATATCAAATGTATGTAAAAAGATTTGATGGATTAATAAAAGACAGTTAATTATGAAATTTCATAAAATTTTTATGAGTTGCGTAATGTCGATGACACCGTGTACATAGAGTAGGTTTCTCGGTTGGCATAGCTGGCGGGTGGTCCTCATTATGTCGGGTTCCCCACCGGTTGCCGTCCTATCTATTTAACGTATCGTTTGCCTTGGTAACCATCCAAATTGGCCCATCCCTCTCTATCCACTGAAGCAAGACAATGACACGCGATATTCTATCCTCATACAGTTGTCTGTAATTATCAGCTAGTGTAAATCGTTTAATAAGAAGTCGAGAAAATAATTGATGCGATATTTACACTAAAAAATTACTTTTTAGTTGTCATAGATTTTAGTTTGATTAAGTAGAAAAATGTACTCATTAGGAAATTTTTTTTTGACTTTGAAATAATTGAGATTGTATTGAGATTACCTGTTAAGCTGCTTCATTAAGATAAAAGATTAAATAAATATACTTTTAAAAAAAATTTTCTCCTGGACAATAATTATTTACAAATAAAGCGTCAGCTTGAATCTGTTCCAAAAAATTTATCTAGACATTTTGGAGCTGATTTAAACTGGAGCCTTACTCGTCCATATTTATTGTGTTTACTTGTATAAAAAAAAATAAAAGAAGGCAAAATCTTTTTCACGATTGAAATGTGAAAAAAGATTTTTTATTGGTAGTCATAATAAAAATAAATTACTTAAAAATGATTTCTTTATTTATAAATAAGGAAATATTTATGAATTTTTCCAAGTATTGAGGAACATTCATAAGGAATAATATTTTTTAATTCATCTTCGAAACATTAATTATTGAATAAATGCATTGAAATATCTTTTGGAATAAATTAGATGAGCTGGAACCTCGCTTAAAAGTGACTATCCAAAACATTACGAGACCTATTTTAGTTTAAATTAAATAAACAAAAACATGTGGATCAAGTGAATAAGTTTTGACCTCTTTGTTGAGTGAATATTCATTAATATTATACAATTATTTCTCTGATTACAAAGTTCTGTAGATAACAATAATACATGAATGTACTTAAACGAAGTACGTATTAAGATTATCAGCTGACGCAATTATTCGCTTCGTATAGTAATTAATTGCAATCAAGTAAATAAAATTATTCGAGAACGAAAAAAATTATTTTTCCTACTAGTGAATCATGTGTAAATGTGACGCACTCACAATGAACCGTATTATATTTACAAACTACTTCAAATTAAAGAATAGAAATGCCACGTGGCTAATTATGTATTTATTCTTCCTAAAATGCATCAAATCATAACAATGAATAATTCGATTAATTTCAAAGCTAGAAATATTTGAAAAGAAAGCTTTTTAATTAAATTCTCCTTCACACCTTTTCTGATATTGAAATTTTTTGTTTATGCAGGCCTCAACTTTGACAGGAATATAAATGAAGGACAGTACTAAATCCTGACTGTGTATGGTGCACCACTTGGTGGAGATTGTTTTTAAAAAGTATATTTTCGTTTATGATGTAAACGAAAGAAGAATTGAAATGTACTTGATAGGAAAGTATATATCACACTTTACTATCAGAACTCATTTGTTTTTGGTTATCGCATAGTCCCATGTCATGCCACTAGATTCCTGTAAATATATGACAAACGAGCTCTAGAACATACCCGTTCATAACCTGAGATGACCTGATCTCAAAATTTCACAATGTTTTTCTGTAAACCATTCAAAAATAAGATTGAAAAAAAACCTTTAATTTTTTTTTATAGCAACATAATAAATAATTATTTTTCTTTACATGTCTGATAGGGAGATAATTTTTTTCAGCTCCGGCGATTATTTCTTGATTCAACCAAAATGAGTTCTGATGATAATGAACGACGATATATTTGATAGAGATGGTTGGGGACGATCGAGGGACATGAACTTGTGTGACCCTTTTTCCGGTTCTCATTATATATCGCCGAATAAATACAAATATGTAATGGCATTTCAATAAAACTGTAATTACAAATGTTGATTATGTTTAAAGAAACTCTGCATTCTCGCATTTCCGATAACATTGTCACGTTGACCTTTGACACTGGCTCTATATATATATTGGCACAAAGCAAGAGGATCATTATAAGATTGTGTATATATTTATTGCGTGTGAGTTTCCCTTGACGTGTTGCCGACGGAAACAACTAGACTGCTTTGTATGCAGAAACATAACTGACTCTGACCTTGCCCCGAAAAGTCTCAATAAAGCGCTTATCGTACCATCAAGTTATTAAGCTTCGATTACAAAATGATTACGTTTTGATAATTGACACAACAATGAAACTCTTTTTTCAGCAGTCAACCGCTGATTAATACAATTAACAATTGGTGTATTAACACAGCAAGTAGATTTGTATATATACAGTTCTTTTGTGAAAATGAATTCAAGCGTTAGGAATATTATAATAGAAATTTTCCACGATTTAAGTATTTTTCTTTCTTTCAACACAATCGCCAAGTCTAATTGGTCAATTACGCTCATTAACGTCTCCGATGTAGGAAGGCGAGTAGCGATTAGAATCTTTCCTCTCTCTTCTCTCTCCTCGTACACCTTTTGCGTACTCTCTTTACTTCTCTCCCTTATATCTCGTTTACTCCAATCCCACTCCAAGCCTGCACCCATACCATTTGCATAAAAGTTAAATGTCCCTTTGCCCCTTCTCGCTTAAAATATGCACTGCACGCTCTCGCGGTATGTTTGCTGATGGTGGTCGTAGTCCAAGTTTGTCTTTCTCTCTCTGTTGAGTATAAAGTAGCTCCAACGAAGGGGCGTTTACGAGAGCAAAACACACCCTCGTTGATCTTCAGTAACGCCTCTCATAGCATACCTCGATGCTCCCCACTTAGCTGTGTCTGAATCGTGGTTGTGGTGGAAGGAAAAAGTTGGTTCGGAGCCTGCATCAGGATGGTTGGTTAGTCCACTCTCAGAGCTCGTCTTGCCAAGAGGTCCCACACACACACTTTTACGAACATTCAAGTTTTTATTCACTGCTCCAGTATTGACGATAATTGTCCAATCATTTTGGACTTTAATTGTGGGACTAGCAGTGGTGAGAGATATTCTCAGTGTGGAAAATAGTGTTGTGAATTGCCTTAATGGCATGTAAAGTGACAGACACTGATAATAATCAGTATAAACAGTGATTTAAGTCAGCATAAACAATTGATATTATTGATATTTGAAGGACTAGTAAGAATGACAGTGCTCAGGATGACCAGCTCACCAGTGACGCCTCCGTCGACAAGTCCTAATACACCTGATCAAGCTCAGGTTGAACCGTCATCAAGACCAACTCAAAGACTGAGTTTTTCTGTAGCAGCATTGCTAGCTGATACGAAAAAAACGAGAGTTGAAACAATGTGTCCAGTTGAACCGTCCAAAACATCAGTAGGATACCCATCTCCTAGTTCATCTCCAATTCCCATATCATATTCACCTGCTCAGCATCATCATCAACGAATGAACCAATCATATGGTGCTTTAGATATGATAACAAAAACTCAATACACTCGTACACATTCACCAGACAGTAATTGTAGTGATTCTAGAACTACAAGTTCACCAGTGAAACATACTGAAACAAGTCATTCAGTAGTTGGTCTACCAGATTACAAATGTTTATCCGACGCTTCAACTATTGATAGTGTATCAAAAAACAGAACCTCCCTATCACTCAACACTTCAATAGCCATTCCAGATGCTCGTTCACAGTCACCAGAAAGTCATCAAGAAGAACGGCAATCAAGATGTTCAGAGTTGGACATGGAAGATGAGGATGAAGGTTGTTTAGTTGATGTTGAAGATTTGGAGCATCATGAATCAACAAGCCCAACGCCTGTAAGACCCATGCCTGCTTATGTTGGTGGGTTTTCTACACTGGGATCAATACTTGGACTGCCAGCAAGCCTTCATCCAGCTGTTTGGGGTGGTGCTGGACCACACAGATCCGTTGCTGCTGTCGCGGCAGCCAGTTATTTCCCTTCACACTTCTCTCATCATGCCCCACTCAATGGTAAGATGATCTTTCTACTCATCAACTATCCCACGCACTTGGGATATATTTTTTAGATACATTAAAATATATAAGAATGTATATATCAATCTAAATGACAGTAATACTTGTATATGGATAAGAGAGAAAGTTGTTACCTTATCAGTATAGATTATTATTAAGTATTTAAAGCGTTGTACGTAATATAATGATAGGAAATGTATAATAAATTGCGTTAGCCATCATACGTTCAGGGAAGTTTGTCCAGGATTATAATTTAATCTAAGCGGACAATGAACGGACATGATTAGAGGTCGAATCCTACAACTCACTCATTCGAGACTAATCGAGCTGGCGAATGAGTCGGTGGGGAAAGGAGTAAGTGAAGGTAGAGGGAGACTATTATTGATTAGCACTCAAGAAGTGACCGACTATGTTGGAGATATAGTTTACCGTCGGGTGACTTGACTATAAATAAAATGTTACTTCAATCGAATTTACATTTATCTACATTTCACTCATGATTAAATAGCACACTCCCAGGACAATAAGTTACCCTAAAACAATCATAACCAAGCATTGTAATACCTGAGAAAATATTAAAAACTATCAACTAGAATAAAGCTATACTTGAAAACTTTTATAGTCATTCATTTAACCGTTAAAGTCGTGAAAGATAAACGAGTCTTCCCTTGCTTGCTTCTCCAACTTTATGTACAAGAGGGTAGATTTTCATGCACTTATACGACCTGCTAGAATATATTGAGTGTGAGAACGGTAAGGAAGTAAATGGTATGGAAGAGATGAGGATGTTGGAAAAATGTGGGAAATATTTCAGGCAGTTTTTTTTTGAAATTTTATTGGAATTTGTTTAGTACATAAATTTGTTGATCTATTTGATTTTTTCTTTTTAAACTTTTCAATTAAAATACCTCCTGCCTTGCTCCAGTAACATTTTCTTGATCTTGGCCTGCTTCTGGCTCACGTCTGTGCCTATATTTAATTAATCAGTGGCTTGACACTGGCCCGATTTTATTCGAACTAGGGAAGTAAAAGACGAGTAGCAGTTCGACGAATCTCACTATCTCGGGGAAATCAGCTAATTATTTTGAATGGATTCCCAATCGCTGGCGTTTCCCTGGGAGAGAAGAAGGTGAATGCGCGGATTAAAATCCGTCTGGCGGGACGTTTTTAGCTGGTGGCCCGAGAGGCTCGGCATGCCAGAGTCGGTCGGAGACTAATTGGGCCCTTAGCAAGATTGCCGGTAGAAATCCAACTACAAAGAGGATCTGAAGTTTATTTTGATCTCTTGGTGCATTGAAGTTTATATACACACCTATGTTTGTATATAAACCAATACATCAGAATAGTCTCATAGCTTTATAGGAGTCCGCTTGAACGATGAATGTCGAATTTGAAATTCAGAAACGTGGCCTTTTGTCCTCATCTCTGGCGACGAATCCACCCAAACCCAGACGAGGAAATGGAATCTGTTGATTCAGCCTCTCTACAAATCTGTCAATTGTTTCGAGACAAATCTTAAGACAAACCATCATGATCCTCCATTTCCTTTGCAATTCGATTGTTCTACTTTAGCCGTTGGATATTTGCAAAATAAATGTCTCATATAAGTTTTAAATTTATTCTGTGATAGTGTATATAACAAAAAGAATAACGTACAGAAGTTGAAATAAAAGCAAAATTGAATATATAAAACAACTGAAGACTTTATATGAAATGCAACGCACCGTTTACCAGCGATATCGTTACAGTCTTTTAACGACTTCTCTTTTGCTCTTACATCTATGTTACTTTGGGGATAATGAAAAAGTTTAAGATACGTTTATGTATGTATATACCATTCGTGAGTATATATAACAACACGTATACATATGAAGCTTCCGTATAGTAAAAGAGTCGCGGTCAGAATTTGTGGTCTTGGTAGAACAAAAAAGCTAATGGGCATGAGGGATCTCTCAGCGTGGTTGTGGCGCCGTTCTCTGGAAAATTATGAATTGCTCCGGTAAATTAAGCCTGATAAAAAAGTAATATTGTCAGAAAAAAGTGTCTTAACTTCTGGTATTTTGCTTTGAAATATACTGTAACGTTATATTTTCTTATCGATATTTCTTAATCGCATCAATTTATTAACTGTTCTGTTTTCTTGTTCATTATAGAACATGGTGAACCAGCTAAAATAAAGTGCAATTTGAGGAAACATAAGCCCAATCGAAAACCTCGAACTCCATTCACGACTCAACAGTTGCTTGCTCTTGAGAAAAAATTTCGGGAAAGGCAGTACTTGAGTGTTGCTGAAAGAGCTGAATTCTCTTCATCTCTACATCTCACTGAAACTCAGGTATAGAAATTTTTATTTTCATCATTTTTCAATCTACAAATGTGTTGGTCAAAGTTGAATAATTGTTTAATTGATTATCAAATGATTTTTTCCAGGTAAAAATTTGGTTTCAAAACAGACGAGCCAAAGCAAAACGACTGCAGGAAGCTGAGATTGAAAAATTGAGGATGTCAGCAGTAAGACAACATCATAATACTTTATATGGTGCTCATCATGGACTCCTTGGACCTGCAGCTCTTTATCCCGTCGGTATGTTGTCCCATCCTGCTGCGATTTCACCACATCACGCAGTTGCACCTCATCCTGCAAGAGAATGAACTCACGCTGCTGATTAATTCTGTGTAAAAGTACAGTTTTTGCCAAAACCACATGAAGAAGGAAGCATCACTTGGTGCAAAGCTAAATAAAAAGAAAAAAATATCACAAAGTGATCAACAAAAAGGATCAAGTGATGAAGACTTGTGGTGAAAAATAAAAAAAAAACATCAATTAAAGTTGAATGATATTTGCAATGTGACAATTGTTGAGTTTTATTAACTCCGAAGTTATAATATTTGTAAATAGACATATCAACATGTTGTAAATAATATATTGATAAGAGGAAAATTAAGTTATGTTTACGGATACCTCATTATACCAGTTGTAAATAGGCCATTCTGATATTACCATTAAGGACATCATCACAGAGAAACTTGTGGCAAAAGTTGCCAACTATTATCTCGTACACCTTTCACAGTCTATCTCATTTCTTTTGTATAAATGTACAAGTTGTTAGTACGTAAGATAAACATTAGGTTATATTTAAATAAATCCTTATCAATAACATTACAAAATAATATACTTAATTACTCCTGATTTCTAGTAATAAGAATTTTAATGAAGTTATTTATTTAGCTATAAATACAGAAATTTTCTCGTGAGTGGTGGTTTTGTTTGAATACGAGAGACAGAGGGAAATCGTATGCAGTCGAGATTATTCCGGCGGTTCAAAAAGATTTTGAAAGCTGATAAGTTGATGGAGAACGAGAACCGGGGGCCACTGTGCGTTACATGTCGCGGCATAAATTAGCCGAGGCAATTAGTTTTGGAATCGGCCGCCCCAGGCGGTTTGGCGCCACCATCTTGATTACGGGAAACCGGGAGACAGTAGCGAGCACTGTTTGCCGAAAGCCAAGCACTCGCGAGCTAATTAGCGATGCCCACTAAGATATCAACGACGCACGCTAATAATACTGAACATAAATATTCCAAATTTTTTATGTCTGCCGCTGTATTCTGTTCATCTTTGCTATATCCCGAATTATACCAAAAGATTCGCTCATTTGAATTTTATCATGGGTTTATTACTCGACGATATAAACGTGTCTTTTTTTTCTTCTTTCACCACCACCATCACTTGCTCCTCAACATTACGTGTCTCACTTCAAGTCAAAACTCATTAGTCCAATGACTGCAGCAACACCTCAATAAATTTCCCACTGATGCTGAATTGTGCAAATGGGAATTTTTTTTTAAACAAACGCATGATGTAATTTTTTTGGTAACGCGTGCGACTCTCAGGGAATATGCGGAGCAAAGAAACCAAAAGAAGAAGGAGCAGTTAATATAAAAACATGAAAAGTCTTATATCATCTGACGTCTTCGCATATTTTATATGATTTTTTATGTTTGATATACCAAGGCGTCCCTCTTAATTAATTGATCCAACGGTAATTAAGTAAGATTAGCGTTGATATTTTTTTTCACCCTGAGGTCAAACACGTCAGCACACACTTGATTATCATACACACTAGTGTACTTGTGTGTACATACTGACATCGAATGTGTAACATGCGATGAATGATGAATATGTGGAGCTCTATTTGTATATTAAAATAAAAATAATACGTAAAAGCTGTGATAGATCCATACAATTTTGTCATGAGTATTTATTCACTTGCGAGAGCCAAAGAATTTGGTCTACACAAATAACATGCGAATGAGTTAAAGTCGAAAGCAGACTTGAGAAGCTAATTACGCATTGATTATCATCTCTTCTCTTGTAACTGCCCGTCACTCACTCTTTGTGAGGCTGCACACATGCATACAAATGTATTTTGTGTATCCCTCCGAGTTGAAAGTCGAGATCATTTGCAAGATTACTTTTACACTACACATATGCATAATCGTCTGCAAGTCTCATATTTACATGTATGTATCACCGTAATAATATATGAATTTGTTCTTGTCATAATTCCTACGTAATTATGTGATATCGTAGCGACTACAAATTGGACGTGTCTCACATAAATGTATTTAGTGAATCCAGTTATCTAGAAGCCTAGTATGTTCACTTATGTGTCCCTTTTATAGGCTGTATGTATTTCTGCTGAATACTCAACATTCAAATATGTTACAGGTTTATTCCCTTCCATTGAACAGTCCCAGGATGTGATATTATCCGGCTTGTATAATTCCAACGCTCATTATCATCTGTACCTCGTTAACGATTGGTATTCAATTAACGTTTTACTTAAATAGATGGTCGAATTAAATGATGAACGAGGAAAATTCAAGACTCTCTTCATTTTAATCAGTAGAGTTTAATTATTTCCAATTGATTTTTACTTGGTGATCCATTTCCAAGAAATGCCAATAAAAACGTACGTGGATGTTGAGTTGAATTGAAAGAGTGTCATTCAAAAGTCGAGTTGATTTACTCTCTAAAAACGGTGAAAATAATAAAATGGACTGCAACATCAGCAAATATTCATTGATTTCACAGTATAAATTAAACCACTGCTTGAATCGTTTGTAATATATTCACTGATTCTGCAGTTAATTTTATTATTTTCACTGTTTCATTTTTAGAGAGTACTTTGCCGGAAATGTTGCATAATTTGGATATTAAATTAGAATATTTATATATTTATTTAAAAATAGTTTGGATCCATTGCCAAAGATAATTTGTATAAACATTGACCAAATATTTATTCTTGCATTTGAAAAATTTCTGGAATGAAGTTTATTTATTTCTTAATTAATTATTGTATTTATTTTTAAAATTACTTTCAGTCAGTGAAAAGAAAAGCATCTCTACAAAGTATACAAAATCAATTTGGAAGATAATTGAAATCTCAACAAGGACATAAAGAAGATTATTCTGAGGAACATTACCATATATATTTTCTTATCTGAATTGAAATTGTATTCTTCAGTGTATCGATAATAAAAAGCAAGTTTTAAAATTAAATATATTGCAATTATAATATTTATAAATATTTCAAATATTTACTCTAAATTACTTAATAATTTTTTTCCCATCATAGTTTTCACAATTACAAAAATGAATTCTCAATACTCATAATACTATTAGTTTATGATTCATCATGATAATACGTATGTGTATTTATTATATTAGAGTCAAAACGTTTGTGTGGTAATTTGAAAATTTTGTTTTTTTACCACTTATCCCTGGGAAGTTAAAAGAATCATCAAATACTAGTTTGTGCAGCGTTAAGTGAGCGTAGAGTGTAAGTTGATGTTGGATATTGTAGGTGGTCTACTACTATACACCATGTAGAAATTGAAAAGAATAGAATGAACTAGATGATGAAGAGACAGATATATATACCCGTATTATATAAATATATATACTGCGGTTTAAAATTTAGTCACCACACGCTTTCTCTCTCATTCTACTTCTCAAAAATTCTCATAGTGAGAATTAAAAAAAAATATCTTACTCATGTCGTTTACTCTTGTATAGTTTTTTTTTCAAGCGATAAACTGGTATTCTCTTGATCGTTTTGACTGTACGACACCTGATGTAAAGAAAAAGAACCCGATAGAGTCTCAAAAGTTGTTCTGGAGCTTCATGTATCGGTTTATACAAATATAAATCACTGCGTGGGGGCAGTTTTGTGATTTTGGAAAGGCAGAAAATAGAATCACTACCCTTAAGACCGAGAAAATCCATTCAAAAGACCTCAGCAATCCATTGAAACATTGTTGACCTGGTGAAGGCATTGAAAAAAATCCTCGAGTTGAATAAAGTAAAATGGGCAAGAATAGAAAAGAGATAGTTTGACTCGAGTGCAGTCTTTGATGATGATCAATGGAGAATATTGTTATACACCCTCTCTTATTGAAAGTCACCGAATAAAATCATCTTCCGTCACGAATTAAATGCTAACGTTTTTATTTCACTAAAAATTGAGTAATGTATATATATATATATTTTCGTGTGTATCAAGATATTAACACTGTCCCTTCTTTTCTGCTCTTCCCACTTCAATGAGTGGGAACTGATATTTTGTATTGTTGTTGAGCTCATAATCTACAATAATCCTTGACGTATCTTTATTACCAATCATCCAAATTTATGGCAAACATTTCCCTTTTTATGTAATGTGTTTTATTGCTATTTTTTTTAGGAGTTGACTTATTTTAAATGACAATTCTTTGAAAATAAAAAAATAATCTAAAAAATAAATTATTGGAAATTATTCAATGCTTTTACATTACCATTATTTATTTTACTAAACTAAAGATTAAAAATAACTGTAATTTAATTGATTTATTGACTTAAGAAAATTAATCATGATGAAGTTAATCGTGACAATTAAAAATATCATATTTGAAATTAATTGATAATAAGCTTTATCATCTTAAATAAGCAGTTATTAATATTTGTAAAGTAAATATTTACCCGAAAAAAGTGATTGACATAATTCTTAATAGATTATAGGCTTAACTTAGATAAACCGTGTATATATACATAGCTTTGTAGCTCATAACGGTATGATAAAGTCAACATTAAGGAACTGTCAGCTAACCTCCACATCCAAGATATATGATAGTGCCGACGGAACACAAGTTAACAATTGCTTGGTTCAAACTATGAAGACAACGCTAAGAGAAAATGTTGGATAAAGAGGATGGGTAATAGGTGATATACATAAAAGCACAGCGGCATAAGAGATTAAATTAAAAATTCATTAAAAAAAATTTGTAATTACGATGAAACTATGCTCTGTCTGTCGTTCATTTTTTTTTTCATTTTTCTTTTACTCCTTTTTTTCTGTACATAGTCTTCGTGCTATACCATTACTTCTATCGTCGTTTCCCTCTATTTTCATGGCGCAGTTTCCCGGCGAGATGCCAACCCCGGTGGCTATCTGATTGTCCAACCCCGAGAGTCAGTGTAATTAAACTCCAACCAAAATTGCTCGACATAACGTCTCGTAGAAGTTAAGCGCGACGATAATATGTATTTCGCTCATCATCCGGGATCAGAAATGTGTCGTTTTGCTGGTAATTCATGTAAGAAAATAAAATAAGACTCTGCCATTAAATGAGATAATCAATACAGGGTATCAACTTTTTCTAATTTAATTTTATCAGTGGAAAAAAATTTTTTTTAGATTTCTAATAAAGAAAAATTGTAATTATTGAACTCATTGGATACTTATGACATAATTTATATTTTTTTTTAATACAAAGGATTAACATTTAAGTTAAAATTGGGTTGAGATTATTTATTTGATCTTTTTTAGTGTACAATCATTATTCATTACATGATAAACAGATGAAAAAATTTTTTGACAGATGTAAGCTTTAAAGCTCATCTTATGAAAAAAATCTGATCACTCAGAATAATCATTTCAACGGATAAAAAATCAAAAATCCCCTTTTTAACTCTCTTCAAATTAAAAGAAAAAAGGATTTTTTATCCTTAATAAATTTTATTTACGACAAATAAAACTCATCAATTATCCATGATATTTTTTCTTCTTTCAGTAAAGCTTTTTCTCATCACACATAATTCTTTTGAATATTTATTTTCTTTCCTCATTATCTTAATAATAATTCATTCTAGTAAATCCGAAAATTCAATTGCTTTAACAAGCTCGAAAGATAAATGAAATTTATAGAAAAATGAGCATCAAATGAAATAGAAGCTACTAGACAAAAGTATCAGAGCTTCCCAGTCTTCCTCAAGCAGTTCTATGATAATTAATGCCATTATACCGTTTAATTGCTCTCCCTCAAGTATATTCCTTCATTTTCTACCCCTTGGGTTTCTCCTCTTCAACTTACCTACCTCCGCCATCTTGTTTTTATACATCCCGTTGGGGTGAGCGCAAAATGGTGGTTGATCCCCCGCGGCTACTTAAATTCCACACGGCTGCCGCGTCGTTAGTTGAAAACGAACGAGGGAGAGCATAGGAAATTGCACCACCTAGTGCGCAGAATCTCGTTGAATCCAGCGTGGTATTAAAGAGGGAAATGATGTTGGTGGTGACGAGATTGTCGAGGAGGTGTATCAGAATTATTAACCGAAATAAAGGTATAGCACAACTTCCAGAGCCAACTTGTTACACGAATCCATCCAGGCCGACAAGCACCATCTCCATGAAGTTTGATACTTAATGATATTGGTGTGTGTTTTGAAATGGTAATGAGATATGTTGTTGTCGCTGACAGTTCCTAATGACGTAGTAAAGTATAAAAAGTTGGGTGTGTTGCAAATTGACGAAGCTGCGTGTCTTGGTCGACATTTTCTACACTCGATGAGATTTTAGTATTTACGGTACAAGGTATAATAAATATCTACGAGCTGCGAGGAGAGCAGATATCTTGAACACGAATTCGTGCACGTTGCCCCGCTGTGCGTCTGTTGGGTGGGCCCTCGCGAGGTGTTCCAAGTCAAGTCTGCAATTCTCAATACCTTTATGTGTACATCTTTGTCGTGGAAGATGTTCGCGGTGCACTAGCACACATATGGCTCAACTCTTGTTGATCATTCTGATGGTTGCGCAGTATTGGTGCAGCTAAAGTCGGCATGCATTCAATGTATACATACACACACACACACACACACTATTATTACGGGTGCAGGCGCGCTTCATAACTCGCGGTAGAGTGGGTCTCTGAGCACGAATGAAGTTGTCGTTGTCTCGCCGCCGGAGAGAGAACGCCGTGAGACAATGCGGCGCATAAATATCGCTGGGACCTCATATTATTATAGCCGCACGAAGCGACGGCGCGGTGGGGCTAAAACCTTGTCGTTCCATACGCTCTGCCAAGACTCGATATTATACATAGAGAATATAACCAACTCTTAGGGAGGAATAAAGGACATGTCGGCGAAAAAAGCTTAACAGCAAAGAATAAACAGAATTGTGGCTCGATCAAACGAAATATGATGCACCGGTCTGTATTGCATTGAAATGTCTTTTCTTAAGGAGTAAGAGAAAATTGAAAGGAGTTGCCGAAAAAAAGAATGTAAGCTTTGAAAAAATTTATTGTACAAGGTATGGATAGTTTTGTTGTTGGGAAGCTGATTTGTAGAGTTGGAATGGTCGATGGGTAAGGGTTGAATTTGCGTCATCGAACCATTTTATATTGATTATCATATTGTTCAATCAGAGTATTACTAATTAAAGCTCTATTAATTGTTTTTCAAAAAGGTTCTGATGTCTCATAAATGAAGTTTAAATGACGACAGTAGAATTAATTGAATATGAAAAAAAAATTTTTCTAATTTTAGAAATAAATAATTTGCATATTTGGATTCAACATGAAAAAATTAATTTGAAAAAGTCAAAATCATTTTATTTATGACTGGCTAATGGAAAAAAGGAGCAGAAGGACTCAATTGGATTGGAATTGAGTCGAAATATTCCAGTAAATCATCGTAAATATTGAGTCAGCATTTTTCTGGTGATTTATTCAACTATTTTAGTATCCATCGAACTGAATTGTTTGTCAGTAAGATTATTTATTACAAAAATTTTGAAGCTTCTCACTAATTCTATTGAAAATTTATTTTAAATAATTTTGTTGATAGAAAGGGGAAAAATCAAAGTAGTTCAAATCATGGGTAATATTGTATTCCAGTCATTTAATTTTATTTCAGTCTACATAATCGACTTCATGTTAATAAATATATCAAAAAGAATGTTTAAGTTGTACTACCATTAATCCATTACTTACTTTATATCACAAAATAAATCAGCATTTTTATATAAAATAAATGTTTTAAAAACATGAAATGTAATTAAAGTAATTTAATTTGATCATTTGATAGCTTTATTTTTTTCGTGGAGATTTAAAGTCTGTAATTAATCAATAAATAAAAATAAAAGATAAACTCAGTCACTTGTAATTTTTTTGCAAGTAATGACAGAAAAAAAGAGGAGTTAATTAGAAAACAATGACCTAAACCACAATAATACAATACACTTCTCAAATTTTTAAATATTTTTATCCGTTAAACGACCTCCTTAAAACGTGAATACAAGATAGTAGTTGTTAAGGATGTGGTTGTCAATTTAGCTTAAAATATTATCGTGAATAAAATTAAATTTTTTACTGAATAAAATTTTCTAAAAAAAAATAAATAATACAATCAACAACCTACATTATTAACCACCCAATCTCAGCAATCAACAGCTTCACACTTTCTCCATCGAAAAGTAAACATTGCAGATATTCGAAAGATTGTTCAGTGACAAAGGAGTGGATCGGTCATAGTCATTTGTCATCGAGATTTTGTTGGTTTATCGAGAGTAGACGCGTGTCAAAAGTGATTGTATATATGATTGGCTGACGGATATATGTTCTTTCTACTCCGACTGAAGCCATAAGAGGGAAAAAGAAAGACCAAGAGAGAGAGAGAGAGAGTAAGTAGTGCACGCGAGAGAACGAAAGATCTACAGCAGCAAAATAGGGAGAATGTGTTTATCAGCCAAGGACGATCTAAAATCATCTAACAATGAACGCTAACTGGATAACCGGGCTCGTTATCGCCCAAGCAGATAAGAGCACCCTTCGTCGGTTATTCTGTCTCACCCTCCTCCCATATTACATTAGTCCCCATAGAATAATGTATCTGCTTACAAGTCACCCGCCCCCGTGTGCTTGATGCGACCCAGCAAACTAGACGATCCCCTTTACGACTATATTCACATGGTAATGCGTGTTACGATATCTTTCGCCACGAGGGTCCAAGTGTTATTAACAATTTTGGGGACGACCTCTTTCACACCCTCACTATGATCTTCCTACAATCGTCCCATTCTGTACACTTTATTATACACATTTTATCTTCTACATAACTGATTTTTATTGTGCCAATAAATATTTCTTGGCTTTCTATTATCAATTTTGTCTAGATAAAAAATTCTTCTTCTTCTGATAATCCTAGGGGATAAGATAGTTTATTTGTGAATTTTATTTAAGTGTTGGTTTGGAATTAGGATGAGACCTTGAAGTCAATTGAGATGTTTGCAAAAAATGTTTTTATATTGGAAGATTTCCATCAATATGCAGTGAGTTGGATTCAATGCAATATTATGTTGCATTCAATACAACCTTCAAGTTGGCTTGATGCAAATTTTAAGTGATTGGGATTGTAAGCTGATTTCATTGACTTCTCAATTTATATTAGAGAGGATGCTACTCTGATCATCCTTGCTATTTAAAGGAGAATTGATGTAACATTATTGTGTTGTAAGGACTTCAAAATGCTTTGAATAAATTAAGAACAAAACTTGAAGATATGAATTATGAATACAAAAATATTAAACATAATAGTTTCATCCAATTCAATAATTTAATTGATACTCCATAAAAATGATTAATAATTTAATTACAAGCTAAAAAGAAGCTAAATAAAGATATAAATCATTATACAATCATTTCTATTATTAACATTGATAAAAAAAATATATTTACATTTATTGATCTCCTTGATCTGGTTGTCTTTAGATATTGAAGGTAAACGAATTAATTATTTTTTTTAGAGTTCAATTTTTTATTATATAACTAAAGAATGTTATTATTCATTTACGAGTCGAAATATGGTTTTTTTTTATTAATCCTTTAAAATCCTGATTTTCAAGTATTCAAAATTATCTAATTATTATTTATAAAAGATCAAAGAATACAATCTTATTTAAATAAGTACCAATATTCCAAAAACCAGTACATAAATAACACCTGTCAATTGCAGTGTTTAATGATGAGTTTGTGTTGAAAGCTGAACTAGGTAGAGTTAGCAAGCATCAGTTAGTACATCACAAAAATTGAGGGTGAGATTTTTCCCACCCTCTTTTTGACCTACAAAAAAAGATTGAATGGGTTATCATTGCCGTCGCTTTGTTCGAATGTTTCTTGTTTAAATGTTGATTTCTTGTGAGACTGCAGGAGTAAGCAGAGGTAATATTGGCGAAGCAGTTACGGGATTCTGAGGTGTTAAACGGTGGCTGAGAGCTCGTTAGGATTTTTCCGCGAGTGTTAACTGGCTGGAGACAATGCCGGGGCCTGTTGGTTCACGATCAGCGCTAACGAGACGACTGAACACCGCGCGGTTCCGTCAATTGTTTCAGCAAACACCAAGACAATGGACAGTAGCCGAGCGATACTAATGGCCGGTTTATTCGCTTCTTAACTCTTTCGTTTGTTTCTCCTGATTCTTTCTCATTCGTTTTCACGTATTATAAGCTGTCGATTCTCACTGCAAATATATATAATAAATACTAACTGTGAATAAGTATCGTGTACTTTATACAAGCCTCAAGAAATTTATTTAAGAAAAGTTGCTGTGAAATTCTCGGCATTTCAGAGACATAGAGTTATTTCAAAGGTTTTAAGTGGATGAATTAATTTATTGATTTGTACAAATATAATTTAATATGTTCATTAACATCATATCGTTTATTTAATGTTTCATAACTTTTTTTTCATCAAAAACAATTGATTGAACAAGCAGGAGGTTTCAAGATGATTTCTGTTTCAAATGTATCAGTTCTAAAAAATGGAAATTAATTGACATAAATCGAAAATAGTAGGGTTTAAATATTTTTTAAAGGTTTCCAATTAATTAAAGATCGTTCAATCCTTGGAGGAATTTATTTTTTGATAAATAAATAGTTGATTATGTATTTATGATGGATGTATATAAAATTGAGCCAATTCATTCAAACAATTAGGTTTTTAAAACCTTAATAAATTTAAATTGATGCCGAATCACTACAGGTGATAGAAAATCTAAGTCTCATGACCTCTTAGAGGGTTAAATAAATAACAAAAAACATGAAGAGTTCATGATAAAGCCTCAGTCAATAAAAACACAACATCATTTCCCACATTACTTAGAGTAATGTACAAAATATACAGCTACAAGTTATAATCTATAAAATTATGAAGACATGAGACAAGGTACTATAATTTGTGTGTCTATATAACAGTAAAAGTTGGCAGGTAGTTGAAAATAGATTAAGCAAGGTATAAATTGAGGTGTGTACCATATGCACATGCAAAGAGGGTGTTTTCCACCCGTTTAACAGAGCATTTGAGGAAGCAACATCGAAGAAATGTCGGGTAAAGGAAAATGCAGGGAATGTAAAAGCAATGAGGGGATAAGCTAGAATTGCCGGGAAGCAAGGACAGAGAAACGAAAGACTGCACGAGGTTAGGAATAGGAACTAACCGAGCGTGAGAGATTAACCCCTCTAACAGCGACCGCCCAGTATATCAAGACACCGTGATAAAACGCCTGCCTCTGCCTGTGTTGCCACCCCTAACTGCTTCTATTGACTACCAGAATCCAATATATTCTACTCCGTCACCGGAGAAAACCGACTGGGAGGCACCGGAATTTCATACATCTTTCTCTCGTTCTACCACACCCTCCAACGAAATCTATTCAACATTTGGTGTGCACGATAAGTTGTATCAATCGACGTCCAATTCATGATTTGATCGTTCAATCTAAACTGTGTTTTGACGTTCACTTTTGTTCCAACACTCTAGGGGTGCTTTCTAGCTTCCTACACCTTTTTGGAGTCAAATAGATTTTTAAAATTATTTTATTATCTCTGATAAATTAGTAATTAATTAATAGTTAATTGTATCAATTTTTATTTATACTCAAATCTAAATAACTGATCATTACCAAAACTTCCATGGATTTAATATTTTTTATAAATAACATTAAAAATAAATTGATCTATAAATTGTAGAATCCAACAAAGAACAAAAAAATTATTAATAATAAATAATAAATTGTTGTTTGTCTGTTATAGTAATAATAATAATAATGGTGATTATTATATTATTGATAGAAATAGTTTTATTTGTTTTCGAACAAAATTAATATCAACTTTTTAGGGTATGTTGATTTTTTATGATCCCTTAATCGTGAGCTTTAGCAGAAGGGAAAGTAGAAGCTTTGATCAAATAATAACTATGGTATATTATAGTCAATTTTAAGACGTAATTGATAGCTTTATTATCACTAAAATTACATTTTCATAAATCTTTGTGTTAAAGAATCAAATCTAATTTAATTTATTTCGAAAATTTATATTATATTCGAATGAAACAATAATTTAATATATAAGATATTATTGATTATTTTATTGATAGGTTTATTTCTCCATTAATTTTATAAATTTAGTCTTTAAATGATGATAATAAATATTAGTAATATTAATAATAAATATTAATAGATATAATTTATTCGATTGTTTTTTAAAAATAAGGAATTAAATTATTGTATAAAATTCAAACAATGAAAATCAACCAAAATATTAAAGAATTTTTTTAAAACACTGCAAGATGAAATAAAATTTGAAAGAAATGTACATAATAATATTTGAAATATATACAAAGATCAGTGAAATGAAGACGAAGCTGTTGGCATTCGAGGGGGCTCACACTAAAATCCTCAAACACCCTAATAGCTACGTAAACAACAGCTCTTCAACTTTTAGCTTTCCTCTAGGGGGAAAGACACCGCTTTGAAGTCGATGCGGATTTTTGTATACAGTCGATTCGAAATTCGAAAATCCGAACGGAAACGCCGAGACGTTTGACTTGTAAGAGGATAATGTTGAGTCAACGGCTTATTGTTTCAAAAGGGGAAAACATAGACAAAGCGAGCACAAGAAACATATTCAGCCTTATGTTTTTCCTCTCATCAGCTCGTCATTTACTTCTTTCAGGTCAATGATGACAGCAGAGTACAGATCGTAGCAATTTTAAATTTATCTATGGGTCTAAAGTGTTTGGCCAGTTGGACCAATATGCCTCCATTGTTTACCTCTGTCCCGCAATAACCTCGTTGCTGCTCATTCCCCGATCGTTTTCATCCCTTGCATTGTGTAGTTCATATACCATCAGAGCCATCAGCGAATCAATTGTGTCGTTATTTATGAGATATTTGAAATAAATGGTCAAAATTGTTTAATTAAACGCACCGATAATTGGAATTCTCGTGAACGAGACAATCCCTGGCAACCATCAGAGAACTCGCTCGATTATTTCGTTATCTTTGAACCACTCTGTGTACTCGTACACGTTATCTCCTGACGATTAATTGTTTTTTGCTATTAAATCTCGACGCTCGACCGCAACCGAGACGTCATCAAATATCGTAATGATTTCCAGTCAATTTAGACATAATCAATTATGAATATCGTTTTAGGCCTTGGAATAATGGATTGAATATTTAGTGAGTATCACAAATAGGTAGAAGTAGGTAAATAAAGAGAGATAAAAATATAAAGACAGCAAGAAAAAACCGGAAAGAGGAGGTACAGTGATAAAGGGTATTTTATCTCGCAAACGAACGGCTTGTCGAGGGGGTGGAGTTTGAGGAGGAGAAGGAACGAGAGGGTATAGAGTTCTTTTTTTTTCATACAAACTCTAGTTATCCCGTATCGAATCTTTCAATAAAAAATTTTGTAGCCTCTGAGCGGAGTCAGCGCCATTTTGTGAGTTTAAATGGAAATCCGCATGGAAGTCAGAGGGTGAGCTACTGCACGCTCGCGCACCAATGTGGTAGTCGCTGTGTTGAGGGTGAGCGGGTGAGACACTCTTAGCATGCAAATTAAAGTACCGCCATTTGAATGCGAATAAAACGTCCTGACTCTAGCACTCTTGGTAGGAAACGAGCCAAGGAGAGAATGAAGTATTCTTAAATAAGGGTCGATAGATTACATATCCGAGGTGCTTGAGTAGCCAAATATGAAAGTAAGTGAGTTTTTTAAATGTTTTATTTTGTTTTAAACGAGATTTCATTACTGACAATATACGTTTATGTTATTTTACTTCAATTCTAATAAAACCATAAAAAAAGTTCATTCGTTTGTTTCCGATAAAATAATTATTCAGAATAAATTAAAAATATTATTAAATGTGTGTTGATAGTTTATTCTGTTAATGAAACACATTAAAATCAATTTTTCACTCCACATGAGGAAATCATTTTAGTAGGGTTGATTTTTGAACAAAGTTCATCCAGACTCACTTTTAACATTTCTTTATCATCAATAAATTATTGATTGTTTATAATGAAAATGATCCTATTAAAAATTACTGATTTAATTTAAATTGGGCCTTAGATATTTCTAGCATTTAATAATAATAATAATAATAATCAATCGCTTAAATAAATTTAATTAACAATAATTATGGGTTTAGTTTATAATAAAATGTCATAGCTGCAACTATTTAAACTTAATTTTTTCTTCTAAAAAAGTCATAATGGTATTTAATTCATAAAAGTCCAAAGTAATATTTCTTTTTCCTCAATTTTCACAATTCATTCCTGTTGCATAAACTGTCTCTCCACTTGGCGAGATCTGATTGCCAAGATTTCTCGAATAGGACAGTTATGAAATTTAAGCATAATAACGTTTCATCCTGCAGATGTTTGCATCTTTAAAAAATAACCGAATAAGAAATGATATTTTTCCCCAAGTTACAGCTTCCTCCTTTTTTTTCACTCATCTCCTCACAAAATTGACTATAAGGGTGGAAAAAGCTCACTTGCACACCGCAAGATTTACTGCGGCTTTATAAGAGGCGCGTCGTGAAAACTCTTAATTGTCGTTGGGATTGAAAAATTATGCGACTTATAAAAAAGTCAAGAGGCAAAGCCGTGCAAGAAGAGAAAAGGTCGTAGCGTTAAATTCGTAAGCGGTTACCCCATGAGCTCGTATCTTCTCATCTCATTTCTTCTTCATACTTTTTTGTCTTTATTACAAATAAAAGTAACGAGAGAAAGAGAAAAAGTGGATAAACCACAAGAATAACAGCCTTTTAGATTTATTCATCGTTGACTTTCCCTTAAATTCTCTTATTTTATTGACCGTAAAGAAACATAATCCACCATCATTTAAACTGTTTAAGACATTTATTTGAATAATAAGATCTCTCATAATATTCATTTCTAATGTCATTTGGAAATGCTATTTAAAATAACTAAATGAAAGATACATAAGAATAAGTATTAAGATCATTTCCAAAGATGTTGAGATATTTTTATCAGATGAATATAAATCCCCCCGAGGCTTGCAAGTATTTTCTAAAATCGAAGGGCTAAGAGAAGGATCGTTTTATATATTCTATTCAAACTCTTTTACATTTCTCCATTGTGTACATGCTTATTTTCCATTTAACTCACACTCAAGTTGATACGTTTTTTTCAAGACATGTTAAGAGAAGTAAGACGTGAATGTCTCTATAGATATCCTCATGTGCTCACATTCTTTTTATTTCATCAGCAGCTCACGTTCTATCGTTTCCAATTTTACCTTAAGATCTCAGTCTCCATTCTGATTCCCACTTCGAGGAAAAGTGCAATGTCCTGATACGGTGAAATTCAAATGAGCCGAATCAATATTCAAATCCAATTCTTATACGTCTCACTTTCTCGTAGCTTCATTCTGCCGAAAAAACGATTCCATCTCGTAAGGAAATAGTATGCTTTAGAATATCGTTTTAAATTATATTAATACTCGTACCAATTTTTTTCTTGGAATTGCTCCCAACGATTTTATCTCTCGTTATATCATCATTTCATTTACACAATGAGCTTGTAAAAATTTATCTCTACTATTATTGAACAATTGTATATGTCTGGAAATGATGACTAAAAACGATGAGGATTTAATCTCGTCAATCATTTTTGGATCATTCATCTACCCTTGATGTTTTGGCACAGCACATAATGTGACAATCGAATCAGATTGGGCTTCAGCTGTCTTTCCAATAAATAGATCGATCAATCTTTTTTGATAATGAAATATATGCTCTCTTAATAAACTTCAATCTTATAAATAAAAAAAATATTTACTCTAGATATCAGCAAAGCTTTGACTTTGCGTTGGATTGATGGTGAAAATGGGGTTTATTCAAGTCCGTTTTACCCTAATTTTTCAATTTCTGTGCAACTGATCTGAGATTCTAATGAAGCCATCGAATGTATGTATATCGAGTCCACTCTATGGTCATCCAGGATTGATCTTCGTTTGATTTCAATGTTTTCACTCGGATTTCACATGGATACTCGGGACTTCTATATGATGAAAAATTCTCGTAAATCTTAAATATCGTTTTTTAAAGTCACTTTTAGATCATATAAAACAGAATTGATGTTTTGAAATTTTTTTTAACGACTGAAGACTGATGGAATGGTTAAGTTTTAAATTAAAATGAGTTATCAATATTTGCTTTATTTAAAAAGTTATAGACCCGCTGTAAAATATTTTTAAATACTTCTTTTATTTAAAAATAAACTTTTCTGTAAGCAAAATTATTTTTAAATATTGTTTTACTTCAAAAAAACCTTGTTTTTATTTTTTCTAAATTTTAAATAGCTTACAAAAGATCATCTGAATATTTTTATAATTAATTAAAATAATTAAATCGGATTTATAATAGTTAATAATATACGAAATTTAATTGCAAAAAAAAATTTTTTTCTAATTAATAAATAAATGTTAATAATTTTAAATGTATTAAAAAATTTTTATATTTTGGCCATACCATTTTAAGAAAAATTTATTCCTCGATCAATGTTTTTAATACATTATCAATTCATTTCATAAATTCAATAATAAATAAATTAAAATGTAGAACAGTATTCAATCATCCACAGGGAATGATATAATTAATTATAATTCTTTTTTACAAGCCATCACAGAAATAAAATTGTCCCTGTTTTTCTTCCCACACCATTTTCTCCATAAATTCTGAAATCATCAAGCCAAGTTATTCTACTCTCCTTTTCAAACCTTATTCGTCACTTTCATCCCTAAAAAAAGATGTTTCTCACAATTTCCTCACTCTCAACATCTTCCATCAAACCACTGCTATGGGTAGAATAATAAACTAAATATAAATAGCAAAGGCTCATTAGTTTGAGTAATTTATTTATTTGCAGCTCTAAAAGGTTAATTTCTGTTCTAACTGCTGTTGGATTTTTCTAGATATAGAAGTAGGGAGAAGCGTATAAGCAAGAGTGCAGTGAGCATACGGTAAAAGATGATGGTGAAACCAAGAAAATCATGAATAAAAGATGACGAGAAATACGTGGGAGAATGTTCGCACGCTTCGGGTGTGCAATAGTTATAGGGCGGGTATTACTAGGCTGAGGCTTGCATTCGTTTATGAGGGTAATGTTAGGAATAGCTTCAGCTCAAATGATTGATAGGACTAATATTCATTGCCCCCTCTTGTCTTCATGTCACTAGAATCATTACACTCCCATCGATTGATCACAATGAGCTGATAAAGCTGACGTTAACGACAGAATATTTAAAATCTGCATGAATTAATAGATCTGTAAACGTCTGTAATGATGGTATTAATATTCATGACCAGTGTGAAATGAAGACTACGGTTGTAGTCTAAATTGATTGCACGTGTCGACCAACAAGAGTATTATGAGTGTAATATCCTGTATGTTATTTATATTGTTTCTCACTGATTTTATTGTAATTATTTACTAACTCTATTAAAAAAGGGATAACTTTAATGATTGATGATAATTAATAGGAGCCTTAATAACAGAAACTAATATGAGTCTAGAATTTAAATTGTTTTATGATGTTGGACTATTAATTATTGTAAATGATTACTAAGTAATTGAAAATTACTATCATTGTAATTAATGTTTTAATTAGTTAATTGATTATTCCATTTTTATATATCTCTGGATCAGGTTTAAAAGATTTTTGAGCAGTTAAAAAAAATTCCTTTTCAAGCTACAAGAATTTATATAACGACTTTATGAAAGGAGGGAGATATTAAAGTTGTTGAACATCAATATCAATGAGTGTTGAAGTTTTAAAATAGATCATTTAAAACCTGAAGCTTTTTTTTATTATTATGATAATTGTTTTATTCAATCGTTCAAATATGGATACTGGTTTAAGTTCTCTTAGATGATTTTTGCCATAATCGAACACACATGAACATGAGGCTAGGCAAATAGCAAACATAGCAATAAAAGGAGCAGTGATGAAAAATAATTTGGTGATTTTAAATACTTAAAAATATTTTAAAAAATACTAATTATTTTATCTAATAATAACTTTAGTGATTACAAATTATTCTTAAATGAAATAAAACTTTATTGAAAAAAATTCATGTTTCAATTTGATGATTTAAAAAATATATTAATTAATGCATGCATAATACACAACACGATTTCTACGTGATAAAAGAAACAAAGAAAGTCGAAAAAAAAGTTGAAAAAAAAATTTCATGGTAAAAGAGAAAGAAGTACGAGGAAGAGAAAGAAAGAAAAAGAGAAAAATGTTTCGATGGGACCGGCTTGGTTAACGGATGATTTAATTAAGAGAGGCACAAATTACAGACTCGCTGGATGCTAATGCTCATTCATACTCGCCTCCGCTCGAGCTCTTTAATTGGACCGCTCCCTAATTTCATTGAAAAATTAATAAACGCCAAACGAGACGACGCAATCCCCAAAAACTTTCGCACATCCAACATTTATGTTCAAAGGATAGAAATCTTTCTCTCGCTCGAAAAAAAAAATTTATTGATGGAAAAGAAGTAGTCAGCAGACATTTACGTTAACATTTAAAGCCATTTGATGAAAGATATTTATTGGCAATATATTTTTTTCTTTAATATTCCATAAGCATGATTCATACACATCGTATTTATTTAATTTATCAGTTTAATTAAACTTAAATATATTTTTCTTAAGAATGAAAAGTCATTAAATAAGATAAAATAAATGAATCTCATCATGAATAATAATAACGTAAATTATCTCTTAAGCTTTATTTATTAAAAAATAATACTTATTTATTCGTCGATTAATTATTTATCTAATACCTATTGCAGGCTATTACCAGAGCCAATTAGTTATTTATAATTTATTACCTAGACAGGTTTCTCGTGAAAGGTTTTTGCTGCTAAATTCCTTGGAGGACAATTTAGTACCCAAAGTAATTGAGTTTGAAGTAGTTGCGACGAGTGGACCGTATTCTCATGGTGGTGAGTGCGTTAATTAGCAAGATGCTCACGCGAGCCAGCAATTAAAACGACATCTTCATTATAAGGTGACCATCGTATATATATACATACAGACTGCTGCATGACTAAGAGTACAAGGGATGCAAACCAATTCCGATCTTAACTTTTAAGTTACTTGCATATTTTAGTCGTTACTTTAAATACTTTTATTTAATTGTTTCTTCTTAGAAAAAGTTCCTCTTCTGGTGTTCTTTGTTGATAAATTGTTATTTCTTTTCAAAAACGATTCGTTATTTAATATTTAAATAAATGTTTTGTTTTTAAATTTATGCTTAAATATTTTTTTTTAATAGTTAAAGTTATTTGATGGCTGGATTCAGTTAAATTTTAGTAGGAAGAATATGCGTAGGAATATTGTAAGAAAGTAATGAATGGACCAAATTGTCGAGGTAAGAAGGAAGAAATAAAGACGCCTGAACCAAATAAAAATAGTCATTGCAGGAGCTCAGAGTATGTTTTATTATTTAATTTCAGCAGAGAAAGCGTTATGAGACATGAAAAAAGTCTTGAACGATATTGTAGGTGGATTTCCAGTAGAGAAAACGACGCTGCAACAAGGGAGGAACTGGCACCGTTGGTGACATTATTATTCGTTATGAACGGGTTTACGAGGTCGCAAATCATGCTTGTGTTCATATTTCGAACTAACCTTTCCTCGTTATTCAGTTTAATACTTGACGATATTTGAATTTCCGATCTCCGTCATTACGTTACATTGTTATATATTTTATAATTCTTTGGATTATGTTCTTTGGAGTATTTTTATGGAAGATCTTATTTTTTTCAATCTGAATGACATTTTTCTTACGTTACTTTACCAGTGGAATCTTAAATTTATTCAAGATTTGAATGGAAAAGTTTTCCAAAGTTGAATTGGATTGCTTTAAAAAAAGTCTACATCGATGATTTAGTTGAATCAGTAAAAAATACCACCCATCAATGACTGTTTGCTAATCACACTGTCAGAAGGATTGAATTGTCTAAAATACATTGATGGCTCATCGATAGCTACAAAATATCATTGAGCATCAAAATATGATGATTTCATACCTAAGGAAAATCAGAAACATTGAACTAAGCTCGAAGTTGATGTCTAGTCTATTATATGAATATCTAAAACATTCATCATAATATCTTTCAGTACAAATACAATCACCGATTCAGATGGTAGACTTGATGTTGGTGATAGACCTGATACTGATGATTGATCAATAAATAATTGCTGGTGTACCAGTTTCATTTATATTATAGCTTTTTACGTCACTGATTCATTTTAAGAAAAAAGAATGGGAGTTGGATAAATACAAAGTCTTCATCAGTACTGTTGTTGAATATTATTCATTTCCATGCTTATTCTCATTTTAGTTGAAATGCTATTTACTTACCTTAGTTTATTTTAAAGAAAAATTAGTAAACCTTGTGATTTTTTTATTTCCAGCATCTCCAAAGAAACTTCAGAGATTGATTTCTTTCAGTTTAAAACAATACCAAATGACATGAATGATATTTTGATTTATTCAATCAAATGAATCTTACTAATTCTCGTTTGCATTTCGTTGGTCTCCTCAATGATCGAATGAAAAAGCTGTGACAGTGAAAAAAAAGCAATGTTGCGATTCTCTTTCTTTCTTCTTAAAAAACAAAAGTTGGCATTCAAGAAAAGGCAAGCGGCAACAATGCCACGGCCCCCCGTACTTTGGACTCTAATATATTGCCATTGGTCTGTGATGCAAAAGTATTGGACCTTGTTAAGCTTACCTGTATAAGGCATCTCTCGCGGATTGCGCTGCTGAATGTTCCAACATTTGCAGCCCCGCCTTACTTACGTGCAGTATCTCTACTCGAGACTTTCCTGACTGCAAGAATTTCCAAACGAAAAATTACCTACAACCAGTCGCTTCCGTATGCCCGAGCCATCAGATAGTTCTGTCTGATTTCGAGAAAGCTAGAGATATCATTGATTGAAAGAAAAAAAAATTCATTTGAAAACTTGATGATGAAGATGACCTTATTTTCTCATGTGTTATTTTTCTGGATTATCTGTTGTATTACTCAACTTTTATTTATCATCATGAGACGCACGTCCCTCAATTTCGGGGCTTATAAGTCGCTATGGCAATAAAAATCCGACGCGGGTAATCTCCACTGTTGGTTGGTGAGTATAAGAACGATAAATAAAGCAAATATCATATCTTCCCTTTTTTTGCTGGTTTTCTCTTACTTTTTTCTCTGTTTCGTTTTCACTACATTGTTATTCAGGGGATTATTGATATAAGACCTAACTGGCTCAGGGTCATAGTGGTAAGCCAAATCAAAAACCTATATACCCTTCTTTTTAATAATAATCTCTGCCACATCCCTCAACTCATGCATATGTTCCCCAGCAGTAGTCGACTTCCGGATGGGAAAATAACATCCCTTGAATAACCGAGAGTGTATATATGACTGTAACGACATATTAAATCATTTACATATTAGATTGTTTGTCACTACAATGCATATTAGAACATATTTTATTTTTATGAGTGTGAAAAGATGGTTCGATGAATAAATTTTTCGGCCACTTTCATCGAGATGTGTGAATGGCTTTTGTTGTTCGTGATAAATTATTAAAAAGATTTTAATAATAATAACAATCAATAATTGCTAAAAGTTAAATTGTTTAAGTACTCGATTTAATTACTGATGTTTCAGATGGTCAAAAAATCCATTAACATTAATTAATGTCTTCTATTACAATTATAATGATAATTCTAATTGAATGATCATTTTATTTAAATAAAGAATCTAGATCACTAAAGACTAGACTCTAGACTTTTTAAAATAACAAGCTAAGAAAAATTTTCTAGTATTTATTAATTTTTATTTTATATTTTACTAACTCTATTTTAGAATTAAATAGAAAATTTAAAAAAGATAATCTTGGGGAAATTATTTCTTGCAATACTGTTTAATTTTTCAATTGAAAATGATTAAAAGTACAAAGCAATAAAATGAAATGTTGATGGAATTAAATTAAAATACACTTATTCCAGCATAAAGTCTATTTTAGGGTCTGATAAATAACAATGGATTAAGATCAAATTAAATAGAATAAATATTTTATTTTCTACATTCTACAAAAAGTTATGTTACAACCAATTCTTTGATACACGATATCCATGAAATTGAATTACATCTGACATATAAAAATGAAAAAAAAAAATCTATTCTTCACTTTTTTATTTTCTAGACCAGAACTAGCTTTGAGTACCTGCAGTATTAACTGAGATTTTGGAGTACATAGGGGTATATCTGAGGATTTCTCAGAATAACTACAAACATCTCCAAGTATTTTGAAATAGTTTAAAGGATTTCAAGTGCTTTGAAACTTCTTCAAATGTTGATATTTGTTGAGCACAACTTTTCAAATAAACTGTTGAACAAATTAATTAATTTATCAAAAAATTTCCTTACAACAAAAACAAAACATCATTTAGTTTTTCACCATAAACAACAATAATGTAAGAAGAATAAAGTTTTCATTTGTTCATTTATTTATTTATTTAAAAAAGAATAGTTATATTCTCATGTCTATACCAAATCGATTTTTCCATTTGACCTATTTGAGGCAATAAATAACAACCATAATAGATAAAATAAGTCTTAAATGAAAAGATATATCTCATGTGGACACAAGTTTTTCAATAAAATAATTTTTTGGTCGAAGGAATCTCTTTAGTTATAATTTACAATCCCAATAATGCCTTTTTCGTTGAAGGAATTTTATTCTTTCAAACGAGTGAGTAATGCAAAAGAATAATCTTTTTAAACACGAATGCATTCTTAGTATCCATATTCTCTTGTGATGCAGAGTATATCACGTCAAATCAGTGTTATTCGTGCATTATCTGGGCAACTGACTCGAAAAATACCGCACCGGCAGTGGCAACAATAGGAGTCAATTGGCGCCAGGGATGAAGTTGAGCAGTCGATTCAGAAAGGGGACAAGGTCTGGCCCTTGTTATATCCGAGGGCACGCGGCAGTGAGAATTGTCCAAGCATATGCCTATTTGCTTTCTCTTTTTTTCTCCTTCACTCTTCCTAACTACTCCTATCTCATTCTGTTCTTCTCACTTTGTCGACGGAATCTCGTGTGGCAGCGCGTGCACACTTCTCACTCCTAAAAATTCGATACTTTAGTATTCTTCTCTTTTTGGCCCCCACAGTTAATCCCATACGTTAAAGCCACTAGTAAACACGATTAGACTTGTTAGCTTGCGAAAGTATTATATATTTCTGAGGCTCAAAAACGATTATTTTTAGTGTACACAAACTGTTTGACTTTCGCACAGTAATAAAAAAGATGAGTATTACTCGAGTGTATGATGGATGATTTTGGTGAATGGAGTAATAAACAAAAATACACAAATAATTGAAGTAAAGAGTGTGGGAATAAAACACCAAAGGTACACACATGTCAACTTGTCAATTGCAAATATATACATACAGAAAATGGACTAATTATTTTTTTAAACATTTTGTATAGGGGATTAATGATGAGATTGTGAAAGCGGATTTAATAGGGCTTCAGTTATTGCCAACGTCATCAGTCATGTTGTCATTTGACTAATCGTGCACTAATGTGACTCTTATATATATGTACACATTCACTATAGTAATTTATTAAATTTCTTCTTTTTTTTTAATATTATATAAATCCTTTCATCTTTTTCTTCTAATTCTAATCAGTAGTCTGTAATTAATCGCATTTTGAGAAAGATATTGGGGAAATGCCACGTTAAGGTGACTCGTCAATACGACGTGCAAGTTTTCAAAGATGAGAGAATGGAAGAGATATCAGAAGAAAGAGGTATGGAGAGATAATAGGGTTGCTAGATGAAGGGATGAGGCGCCGGCATGCGCACCAGAAACAAAGGGAAATTGAGAGAGGAATCGGCATGCGCGCAAGAGGTCCCGGTACTAATTACGACGGAAGAACCAAACGTTATGGCGCTGGGTTCTTTGAGAAAATTAAATATAGCTTTAATTAAGTCGACCCAAAAGATACGCATTTAAATTGGCCGAAAAACAATGCGTTGTTCCTTTTGTTTTCTTTCATCTACCAGTGTAATCCTCATTATATGCATATTTTTCTCTTAGGATTTACGAAAATTTTAGTTATTTTACTTGGAAGCGGATTTCTTCATGGCCAGGTGGTGTGTTTCAATTATGGCTGGTAAATAAAATTACGCAGTGGAATTTATTTATTATAATTTAATTTAAAATTGTAAAATTAAATATTTAGTAATTTAAATATTGGTATTTTTATTAATACTTTCAAGTCTCGATTTTTAAGTGTTTAAAATTGCCTAATTATTATTTATAAAAAATTACAATCTTAAAAAAATGTTATTAGGTCCTAATTTAGTACTTTTTTAGGTTTATTAATAAATTCTTGTGTGTATCAATAAATAATATGACGAAAATTAAAAATTTTGTTTACATTTATTTAAGGTACTTGGTTGAGTGTTATAAAAGGATTATCAATAGTTAGAATAATACATTTTTTAAATACAAAATAAATCAAGAAATTTCCAAATAATTCTAAGCCTTGCCACCAGCTCCACCTTTTTCTAATAACTAAATTTTTTCTTCAGAAAAAAAATCACACGTCAAGCATCAATTAATTAGCTGTAAATTTCAAGCAATTAATATTTAAGATTATTTTAAATTAACCGCAAAAAAAGTCTAATAAACGGAAAGGAGATATAAAAATTTATGAGAAAAAAGGTAAGATGTAAGGTGATTAGATGGAGATTGTTGAGGGCGGCACGACGCAAAGTCCAGTTAATAGAGTCGTTTCATGTACAGTCGAGAGCAGAAGTATCGGTGGTCAGGCGCCACAAATCATAAGATTAGAATTTTAAATTTGGCTTGGGATATATAGATAGCCGTGTGTAAGCAACGTGTGGAGTAGCACTGAAATTCTCCGGAAATCTCGATTCGAGATCTCCTTTTGTCTTCTCTTTCTCTCCGAGTAGTCGACTCTTTTGCCTTCTTGGGTCTTGAATATCGTTTGCAAGTGGTAGTTGTCACACACGGGGGGATTTACTTCTGCATCCCCCCCTCCCGATAGTCACCACCAGAGCAAGTATATTTGAATAACGGCCATTGTAGAGTCAGCACATGAGTCTCGAGGAAGGTATAGCATCGTCTGGTTCAGCGAGCGTTGAAAACGGCAATAGGCATGTCGACCAAGAGTTATTGATGCATTCGCGCATTCACTGAGACACGGGATATTAGATGAAGAAATGCGAGGGTGGCGTAGGCTGGATAATTCGTATAGGTTCGTTAGCAATGAAAAGCGGAAGAAGTGCTTCACTGAAATGCGAGTTAATAAATTTTAACAGTGGGACGGTAGTAGTTAAGTCGATGGGACAACATAACAACAATGAACGCATCCATACACCCATATCTCCATACAAGTGGTGATGGTGTGTCTGTATAAATGCATGTGGCCCGTGTTAGATGCGTTGCATGTGTCCAATCAGTGAGCTTCTTTGCTGTGGGCCACCGTGAGTAAGACCATCAATGGTATACTTATATGTATATGTGGATATAGAGAGACCAAGGGCAATTCTCCATAGCAGTCAAGATCTCCCTGGTGCAGCAGCAAAGAAAAGCCTAATCAGCATGCGTCCAGCCAATTAGAAATACTCGGGCTGTTTTACCAACTGTCACTAGAGATCGCGTATTGAGTTGTATCGGTCGAGTTATGTTTGCTTCGTTAGCCGGATCCCGGGGAGGAGCAGGACAACACATGCCAACAGAGTCCTGCTAAAGGATCTTTCTCTTTCTCTACTTTGCTTGGTACAGCCGCCGCAGTTGATGCTGTATGGACCGGTGCTTGATTTACGACCCAGCTAGAAGAGTAGAAGCGGCCTCCACTTCGTTCAGACCAGAGAGAAATAAAGATGGAATTGAGAAAAAGAGCGAGAAAAGTAAAGAATCAAGACTATGCCGAAGTACGGCTAATAGTCTCTTGTCTCTCTTTCGTTGCTTCACAAATATTCTGCTGCCTCTAATTGGAATTGATTAGAAGGCCGGTCCTGTTCGACTTGGACAAGACTATAACCCAAGCTCCAGATATTGTTCCCTCAGGTTTAAGTGTAGGATGTTGATCTATAAAAATTTTTATGTAACAATAGGTACATCACTTTTTTTTTAGCAAATGCTATTCAATCTGTTTTATACCTTTCCATCACGACTGCAACACTCTTTTCGCTGACGTTCATGTATATCCATTCTTCATTTTACTGTCTAAATTTCCTGACTTTCCATGGTTCCATCAGGATATTGAAGACCATAAAATTACAGTATTTTGCTTTTTAAGTATAACATTTGTTATTTAATGAGAATAGGTAGGGATGGTGATATGAAAAGAATTTGGTTTAAATGGGCAAATTTTAAATCACTGGTATGAATAGCAGATTGATGACCATGTAGGATTTTATACTCGGTTTAATATTGGTGAGTGATAAAAGAAAAGGTTGAAGGATTTTTATGCGCTTCAATACAATTACAAATGATCAATATAAATATAGCTTTTTATTATTGAATTGCCTAAAATAAATTTACAGGATGCTCTTCTTGATCTTATTGACAATAATGATTCAATTATCATGATATTTCTATTAAAACAAAATAATAATTGAATAAGATTGAAAAAAAAATATTATTACTCAACTCCAAATAAAAAAAAACATCTTACATCAAACTATATTTTTGTATCATCCTTCAAATCAACTAAAAAAAGCCATTCCTCCATCGCCAAGCCAACATTTATGTCTTTCCTCGCAAGAAACTCGAAAGGAAGTGAGCCCATAAAAATCATTTTTCTTTGACTATTTAAAGAGCGTTTGTTCTTCAGGGTATATTGTTTGATGTGTTTTGTTTGATTTTTTTGAAATTTTTTTGTTGTTGACAGAGTCGTTTGCTATCTCAGTTCACCACTAACGAGCCTGTTAGCAGCAATTATTCTAATTAATATCTCCCTCCTTCGTCTCTGGTTGTCAGCTTGGCCCAGCCTTATATCTTGTTCCGTTTAGTCTTATTGACTCACATACACATGCATTTATGTGCACATACGACACTCGTTCTCTGTCACCCAACTTTTCTTCTCGTCGTTTCGTTCCCTCAGAGAGTAACCATTCGCTTTACGACGACGCTCTTTTAGCCAGTGTTTTTGCGTTCACCGCGTGATTGGCTATTACGTCTCCTTCCTACGTTAGTTACCGGCGTGCTGCCACAGTGAATTGAGTCCTCTCCTTTCTACCTTCCTCCTTATAGTCCTCCTACCATTCTACCTTCCACATATACCCTCGATGTCTTCAACTTCCTCCTACTATGCTACGTAATGCGCTCCTTTTCTTTTATTGTTAAAATATATATATAAAGTCCTTTCTTTTATTTTACAGCATCAATATAATGATTATCATCCTTATGTTTCAAAATGAATGCAGACATCAAATGATGACCTCTTCATCTTCACAAATGGCGTAATTCAATAAGTGAAAAGGTGCCATGGATCTCGACATCGTCATCATACTAGTGAGTGAATTATTGGCAATATAAAGTTACTAAGGGATGCAGATTACTCTTGATACTAAAAAAATGTTTGGAGAAAGTTACAGAGTTGTTGCAGGTATACAGGAGTTTAGAGACATGTACAGACTGAATTATCGTGATATTTAAATTAACAAATGATATTCAGTATTGCAAACTACAGCCAAGTTGTTGCAACGTAGTATGTAGTATTTTTTGAGAACAAGAGAAGTTGAGATGTACCAACCGATGTGTGGATGTTGGTGGAATTTATTATTGGTCATGAGAATTTCTACGTGAAGAGAAATTTTAAGATTGGTAAGAAAGTTTGATAGTGGTTAACAAATGAGATACTTGAAGGTGGAAAATTGATGCTAGAGTGGTGCTTGTAAATCTTTATTTCTGATTTTGTCTTGATATGTTAAATTATTTATTTAATAGTCGGTAATAAATAAATGATGAAAAATTTGTGTAATTTGAAATTATTAGTTAGCAGTTGAAAATTATTATTTATGAAAGTAGATAACATTTGTAATAAGTTAAGAATATTTAGAAAATCTTTTTACATTGAAAAAAACATTTCTATTAACTTTATTTGTAATGATTGCATTAATTTACTTCATTTATTTAATTAAATTTAAATTGTTTTCGTAATTCAACCATTTAGAGTGCAGTGAAACGAACGTTGGTCTCATTGAAATTTTTATTGACTGCAAAAATTTTTGGGTAACTGTTAATTTGCATCAATTTTGTAGTTTATTTATTGATGTCGTAGCTAAATAACAGTTCAAAAAACCTGTTGGTGTAAGAATACCCATTTAAATAAGTGATTATTATTTTTTGGAGATATATCAATTAAAATCACAGGGGATTTGTAAATATTCATTGGTTCTCAATGATGTAAATTAAGAGACTAAATTACAGTGAGATATTTATTTTACTGTGGTTAAAGATATATATTTGTTAATTATGAACAAATTATGGTGATTGTTACATAAAATACTACTCCGAGTCGATAAGATTAGTCATTCAGTTTATTCAATAAATGATAAATACTAAATACATGCCAACAAAATAAAATATCTTTTCAATAAAATAAAAATGATAATTTTAAACAATTAAAAACACTAATGAAAGAAAAAACGAATACTCTTTTTATTAAAACTGCTCGTCCAATTAATTATGTTATTTATTTATTTATTGACTGTATTTCAATCTAGAAAAAATTGATGTAGAAAAATATTGTATTAAATTAATAGAAGAATAGTGATGTATAATAGAGCCTAAAATAGTCTTCTTCAGGGAACATTCTAGTCTCAGTAAACTCATAATATAAATAACCCTTGCATCTATTTTATTCCAAGCCTCTCACCAGAATCGTTTAAAAATTTGTAAATAATTCACAAATCAGACCTATTTATAACTCGACGCCAGACTTGCAGAAGAATCCAACTCATTAACGTAACCTAATTCCCTTTTTGTACCATTTGCATGCATCTATAGAAGCATCCTCTCCCTTTCAATGAAGACCGAATCCAGAAGTGGCTCAGTTGCAAATGATTGTGAGTTTATAGACGATTTGGTTGGTTGGCTATTATAGGTATCAGAGTAACCCGATTGGATCTGAGAATTCGCCGAACTGAAAATATACCCATCGATTCTTAGGATCGAACAAAGGGTGTTTGGAGTAGTAACAATTTCCCGGCGATGAAAGGCGAAAAGAGGACGACGATATAACAATAAAAGCATCTCGAAGAAGAGGAAGCCCATGCATGAGAGGAGTAGTAGTTCCATGGAAGATTTTTTAAAAGGGAGACAACCATAGCTTGCACTCAACTCAGTCTACACCAGTATCAGGAGCAATGAAATCCCTTCTTTCTATTGAGCGCGAGAGATCTGGGCGCGTAGATAGCAAAGTGATCTGTGAGGCCCGGTGTGTGGTACCTCTTTCGCGAGTCTGCACGCTTTTGCGCAGCGATCGCTCCTCTATAAGAGATGCAAGAGGCGAATCGAAGGGGGTATAGGGGTCCAACGATGGCCGCGTACCGAGCCAACGGACCCTCCAAGGCGAGCATCCCGGGATTGAGACGTCGTGGCCTCTTTGTATAGATCTGAAACCAGAGGGAAAGAGAGAGAGTGAGGAAGAGCCAAAGAGAAAAAGACACACCAAGTCCCGCGTGATGCTCTCCAAGCGCCGTATTTACGAGTAACGCTCTCAGGCGATGGCTTGGGGACCACGCGCATTTGAATTCGAAGATAAAATGAAGAGGAGATGAGGTACAAGGGTAAGGGGACGTTAAACAAAGCAAGGAACTGGAGACACAGTGAGAACGCCTATGTTTTTCAGTGTGCGGATATGCAGAATAAAATAACCAACTGATGCAGTTTCATGAACCTTATTGTTTCATTTCATAAAACCATTCTTCACCCAGCTACGAAATATTTGGAACACATTTTTTATGCAGTCATCAAATGTATTCTGAATTTCAGAGCTAAACTCTTCGATATTCGAGAGTATTATTATTTGTTTTTTTCTCTATCTGATACATGGAAATTGGAAACAACATTTTTTAATGCAAGCACTGGGTTGACTTTGATTGGTTGGATAAGGATTGATGGTTTTATTGTAAAAATATAGTGTCAAAAAATAAAAAAAAGCATTGTAATTTTAAAATGGTTTGGTATTCATAGAAAGCCATAGTAAAAAACGACATAAGTTTTACATATACAAGTGCCAATTTGCATACAATTCTTTAAATTGTATGAACAAATGCTCAATGCATTTTCTAATTCAGTATGTAAGGTTTGGTTTATATGTTAAAATTGAAACGTACCCATTTTGTTGGTATTAACTATTTATGCATTAAATGGAGCAGAAGGAAATTCTGTGGGATAAAGTTCTGTAATGTACTTAACTTATGATAATATTGTTTAACCAATCTTATCTTGATATCAGAGCTTTACTTTTCAGCTGCTTCTTATTTTAAAAGCTAATATGAACTGGACAACAATAGTTTGAGAGAAACATTAAAAATCTATCTTTCAAATCATCTTGTTACATACGGGTTCTTTACTTTTAATTGAATCATAAAATACAATAATACTTGAATTAAATATTTTTATTATGAACAATGATCGAACCATAAATATATTTAATTTTTTTTATCCAAGTTTATATACAACTTGAGAGTAAATGAGTCAAAATGTCTCATAACTTTTTAAAATATTTATTCATCTTCAACAATGTTGGCTGCACGAAAATAAAACAGCTGATGAATATTCTACTTTCTTACAATAAATCAATGACTACTCACTATTTTCCAATGTTAAGTTGATTACTGATTTAATTAGTAGTCAGCTAAGCACGGGAAATAAGTGAATCGTCACTGATTGGCAGTAATTTTCACTGATTCACTTTTAGATAATAAAATAATTTGCAATTATTTTTATTTTAAATTTAAGATCCATAATTTTTTTATTCATCGAAATAATTATTAAAGATTTTCTAATTATTAATTAAATTTTAAAAAACAAAAAAAGAAATTAATTATTATTTTTTTGCATTGTTAGGCATCCTGATGGACCATGTGAAGTGAAAACAGTGAATAAATTGGATACTATCCAAAAATAATCTCACAATTCCTGCAGTTCCTTGAACTCTATTGTTAACTTTTAAAGAAGCATCTCACAACTCACCAAAAAAATTTATCACCCATTTTTAATTTAGCCATCAAGCATGTAATACGCTACTTTGTTTAATTAAATCATCTTTACACAGCAAATTATGTCATTATGCCATCATAAATACCCGGTTCTCTGATTATCAATTCATATATGTAAAATATACAAGGTATTTTAAAATAGTATATGTATTCATATGTGTATTGAAGTCCCGCAGCGGCAGCCTTTGACGCCAGTGACTGGACTCTAATATATTGGGGCTAGACAAACAAATGACAATGGAGATCTATATCGCACGGTATCACGAATTCCCGACCGATTTGCTGTTTATTCCTCCTGTTCAGACTCTTCTTTGCTTTTGTTCTCTTTTGCTATATCTTAAATTTTTTTAGTGAGTTTGATCCTGTTTATTGTCCTACAGGTGGCTCTAATGATGTTAGTCTCTAATAAGCGAAACACAAAATCCTAATTGGCAGTAAGCCAATGTCATATAACAATCATAAAGCATAGTCCGTCAAGCAGATAATCCATTTCTCTTTCAATAATTGCGAACAAAGAGTATATCATAACTAGCTAGATGTGTAGTTGTTTTATATTGTGCTTTATATCTTTGTAATATTTGAATTATTAATTATTTTTTTCCACTTTGCTTTATTCTTTTAATATTCTTTCTGTGATTCCAATTAAACTCTCAAGTATCAATTATCAAAGCCATTCGTTTGATGAATCAGTTAGAAATCAGTTCAATCATTGAAGAAACCTAAAAGATAAAAAATATTAGATTTCCATCCTGAATGTGCTGCAGTAATCAGCAGCATACTGATTCAATCAAGTTTAAAATTGTTTCAAAGGCACATGATTATGCTATATTTCTGTATCTATTACAATCAAATAATTAATGGTTTTTAACACTGAATGAATAAAAGTAAATTTTAAAAAAGTTCAGTTGATAAAAATTATATAGAAACTTTTTTGAACATCATTAAATTCAATTGAAAAAAATGAACCCTCACTTCAAATAAAAAATTTCTATTTTTTATGTTCACATACAATAATAAATATATCACATAAGAATTCACCCGTCAATTAATGATTGACTAAAAAAATCATTCATTTTACATGAATGACATTAATCAAATTATTTAAAAATCATTCAAAATCACAACCACGTCACCAATCTTTTTAAAGTCAAATTTAGTCTCATTGTCAAGCAATAAACTTTTTGTATGATTCATTTTAAATCAATATTCATACAATTTTATAAAATAGTACAATTATGTGTCCATTGTCAATCCCATATAAGTTGGTGATCATAATGGAGATACAAACAATGGAAGACGAATTTTTATTCCATCATTTATAATAGTTAGTCACAGAGTATCCACTCTTAAGCTATCTAAAAAAAACGCACAAATAACTTGATAATAAATCAATTAATTTAATACCATCACATTAATAAAAATAATTGAAGCACAATTCGTATTATTATCTCTGGAAAGGTAAAGAAAAATGATGAACTTCAATATTGAAAATATAAATATTAATATTTTGGTGAAACTTTAATTATAATAATAAAATTTTTGAAATACTGTTTCTAGTAGTTTTATTAATTTTTTTCAGACAACAACTGCAGTCAACCAAACATTAGAGTAAACTAAAATTAATGACAAAGTTTGTTTTTAAAAAACTTAATAACACACCTTACAGTCTATTTCACTCCTGCCCAATAATTACGGTCATGTAACAGTCATTTTTTACACACTATTATAATTTCAAATTATCGATGGTCTGTTGACGACCCATAGTCCTATAACAACCGTCAACAAGATCTTTTTTTATCCCAAAAAAAAATCTTTAAGGACTATAGTTTGAGTTAAAAAGCAATTTTTTATATATGCCGATCTCTCATTTACTCAAAAGATCCGCCTACTCACCGATACCTGTATTTTTTTCTTTCATTTTTTTCTTCTGTTAATCGTTTGGAAAATCTTATTTTCCAAAAGACTCAAATTGATATTATTCCTTACAAGGACACACTCAATGGATATAATTTCATTAACATGTTAGCTTGGTGCAGATTCCCATGCATCGGAATTCCCAGGGCTATGAATAATGATGTCGAAAATATGACGTGTAAATGTAGAAAATAAACAACAAGGAGACTCGAAAGTCTGTTCTTTTCCACGGTACATAGCATGTAATATGAGTAATTGCTGATAGTTAGTATGGAACGTTGTACAATCGTTTCTCGTGCAGATGATTGCAAATATTACACGTACTCAATACATACCTATCGCTGAATGGACTGTTGGCAATATAAGAGTTGGTCGCCGCCAAAGGCAGCATTATTGCTCGAGTTGTATGCAGTATTTGTTGTCGACGATGCTCAGATGATAATCTCCACTTGGTGTGATATCTGATAATAAAACTACTCGCTAAATATATTTTTCTGAGGTATGTACGTGACAACAGAATTCATCCGTGTATTATGAATTTGAATTAATTCAGTATGTGATGAAGAGATTACGAAAATTACTAGGGTTCTTGCTTCAAGTACATTCATTAAGTGTCTGCAAGTACTAATTACTCTGGACCTTAAAGTTGAGAATTTGGACGTTTATATTCTGGGTGCTGGTCAATTAATTGTAGAGTGTTGGAGGGATGTTATTGATGATGGAAATTGTCTTTCACTAGTAGTGTGTCTATTTTAAAAAAAGGTGCATTTTTTAGAAGCATATCGTGGGACTGATGAAAAAGATAGAATATTCTTTTTTATTCAATCGGAGATCATGTCATTTATTTTTCCTCAGGAAAAGCAAAAAATAAATTAACTAAGACTAGAAATAATTTGTTATTGTTTTAATTATTGTAAGGACCTTAGCAGGAAGCCAGGTGTCTCATTCCTGGTCCTACACTGGACCACTTCCATCATCCTTGGCCTTACTTTGGGTCAAGAATAACTCAGTCTTGCTTTCTTCTAGAGAAATAATTTTTTTTTTAAACTGATAAAACACTAGAAAAAAATTTGAATAGTTCAATCTCACATTACATGTATCAGTTCATTAAAAATCACCAACAATAAATAAATAGTTGGATCCTGCGAGCTAAGATTAACTAGAAATTTATACCAACTCAAAAGTTTCAATAATAATTATAACAAATTCTTAAAAATAAAAAAAGATTGTTTATGAATGTTAAAGTTTACAAAGAAACATTTTAATTATCAAAAATCTTTGAAGAATAACTGTAGATTTTTTTTTAATCAACAAACTTTTATAAATACCAGCAATGAATATTAGCAGTCATGCATTTAGTAGAAAAAAAGTCTTGTTAATAAGTTGATATCACTAAAAGTCAATAAAGACCTAGAAAAAATATCAGGAATTTATATTTATTATTCGAAAAAATAATAAAATCTAATCCTTTGCTGACCTTTTTACTGTATCTCAGTGATAAATTAACTAGATGTATTTACCCTTTGACTAAACTACACAATTATAAATAATTGTCATCATTTACGTGCATGTTTAACAAATCAAAGCATTGAAGAAAAGTAAATTTCCAATTATTTCGACTAAATGTCAAATTAAATTGGCGTTTCATTTGATTTGTAAATATTCATTCAATCTAATATATTTTTTCCACCTCCTAATCTTCTTCTTCTTCTTCTTGAAATAACGGATTCTTTTAGTGCAAACTTTCAACTTTTAAACACTGCTTTGAGAAATGTTTTGTATTCATCTGTAATAGACATATGTGGTTTTGTAGCAGAATCTCCAGTTGGCAACACATACCATACGGACCCATTGCATGTTTTCTACAATTCAAATGAGCTAAAACGATGTTGGAGCACGAGCCAAAAGACATTCGTATCAATTATGGATAGTCAAGAGATTTCGATGACCAAGAAGTTCACTGTGAAGACAGCATCGAGGCTTTCAAAACGGTTGGCCCACCATATTTTACACAGCGGGGGTGCCTCTTGAATTCTTCTAGACCAAGCATGTCGTTTCGTTCTCTATCTCCTCCTTAATATTATTATATGTAAAGTTTCGAACGAGTTGCCTTGAAAATTTTGATCTTCAATACTTGAAAGTGACTTACTCATTCTCACAATTATTTCATTAGTTTTCGACTAATCGACTTGAAATTTCTGTATATCTTTACAGCCTATCATCAATGCACTTTAATGAAGATGTTATTTTATAAAAAATAACAGAAAAAAACTTTTAATTAATCTTTGGATTTTTTGTGGAGTTTTTTTTGTTTGGTAACAGGTTCATGACAGGTAATAAAAAACTTTTAGTTTGAAAACAATTTGTAATCAGTGTGGAGTAATCACTTCATAAATATTCTTGTATTAATTTATTTTTTATTTTAAATACTTTCAATAAATAACAACTAATTTTATTGCATAATAAATATTTTTTTTACTTAGTCACTTATCATAAAACAATCATAAAAATCGTGATGTGAACACTGATTTATTTATTTCTATTTAAAAAAAAAACAACACAAAGCTAAATTAGAAATCAAATCTTTCTAAATTTTATTAAATAATTTAATTTTATACAAAAATAGATTTAATAAATAATGATTTTAAATAACTATATGTATTTTACTTCATTTAAGTTATTTTATTTATTGATTGATTTCTCTGCCATTTAAAATGTATCTTAATCAATATTAATCAACACTAAATAACAATGATCAATCACACCATGAAATAATTGATGAGTTAAATAACAAAATAAAAGAAGCCTTTCCATAAATCTCAGATATCATTTACCCTGTCAACTTTTATTTTTTTTCCAAATTATTATGACATTAATAGATGTACGCACACCCTGTTAATCGATCTTTATTGAAAGATATAAGCTATTATAGGTGTTATATTAGGAGGGAGAGTCCATCAGAAGAGACACAAAAAATTGAGGAGGGGTCAATAGAGATAAGCGAAGCGAATCAGCTGGCAAGAGTGATAAGCAATTTGTTACATTAAGGAGTATAAAAAAAGTCAAAGGAAGAATTAACCTCATAACCATTAATAATTATTTATTACTAACCCAGAAGATAGTAACAAAAAAGATGAAAATAGAGGATATCAAGTGTAAATAAAATATGTGATTGATTAGATATACCTACGTGCTGATTAAATAAATTTTTATAAATGCAAACTTTTTCAAGTGGAAGTCATTAATTAAATTTTATTCAGCATTTCGCGAATGATTTCCACCGAGTAATCTCGTCGGCTAGGATATGCAATAATTAGAGCGGACATAGCCAATTAATAACTGCAAGACGTTATTAATGGCTCTAATCGTTAAGTGAATTTGCGTAATTAATCGTCTGTGAGAACTGGCGAGTGTATCCATTAAGATTTGAGAAGTGAAAGTCTCGACAAAAAATGTTACTGAATTGACTCATTTCGCAAACATATCATGATCCGAATAAATATGTAGGATGTCATTTAAATGAGGATAATGACCTTGCAGTTATAAAGACAATAATGAATGATCAGAACACGAACAAACATTATCGAGAATGAGCTTGTAACAATATCAAGCAAACGGACAAATTAGACCACCTTGTGCACATACCTCCTGCCATGCACTACTCTGCATCACTAGGTCCTGAAAAATAAAATAACGATATTGTACATTGACCAGAATGAAAATGCAGATGCTACTGCTGGATAATGGATATCACGATAATGATGATCAAAAAGCAAATTCACCAGAAGATTATCTTCGTCAAGCACTCACTCAACGCGGTATCCTTTGAATTTTTTTATCTCTTCATCTTCCAACGTTCAATTGATTGTTATTGGACTCCCTACTGATCAATAAAAGTATTCATACGTTAACGAGTTATATCTGTTTATAATTCACTCCGAAATATTTAGAAAATATTGTTTATATTTTTTTTCATAACATTTACAATAATTTATGTGATTTAATCATAATAATTCTTTGCTTCTTTTTATCGACATCAGAAGCTGTTGATCACATTTTTCTATTTCCAATAAAATAGAAACCAGAATAATTGTATGATTCTATAAGCAAAAAAAAAGATAAAATACTAGTCTGAATGCGAAAATAATCTAAATAATTTCAAAAGAAAGGAATTACCATCATTTAATACTACTTGGGCGTCTTCAATTCAATCAAGTATATTAATTGTTTTTAGAGTAGATCTGAAACAGGTTTATAAGTCGAACAACTGAGTGGAAGACAGTAAACTGGGTAGACAAAGTCATCTGGTATAGAAGCATCGAACTACATTCAGCTTGAATGGTAAGAGTTTGCTTTACTGTGGACCAGTACATGAGTGACTAGCTAGCTTTGGAGGGATGAAAGAGCAAATAACGAACTCTGTCTTGCCGGCTTCAAATATAAATAACGCTTCTAAAATTTTGACTTGGACAAGTTTCACTTCCTCTTGAAGATGAAGATCCAGATGTTATTTTAAACATGATGTAATTGACATTAATAGAATTCACCCTTCAATTGATCATGATTCATTTCCTATTTGAATTGATAATCAAACTCTCTTTCAATTTTTTATATCATTTTTCAACAAATTTGAATAACACCCATGTGTTACATTTTTTACACATGTTTTATCTTATCTAATGAATATAAAAAAAAAGAACTAGAGGCCTTTTAAACTACGACTGAAAACGGAAAACGTCCGGAAATGCAGGTGGTGGTTACCAGTGCAATGTAAAAAAGGCAGTCATATATTTTCTCGACCCATAGGTGGTGTCGTATAACTAGATTTCCTAAAGTCTATCGAAGGTTTCTGGGAAATGTAACTGGCCTTTTGAACCACAACGGGATATGCACCGTCTAGACATCCAGATCCATGCAATTGTCTGGACCATTCCACATGATCACTTACTAGACACCGCCACAAAGCAGCGGGAGTGCGGAAATAAAAATTTTATTACTCTGAAGAAATCCAAGAAGTTATTTTTCTGTTACATGAACTTTGTCAATGTTTCTGTCAACAAAATTTCCGTTTTCCGATATGATAAGCGCAGCTACCAGCCTTATTTTTACATCCTCATGTTAGAATGATAGATTAATGGTAGCATTGGATACACTACTGCACTTTGGGACAACGAAATTAGTAATTAAATCATTTTTTTATCTGTTAAAGGTTGTTATTAATTGAGTGATTGGATTTATTACTCTTCAGATATTAAAAAGTATTTTCAAGTTTTTTTCTGAAGAATAAAGAGATCATTAGATGAAACGATCAAAGACTTTTAGTAATTATTTATGTTTTAGTGATATGATTGAATTTATTTTTCAATTATTTCATTTATAGATAAAAAAAAAAAATGATTGCTAATTCAACATGATACTTAAGAAAATATATAAAAATAATATTTGTTTACTTTATTGTTGGTAAGTTTTGTCTATTTTACTCGAGAACTATTAATCGTAGAAAGCTAAGATTGGTTTCATTTTATTCTCTATGAAAATCTCTTTTCAACGTATCTCGATCTCTAATGCGTTGTTTGGGAGATATTTAATTTGAAAAGTTCAAGATATTCAGAACCTTTTCAAGGCTCTAGAATCATTGATTAATTCTGAATGAAAAACGAAATTAATTTTATTCGATTAATAAATTAGTTTAATGATGAAGAAAAAAGATATTTAATGATTTAATACGTGATAATCTTTTAAGATGATCTCCTATATGTTTATCGAACAAGATGTAAAACCCTATCATTTTACCTCCTATCGAGAGCATACACATAACTTACACTCCATTACCCTCCACAATTTTTCTATAAAACATAGCAGATAGACTCAACGAGCAACGAACGAGTAAAACACATGATACAAAGGACTCTTTTGTGCTACAACGTGAAAGCATCTTGCAACTGGGTACCATATTGCGACCATCTTCCTTTTTTGTTTTTAGCTCAATAATCTTCGATCACTAAGGTTGAGACATAGTGTTCACCAAGACAATTATTTCCTCACTTTATTGCTAATTTTATATTAATAAAATAATTAAAAATCTTGCTCCATCATATTTGAAAATTTCTTGTTAATTTCCGGAATTATTTACGATGGATTTCAAAAAATGATTGTAGATACAAGAACTTGATCTCAAATGATGCCGACGTCTTTCCCACAGTTGAAGAGGCGCCCGCTATCTCTTGGCGCCTATATGTGAGACGACCATGCATTCATGCACTCCCGCTGGTTTGGCAAATTGAGAAAAAAATAATAATCCAGCTGTCGCCTACCAACTTTATAAATCATACACTTCATATTTTAAATTAATCATTTTTTTTTTGCTTTTGTCATTTATTACTTGGTTTATCAGGCATATATCATTTAATAAATGGAAAGTAGTTAGGATTGTGTAACGAGCTTTGAAGCGATCTTCAGACTCAGTTATTACAAAAATTGAGCTGTAATTCGTTGAGTTTAAACAACCATTTGCTATAAATCAATTCTTATTAGTTCCAGTAGAGTTTTTAGTAATGGATTTTTTTAAACAATGTTTTATTTACTTGCAGAATAGTGCAAATGCTATTTTAACATTGAGAGATCATCAGTTGATTACTACAAAATGATATAGTTAATGTAATGTGGAAGAATTTTTGGAGAGTTATTTGTTGAAATTTTAAAGAGCATGATAAGATTTCAATATTTCACATGACTTGGAAAAATTAATTTCATCACATGCTCATATGTAGAGCACTGGCTGTGGAAATACTTCAAAACAGGAAACTGAAAATTACAATCATAAGAGAATTTGAGAGGAAGCATCTTCATTATCACCCTCAAATAGTGTCGAATGCTTACAAGCAATATAGTAAGGAAGGTCATGAGAAAAATATCAGATGAAAAGCTCTAACAAGACCACATACAATGCTAACAGCCTGGATAAAAATTATTATATATTACCATATATAAAGAACAATTTTGTTAATATTCAGTTAATTTTTACCAAACAATATCCTTCAAATATTTTCACACTCCATTCCTAGGATCTGCAATAATTAATTTGAAATAGTGAAATTCATTTTATTGCTACAGCATGTGGAGTGAAAGGATTTTTTTGAAGTAAAAAAGAAGGACAGCTTTTTAAAAGAATATAAACACTCAATAAGGGTAACACATTGGTCATCTTTGTATCTATATTGAATAATTGAATTCACATCTCCAAGAAGCACTAAATCATAGATATGATCACAATTATTTCAGGTACATTTGAAGAACAATTTTTCGAGTTTCAGAGCGCGAAGAAGACCTCAAGGGTTTCGGGCGCCTGAAAGAGCATCTGGATTATGTTACAAGAATAAAAGGGACGATCGCACGCGTAGAGTTTGACCCAAGAGTTATGGGAAAATGAATAGAATTCATTTCATTCAATCTTGTACTAATATGAACAATGGGTCACTCATAAAAAAAATTGTTTTCACATTCCTGAAAAGTCTGAAAATAAATAGAGTTTTTCATTACTCCATAAATACTACTTTTCCTTTTAAATATAAACAATTTTTATAGATAGTAAAAATAGTTGATTATCAACAAAAACTGCTTTCTTGAATCTGAGATAAATGAGCAGTCTTGAAAATGGCGTTTAAGGTCTGTTAGCTGTGATAGAAAATTTCACATGATTTACCGCATAAATAAAGGCTTAATCACTTGGAATATCCCATCATCCAGACGTTCGCAACATCTTTGATTGGTCCAGACCACTAACATAGGCGGGCCTTAGTGTTTTATTCCTCCGCCTTGAATATATTTTACGTCATGGCTATCGCACAACATTAAGACATCTTTAGTAAAATTAATAATTCATTTAACAATACATAATTAATTAATCACATTCATTTTTTTATTCATCAAGTGAAACAATTACCATCCTCCAGAATGTGATCTCAAATTTAGCTGATCATGACAACTATATTTTTTCTATCTAATATCATTTCAATTATCAGTTTTATTACTCTTTTATCAAGATTTTGTCATTTGATCAGCTATATCCTGAATTTAGTTTACAAGTTCAGTCTTGTTAGTTTAAAGTTTACCGAGATGTCGAAAAATCATGGGGCAATGTGTTGGTGATATTTATGTGTCTGCTGTGAGGGATGATCTTAAAAAATTACCAATAGCCGTAGACGATAGCACACGCACACCCACACATCATGTTCATGTTTTGGTATCCACTACTTGACTTCTCTGTTGGTCGAAGACACATTTGACGTTTGGTCTTCGACCTGACCGTTCAACCATAACAGCTTTGCTAAGATTTCTTAATTTCCAAACTTGCTCTTCAGTGCTGAACCTGTCAATAATCACACTTTTATTTTATTTCAACGATATAATTATTTGTAATTTAATAATCAAATATTATTGATTTTCTTCAGTGTGATCTACTAATAGTGTTGTTTTTGTTGAAGAATATAATAATTAAAGAAATTTGAAAAGACTAGTACGGGATGCAATAAAATGTTATCATCCTCTATATCATTTAGTGTCCGTGATATATTAAACGAGAATCAAATTAGTGCAATGGATCCATACAATAGTCATTCTCAATCCTCTCATACCTTTCATGTTCATCAGGATTACTATGGGTACAATTCGGTGACAGATAATCATTGGGATATTGAGAAATATAAAGAACAGATCCAGTCAAATCAGATGAATAGTCAGAATTATGCTGATCTGAATCATGTGCATCATCTAGGACATGTTGGGACTGGTTATCAAGAAAATTCTATTGCAGAAGATGGTAAATATATGTTATAATTACACAATTCATTTTACTAAACTTTCATCATGATTAAAATTTGCTTGAACTAAGTTTTTATTATAATATTTAAAATCTTAAAACAATAAAATACTTGAAAGTGAATCTAAGTTGATTGAAGATGTTGGATTTATATATTCAACTCCATCACAATAATCTGTTGATTTAGTTATTAATAATATTATCTCATGTTTTTTTTCAGGAAATGTTGTGACATCAAGTAAAACAGAACTAAGAAAGAATCAATCTGGAAAAAGAACAAAGAGGAAACCTCGTGTGCTATTTTCTCAGGTAATTTATTCATTAAAATATTTTATCATTAACCAAGGCATGGAATTTCTAATTAGACCAAATGCTGAAATATAAGTTAATTAATTTTTGTAAAATAAATTATTCATCATTTTTGATACTTGCTGAAGTGTTTAGTATTGGTTTTGAAAGTAGTTTTTATAGGTTCAATGTTTTTCATAATTATTCATTGAACTTGTACTTGGTATTAATTGCTAATTATTTTCAATAATAGGCCCAAGTATACGAGTTGGAACAACGCTTCAAACAGCAACGCTACCTCAGTGCACCAGAACGTGAAGTCTTAGCCTCTACCCTGAAGTTAACAAGCACCCAAGTAAAGATTTGGTTCCAAAATCGACGATACAAAAATAAACGAGCACGAATAGAGGATGCAGAGAAGCATCTACCAACACAAAATATGAAAAATCAACCAGTGAAAAAAATTCCAGTACCAGTCTTGATCAAAGATGGTAAACCCAATTCACGCGAATCTTGTGGGATCAATTACTGGAATGGATTCAGACCAGAGTTAAGTAATCAAGGAATACAATCTGACTTTGGAGATCTTCGATTAAGTCCTGAGTATCGCCCTAATGATGTGCGACAAGACTCTACAGCTGTTGGGAATGAGTACAGAAATACCTTAAGTTCTCACCAGGATTCACACCGTGTTTTCAACTCAATGGATTACAGAACAAACAACAATAATAATCATCATCACAACAACAACTTTACATCTGGAATGAGGACGATCAAGACTGAATACAAAGATTCCAACGATCTTTCATCGTTTCCTGATCTCAAGTCTGTTTCACCTGATGACAAATGCGGAATTCTTAGCAACGACAGCCGTTCTATGATAGATATATCCAATAGTGATTTTAGTTTTTCAAGTTACAATAATTCATCTAATTATCCAATGACTTATATTAATTATATGGATCAAGTACCAATGGATCAAAGCATTCAAAGACTCTGGTAGTTTTCATGTTTAAAAATAGCTTCTTCAAAGAGTTGGATACTTTATTAACTGTTGAGTATCTTGGATAATTGAATAGATCTTTTATATGTTATATTTCTTTGTTTTATTTTCATTACTATTATCATCATGATAATAGTAATCATCATGATTATTGTCAGTCTGAAAATAGCTTAGATGTTAAATTATTCCTTCATTGTGTACTTTTTTAGTTTGTAGACTTTTTCATTGCTGAGATATAATACCAAAAATGTGACACAAAATATTTTTATAACTTTATTTATAGTAATAACAAAAATAGCAGCAATAATCTAGAGTACTTTTTGAATAAATGAATATAATTACTAAGAAAATATCATTAAGAAACGACTTGATTTGATAGGGTTGATCAAAAACAGAATGAAAAACATAAAGTAATGTAGGATAATTTGGATGAATATGTCACAATCAATCATGAAATGTGATATTCTGCAATAAAAACATTACTCAACTAAGACCATTATTAGATATTAGATATTGAAGTTGGGATGGTAAATTAAATAATCCATTCCATCAAATATTTTAAAATGGTAAAACAAATAAACTCAAGTCTGATGTATTTAACCAAATTTTTCTTACTCTAAAACCAAAAAAAATTCTTCAACAAATTTTATATATTTATTTACTTAACTTTAAGTTTTCTATTCTAAAAAATAAAATAATTTTGTGCCATGAATGTTCATAGCTTTTTTTTAATTTATATAAATGAAACATTTATTTTTATATTACCAAGATTTCTATTTAATTTTGAGTGAAGAAGAAATTTGGCACACAACAAAGATTTTCTTCGTAAAAGTAATTTGGACCATTGAAGAATCAGTTGGATTAATTTCATAAAGTTGATATATAAATAAAATAGCAAGAATTGAAGATAAAAAAATGTGCATGAAAATGAGAAATAAAAATAGTAAATTACAATTTATAAATAGGTGCATTCTGACAGGTTGAGTAAAGCCACTGATGCTTTTAGGGTTATCACGAGAGCACGATGGGTCATCTGGCAGTCAAGTGGACGCGCGTAAACTGTTCACGTCGTTTCTTCTTGTCGGGATTCGTTTGGTGATTACGGTATGGTGCTACTGATGCTATTGCGGTCCATGGGAACAAGCTGATAAAAATGTCAGGCGCAATATCCTTAGCTTAGCTTTCATGGATTAACTTTAATGTTTTTCAATTATGATAAGACATTAACTCTTTATGTAGCACCTGTATTTATTCTCATCATTTTTTAATGCTTAAATTAAACATGATCACTTTCAATGGGATTTCTTTTTCTAAATTTTCAAGTTGACATAAAGTAAATCAAACATTGAGTCTTATAATAGAAATTTTTCTTTCATTATGTGATCAAATTATATTATCAATTTCATCGATCATCAAAAGTTAAACATTGATATTTGATACGATGAACTTTATTAGGGCAACAGATCCTAAGAAATTATTTAATCTAGTCTTTCTGAAGAATTCCTAATATCGTACATGTTTTCCATTATTAAAATTAAAATTGTAAGTTCAAGTTTGCTACTTACATTATCATTAAGTTGAATCGATTGAGTCTTATATATAGTTGCTGGAATAATTACTGTTGGAAAAAAACTTATGTCCACAAATTGCACAATCTCATTAATCAATCAGAACTGTCTTTGAATTAGAGTTATTGAAGATATCCATCATTCTATTAAATCTTCTATTAGATTATGAAAATTATACAACTCTGTCACTTAAGAATGCTTGATGGAGAGATAATGAAAATAATTATAGGTGTTGTTGTTCACACAAATAAATTAAAATATAGATGAATGATACACATTGCGTAGAGAAAAAAAAATTATATCGCCAATTTAAAAAATTGCTATGAACTTGGTTTAAATTGTTTCTTCATTTATTTATAGGTTATTAATAGTTTATTTACAGCATGGCAGTGATAACTTTTTTTGATTAGTGATTGCAAAAGCTAATATGCTGAAGTAAAAATTATGGGTTTATTTATTTATTTCTTAAGAGACACATTGTTATAAAAAAAACATTTTTACTAGAGAATAAAATATTCTACTTTTTGAATAAACTGATTGGAAACGTTTACGTTTAGTTGCCAATTGTGAAATTTTTGAAATTCTTTCCAGAAATCAGTGATAACAGTCGGTATAATACCACCACTGGGGTTTGCGGTCGGTATAGAAGAAATTCCGACTTTACTCTAGATAAACTCGCTAGATAATATTCCGACATCAATTTTTAACTTGAGCACGATTCAAATCTCTCCTACAGACGGCGCTAAAATATTTGTTTAAAAATTAAGGCAAAGGGTGGATAATTTTTTGACCTTTTCTCTGATTTTTGACCTCTACAACTCGTAAAAAAATTATTCCGATAGTAATTGTTGAGAAGTATCCGAAAACTTCATAATCTGTGCTAAATGTACAACTCCATGAAAAACGTATAAAAAATTCCTTCACCTTTAAAATCGCCAAAATAGTTAGCAAACTCCCAAAACAAGTGTGACTTTTGTTCTATTTTTGCGATTTTAAGGGTGAAAAGATTTTTTTATACGTTTTTCATGGAGTTGTACATTTAGCACAGATTATGAAGTTTCCAAAACGACCTTAACGACATTTAATTATCATATAACAATTTACTTGAGTACGGAGGGTGGCGGTTGAGCTTTGCTCGCCAACGCTTGAACTCAAATGAAAAGTGCATAACTGATTGAATTAAATAAATGAAATAAAAAATATCCATCTGGAAAAGTGATCCATTCTGTTTTAATCGTCTGAGGCATATCGCACAGAAATTGTTATAAGTTAATTATATTTTATAATATACTTGTATCCACTCAAAAAAATCTAAAAAAAGTAATGATTAACAAAAATAAATCAACATCATCTACTGATGTCTGCATTCATTAGTTAAAGTAATCTAGATAAATCTTATTCGCGTTAATTGTCATGTCAATGTGTATACAAGTGAAGGAAACATAGGTATAGTCGTTGGTATATCAAGTCGACATTAAAGCTATTTCGAAGAAGATAGACAGAGGAGACAAGAAGAGAGCAAGTGAAGGAGCAGAGTCAGTGGTGATGTTAGTCGCGTTGGCGGCCGCTCCCATATATACTGAGCACTAATATTACATCTCTGAACTGACAGACGTGCGGACTTTAAAACCCAAGACTAACAAACAGTTTGCAGTCATCCGGTCTCCTTGTTTTTATATTCTTATAAGCGCGCGCTTATATACTATCGTTCAAGCTCGTTCTTCAGAACTCATGCTTAACATTATTATTTATATTTGCATACATCACTACTGACAATTACTTGTCATTTTTTTTATCAAATTACTTTCTTAACAAAAAAAATAGATTAAGGGTAACTGAAAGATATTTAATTAAGTAGTCAAAATATAAATAATCGTTAATTTGTTGTTGAATGAAAAAAACAGACCAGAGAGGAAGTAATAAAAGAGTTCTAATAAGCTTTAAGAATTTATTCGCATATATTGGGTAATTCTAAAAGATGCAAATATAAAAGTGAAAAATTAAATATTGTATTTTATTGTCAATTCATAATTTATTTGCTACAAAATGAATCATCAAGGTTTTTTTTTAAATCAAAAGAGTCCTTTAAAAAGCTAGCTATTTTTATGAATGAATTCAGTGATTAAGAGTAAATTTAATTTTGACATTCTTTCGATGAAGATAAACAAATAAAAATAATCTGAAAACGCTTTGATAAAAATAAGCCAACCAGTCTTACTGATAAATATGAATATATTTTTTTCAATTCACATAATATTTTTAAAAATGATAATGATTCATTAAAAAAATTATCTGTTCAATTTTAAACAACATCATTGTTTCAAATAATAAAATAAATTTATTAATTAAAATCATTACTTATGCTTTTTCAAATAAAAAAAAAATTGCAAGAAAATGTGTAAAGCAATAGAATTGTATTTGATTATAAATTAAATAAATGTAAAAGAAAATTGTTGAGTAAATATTAAAAAATATATTGGAGTAATAAATCGAGAGTTGCAGTGAATTGCATCTCCAAAAATAAGGCAAACCTTTAATTGAAGTAGAATACTTGTTCATAAAGGAAATAGAAGAACGATTTCTAAGTGATTGAAAGATAAAGAATAGAGACTCAGTGAGATATAGAGCGAAGAAGTCGTCCTCGTGAGTTAGGGTAGTTGAAATAAGGTATAATTTTCCGCGCCAATTAAGGTCTTTAAGAATTGCGACCAATTGAACGAGAGGGTCAAAGCCTTAGCTTAGGGGAGAATCTTGTACTGGAATCCCCCCCTGTAATCTATTATCGATTGGATGAAATTGAGGAAAAACCGATGGCCTGCTTATAAGTAACCTCATAAACTCCCAGTATTTGATAAGAAATAAAACGAGATAAAAGACAGTCAATTCAAGCTTGGCAACAGAATTTTAAAGACATCTCCATTGCATCCCTCTCTATCTATACTTGAACATTTACGTAAGCATATCAAGAATGAGTGCACATTGGTCATCATCGTGTCAAGTGAGGCATACTTTTGCGCTTCTGTGGTTCACACTTAATTAAACCGTCATAGGAACTCGGCAACTCGCACGTGACGGACAATGCTGCTAGTCTTTAGCGACAATTGTTATGTAAAGCACACCCTGTGCACGTTGACACCAACCGGGAGCGGTATCTCGATATGGAACTGAAGTAGTTCAGCTCACAACGAGTGTATATAGTGTCGAGAGCAACTTTGAAAATCGTTAGCTGCAATTCATAGAGACGTGACTTTTTGCTCTTGTCAAAAGTTTCACGAAAATTTACTTACATTTCCGTTCTTTTATGGACCCAAGATATTTACATTGAATTTTAAATGACCGAAAATTATCATTAAGTAGAATTTATCGCTTCAATATTATTCTTTACTTTTTCATAAAAGAAAAAAGATGATTAAATAATGATGAGTTTGTAAAATGTTAGAATTAATATTGATTGGCAGTAAGTAGAATTGTGTATGTTGATGAACATAAATTGTAACAAAAAAAAATCAGAAAAAATGTGTTGGCTTTATCATACTCGAGTTGAATTATCTGTGGCAAAAGCTCTCTCGCGAAAAGTACCAAGAATTACGCGACAAAGTCGTGAGAGTGGCGCCTAGACGTCATTTAAACCCTACCACAACTGGATTGGCTGTGGGGAAAACAGTTGTGTTGGAAAATCAGTGGATTGGTCGTAGGGCGAGGCTGACGGAATAAGAGGGAGAGAGAGTTTACACGTACGTTATCGACGAGGGGTCTGACGAAAATGGATAACGAATAAAGCTCCACCTACGTAAGAGCTTCCGGCGTGATATCAATGAAAGAAAGAGAGAGAAAGAGAGAGAAGCATTAGAAGACATCAAAGATGATGATTACTTGAGATGGACGACCAAAGCTGTGAGAGACCGCGAATGGAGAAACTCATTAGTCACTGGGTAATACATCCGGAAGCTTCTTTCTTTCAAGTCCTATCGAGATAGAGAAAGAAAGAGAATTATTATCGATAACTTGATAAAGAAAGCATAGCAATAAGTGTAACATTTTTTTGTTGGTTCTTTTTTATGTGCTGAGGACTTGTGGTGGGAGTAGAGTGGCGCACTAATTCGAAAAATAAGTCCCTCGGGCACGTGAAGCACACTTGACCCAAGCATACTCGTATGAAAGGGTGCAAGCTGGCTTAAGAAGCCTTTGCTGCTGTTTTTTAGTGGCACAAGTGATTGTCAGTGAATAAACTAAGTGTTAATTTCCGTACTGATATATTTTTTCAATCAATTATATTTTTGCTACTGACTATTAACATTAAATTTATTATTCAGTTGATAATCTAATTTTTTTTTAATTATGTTGATGGGTGTTTTGTAAAAAATAGTTTATTTTTTACAACCAATGTGATTTTTTTTAATATTATTTTTTATATCAGTATTTGATGAAGAGGAATGGCAGCTGAAACCAACGAGATCATATCAAATTCCTCCAAACCATCATTGTCAACTCAGCCCACACCATTCAGCATCGATCACATTTTAAGTAATTCATCCTATCAAGTTGGCCAAACCGAAATCCGTCCGGTGGCTTTTGGAGAAACTTACAAAACCCAAGAAACTTTGGAGCAACCGCTAGACAATCAGAGATACGATAGGATTCTTGGTGGATCAGTGGCTGATCATGATTCCCGATTATCTAGTGGATCAGCTTTTGCCAAAAGATCATCATCTCCAGAAAGCAGAACAAGTGTGACTCGAGAGTTGGATATATTGAGGAGAAATCTAGTCCAGACAAATTTATCGAATTTTAATGGTCTTCCAACTGTTACGAGAACGGGATTTGAAGGATTGGATGGTCTTGGAGGTATTGCTGGGTTTCGAAGGATTAAAGAATCGAGGGAGTCAACTAATCGCCAGCAAGATGAGGCTTTAGATATGAGCAAAAGCAAATATCTTGGTAAGTTAAATGGCTTAAATCAAAATAAATAAGTGTTTCGGATTTTTAAGTTTCATTTATATTGAAATCTTGATTTGATTACACTGAAACTATAATTATTGTAATTTTTAAAAGATAAAAGTATTATATGATTAAATAATTGTTAGTAATTGATAAATTCGTTGAGTAAATAAATTAATAATAAATAGTTCCTCTATCAAACTCTTATTCCAATTTGTTGGAAGCTGTCGTTAACTTCTAGCTAGGATCTTAGAGCAATAACCAAAGTAATCTATGATAACAAAATTATTCTATGTATCTTTTTGTACAATAAGTGTCTATCTATCTATCTATCTATCTATCTATCTGCATGTCTTCTGGAGATCTTCAATTCCTCCAAGTTAAGTGAATATAGAGAATTGAGTTCTCCAACAAAGCAAGGTGTCCAAGATTTTTAGCAAATTCCAACTCCACTGATATGAGAGCTTGAATCATCTATAATGAAAAGACGAATGTAATAAGGATCCCAGATATAAGACCTCTTTCGTCCTCGAGAGTTTTTTAAGTTAACCCGAGCTACGTAGATAACGTAATTGAATGTAATTTTAGTAGCATAAGTGGCACTCGACCAGGCAGACGTCACAAGTGGCTTGAACTACTATAGCCAGCCTCTTACACTTGTTGGTTTGCCGTCAGATCCCTCTCGTTTTTCGGCGTCTATCCTCTATAATGCTATCACCCTTAAAGACAGCTTTATAGCATTAATCCAGAGATTTTTGCCACATTCACTTACCATGACTTCCTGATCTCCTCTATATACTTCCATTTGGGAGCTCTTATCAAAACTATTATGATACGTTTATCACAAATAAGGTGGGGAACGTATTAAATTACGATGAAAGTTGATTGAGCTCTTTTCCGCTGCTTATGTCCATCTTCCACAAACATAACTTCATCCCCTTCTAAAAGTGACTGTCCGTCGATTCAGTCAATCTTTGACTAGTAAAGAGGAAGGATCAGCTTATTTTATTCGTTCAATTATTAAGAATAATTTTCATTGATTCTTTTGATTTTAAATATCACAGAAGGAACCTTTTGATTTATAACAAATTATTTACAGTAAAATAATTATTTGGTTTATTATAAATTTTTTAAACCTTAATAAAAAAATTTTTTTTTGAGTTGATTTTAGATTTGCATCGTTTTATTGTTATTTTTTCCAATGAATGATATACAATGAAAAAATTCTTAGGTACTCTTTTTTTCTTACTTATTCTGGAGCACAGTGAGTTGAAAGACAAACTGGTTTTTTTTATATTTTAATAATCTAAATTTTACTATTTTAATTTATCATAATTTTTTATAGAATATTTTGGAAAAATACTACTTCAAAATCATGGAATATTATTGAAAAATTATTTTATCATTAAAAATTAAAATTATGTAAAAATTGAAAATCAATCATAATCTTGTTACGTTAAAATAAAAGGGTATTGAATATTATGGCACGCGAGACTAAACAGTTTGGGTGAGGTACCTGGCTCTGGTTAGCAAAGAGGAATTGCCGAGTATGAACAAGTAAACAACGGCACGTGCAGTTAAACGTTTGAAACAAGACTTCAAACGTATCTCACTTGTTTCTTTATCTCATATAATTTCTACTATAATTATTTTTCGTACGAACACATGACAATCTTTGTCATTTCATTTGGCTTTTAAGATTAAAGTGAAAGGATGAATATTGATTTGATTACAGATGAAATGGAGGATGATTTATATGACAATCAATCACATGGACAATTACTGCAGAATAGGAAAAAGAGAAGTAGAGCTGCTTTCTCACATGCTCAAGTTTATGAGTTGGAAAGGCGATTTGCTGCACAGAAATATCTCTCTGGACCAGAAAGGGCTGATCTTGCTCGAGGACTGAAACTCACAGAGACTCAAGTTAAAATTTGGTTTCAAAATCGAAGGTAAAGATATATTTTTCATACTAAATTAACAATTAAAACGAACAATTTTTTTTTTTGATTTAATTTGAATACAAAAAGATAATTTATAAAATTAATGTAAGCTTATTCTATAAAGAATAAATTGAAAAAACAATGAACAAACAAAAATAAAAAACAGATGTGAAAATAAAAAAAAATTACATTCATAAGAAGTAGCATTTCAAAGCCAAAGAAAATTTCCATGCTCCAATTCCGAATAAGAAAACAAACTAAATGAACTAATTGAACAGGTACAAAACCAAAAGACGACAACAACAGGAATTAGGAGCTCTAGTTAATTCCAATGCAGCAAGAAGAGTGGCAGTACGGGTACTGGTGCATCCTGACGAACAATTACGAGGATTATCTCATCTGCGTAATTCCGGATTACAGCTATCTGGACAAATCTCATGTCCACCACAAATCCACCCATCAAGTAAAGCTTTTAACGCATTTCCATACTACTGCCTACCCTATCATCCACTTCTATGTCCTCCCCTACATTCGCCTCAGCTACAGGTGCAGACCAGTATCCCAGAGCTGGAACAAATCTCACAAGAGGCTCAAATGTCCAAGATGAATGACGATAAATAACTAGTCGCTCTGACGTTGTCATAAAATGAAATACAATCCTTAGTTAAATATATATATATATATATATAAGAGGGAGCAAAGCACTATTCAATTGTCATTTTCAATGTATGTATTGGTAATAGCATGATCATGACTTTTACTTAATTATTTAAATGAATATTCAATAATAGACGTATGCAACACAGATGCATTGTTCTTGATAGATATTAACGATAAATCATCATGTGACGTCTTGAAATAATGTACTTACTATTGACATAATTATGTGGTTAGAAAAATTTATGTATATTAGCTTGTAAATAAATGTATAAATCACGATAAATTATTTAAACTATTTTACACACCTTTATTTTCCAGTATATTTTATTTGTATCAATCGTTGGTATACTTGATTTTAAATCCAGCTTTCACAAATTTCAATACATTGAATTTGTACACAAGTAACTGAACCCGGATGTACTCAGGCGTAGCTATATCGTTGTAAATTGCTGTCGACAACCCCTTGGAACTAAATGTTAGTTCAATGAACCATCATATTCACACATTGAATAGAAATTTTGTCGAATGGGTGTCTGATACGAAAATATGTGTGGATGCAGTAATCATTTCAAGGCTTCTTCCTGCTTGTTTATGATGGTGACAATTGATTGATAAATTTTATTCTAATAAATTTATTTATATTATGAAAGTACAATTATGACTTCAAATAAAACATTAATAATATTTCATCTTTATCATTTCAAATCAATAAATAAATTAAACATTTAATTAAAGGTTCAAGTAATTTATTTATTTAATTAAATAATTAACTTTTGGGTCTTTTTAATTGAAATATTTTATTGCCTTTTTTTATAAGTGTATTGAATAAAATGTTTTGGATAATAAAAAAATTTTATTAACTGTCCTAAGCTTATAGAAATTCTTCAACTGTTGATAGCTGTTAAAAAATGTTATTTCTAAATGCAAGGTTGTTATTTTTATATAATTTTTGCTACTAAATTCTTCCATATGTCATTCCAAATGTAAGCAATTTTTTTCAAAACTATCTCTGTCTTAAGTACTTGAAATAATACTCAACACTATTTAAACGAATCCACATCGAAGCTCTCATGTGATTTTTTATTTCCGAAAAAGGGTGTATTAACTGAGCCGCGACAGAAGTGATTTTTTCCCAATAAGTGTTTTAATAGTTCTGACTGGGTGGCCCGGGTAGACATCAGATATGTTTATTCAGACGTAAAGACGAGTCCGGAGAGAGTTTAAGATCGTCAGGGACCGTCGTCACTGGAAGTAAAAACCTCTGGGATTTTATACTCATCCGGTACTGGCAAAAGAGTTACATAATATATATATTTCTTTACTTGTCATCAGTGCCGACGTTCATTTATTCGTATTTGTAGTTAAATTCGTAACTTGAAAATGAATTACAATTAAGCGTTGTTGAATATGAATAAAATTCATTCCAAGAATTTTATTGATCGCTGATATATACTTTGTACTACTGCAAATCATTACCGTTGTGTTTACGAGTATTTATAAACAATTGCCAGCCATAAGCATTCAGTGGCTGACATGGCAGAGATCTGTAGAGCTTCACTGGCTTTTTATTAGCATTCAAGATGCTTCCTATAATGATAAACTTGTATAATTTGCACTCCATTGTTTAAGTTGAGTTTGATATGCAAAAAAAAATGATCAAGTATAAAGCAAACATTTTTAAATAAATAAATTAAATTTTTTTAAAGAATGTGGTTGATTTAATTTCATTAAAGATGTATTTAATAGATTTATTGTACAAGAATTTTTTTCATAAAGCTTTGAAAATGGAATAGCGCAAATGACTGCGAAATTAATGGATAGGGTGTATAGACCAATGGATGAACCCTACTTTAAAAATGAATAAATAGTTGAAGCTAAAAGAAATCATGATTTCAAGACTACACAATATTTATTATTCTTTAGGTCCATCTGTAAAAAAACGATGCTGCGGAATTATAAAAGAGTTTATCTATAAATAAAAATGATAATAATATTTTTCAATTACTAAAATATTTCATTAAGTTTCATTTCAATAATCGTGTAGAAAAATAAATACGCAAAAATTATAGAATTTCTTTTTTCAAGAAAAAATTCATTGATTTAAGGTAAGAAAGGTATTTATTGTGAAAAGATTTTTTTTTTAAAAACATATTAGCGTACTTTCAATATTTTAATTAGCAGAGCAATTGTAATTATAGAATTTCCTCCACATGTATATAAGCTTTCAAAGTAATTAAATAAAACGAAAAACGACACATTCATGAAGTTTAAATCATTGAGTAGTTGTTCGTCAACTTTATCGCAGTAAAGAAAATAATGGAGGGATGAGGACAGCAGTGTCAGACTACCGAAACACGAAAGGAACGATTTAACGCTCAATCAAGTGACTAAAGCTAATTTTCATTAGCTGCTAACAGCACGTCCGACGGGGGCTGAACCCTCGATAGATCCTCATCCCTCTTTTTACTCTTCCTTCAAAGCTCTTATAGCTGAGAGCAGCATACTATATATAGATGTATGTAGATAAATGCTTTCCTCAACAGAAAATTGCATACCCAAGTATCAATTAAAAATTCTCAACTTGTTAAAGTCTGAAAAATTCCCATGGAAAAATTCATGTTGGTCTAGTACTTACATGTCTCTAAACTCGAAACGATTATCAATTTTTTACGAGTCATTACAAGGTGGGAGGAATATAAAAAAAGCTTTGATTTCTCTACGGTCGTTCCTCTTACAATCACGGCAATTCGTAACTGCGTGTATTTGAAAGTATAATCGACGTCAATTTCACGCTCGTATATACGCCAGAGATTTTTCAATTGTTATATGATGAAAAATATTTAATATGTCTGGCTGTCTAGTGGTAAAATTTCTCTTAGAGTTGAAACTGGAGTATATCTGTACATCTTTCAACGAGCTTCTATTACTTGCTTTCATATTTAACATTAAAAAAGAACAGCTCATGTATAATAGATTCATTGACATTATAGCTGATGATATACTTGTAATAAAATATTATTTTTTTTTCATTTGAGGAAACTATATTATTGACCGAAGAAATAATTAGATAACAAGATCTAAAAGGGTGAAAAAGTTCGCACTTGATCAACTCTTTAGAAAATTTCTCTCAGGTTCTAAAGAATACTACAAGTTGTTATTAAATCAAATTTTTTGCGATTTATTCTAGAATTATTATGTTTCTGTATTTATTAAAAATCATTAACAAACATTTTTTATAGCTTGCTGTTACTTTAAATCAATTAGAAATAATAAAAAATTATTCTTTGCATAAAAAAATAATTAATTTTGGATTAGAAATGAGTTGGAACCTCCAGAATTATAAAAGATAAGATTTAATTTATTTTTACACTCAATCAATTGTAATAATTCTAATTCAGACGATTGATGATGAATTTATTTATCTGTATGTTAATAAAGTTGCGACTTGAATTATATATCAGGACCTAATTTATTGGTACTTCAATTTCTAATAAATATTAATAATTTTTTGCTGAAAATGAAAAAATATTTTGACAAATCTTTCTGAGTATATTATACAATCCTGTCGTTCCCTTGGCAACGATTCTGATTGAGGCACGTAACAGCAGTGAGATAGGTACGTATGAAGGGCAATATAAAGTAAAAGAACATCCAAAAAGTGGAGTCTTGTCACGATAACTTGGTGAAAAGTATGAGGACGCTATTTCATCACGCTGAAAACTCCCAAGAAAATCTCGAACTTGGAACCAGTAATTCTCTTGGTGTATTAGGGAGTATGAGTTATATTCTTGAATTGTAGTTGACGAGAGTGTGGGCGCCTGATAGGACTTGTGAATAAAATTCATGAGGAGTTTCGTAATGCGATTGACGTCTTCTCTTAAAATGACGATGGAAAAAGTGATCAAATTTCTTCGACGAAAAAAAAAACATATCAAAGCTGGAAAATTTATTTTTTCGATAATAAGAAAGACAGTAGAGGAAGCACGAAAGATGATAAAAAAAAAGAAAGGGAGGGAGTTGGCGAAATTATCGGTGGTCGATTGGTGGAAGGAAAACGTTTTACTGCTTCAAACGACTGAGTATCAAAGAGGCAATTTAGTGATTTTTCGTGGCGAATCCGGCGCCCAAGAAAATTGTCGATCGACTAAGCCAATCAACAGCGCTTCATGGAGTAGAAATAAGGCGGGGAAAGATGATAGGAAAATGTCTTTTGTATTGTCTGAAAAATAAAAACATTTTAATTGAGGTAATTTCTATTTTATCCTGATTATATTCAACGTTTCTTCAATATTGATAACAATTTTCAATTATTGTTTTGATGTTATAAATTATTAGAAAGACGTTTAAAAGATCGCTCTCTCACAATAGCTGTAATGGAGTAAGAGGTTATTGCATGATAGTTAAAATAATAAATAAATTATTCTTTAATTCAACAATAATAGGATCAAATTATCAATCTTAGATCGATCAATAGATTTAGGAGTGTACTTTAAATTAAAAGGAAGAAAAATTGACTGGTCAAAGTTCAAAAAGAGTATCAAATCATGAATATGTAATTTTTATAATCGAGTTATATACAGTGGAATGAGCACGAAGAATTGAGCGAAACCTCCATAAAAATGTTCAACCCAAGCTCAAATATCTTACTTTAATGTAATCACGATCAAACAATTACCACTGAACAAAGAGCTTGATTCTGTTGTGTTTCTGTAAACGGTATACGAAAGATGTTATCCAGAGTAGCTCTTTCAATGAACAAGCCGGGTATATACAAGCCACATCGTTATAGTTGTATGAACAAGAAGAACATCTTGGAATATCGCCAATGTCATATAGCTATGAAACCTCGTCCTTAAATACGAATTATAAACCAATCTACTAAACAGACGGAAATGTGGAACCAATAATTTCTGATATTATTACTTGTTATTATTAACTGTAGCAATGTTTTCAAGAATGATGATGAGAAATAATCATCCCATAATAGATCACCTCTCTAAAAATTTGATGATATGGAATTTTGATTTACTACACTCAATTATTGAGTTAAAGATTTAAATGTTCTCATCTATAAATAGTGTTCAAATTACCAGGAGGGTCTGTGGCAACATCGTATTTTAGCGGCCATTTTAGAAAAATAAACGAGCTTGTAGAAACAGATGACTGGTAAACCGGCAAACGAACTCGCGGTGGAGTGACAGCCGCTACAGTAATTGTTTTTCAATTTACATATATCTCTTTTATTTTTTAGTCTTTTTCGCTTTCAATAATAGTTCTCTACTACTTCTTAATTGTTTAGACTTTAAATGTAGGGTCTTCAAACGTTAGCAGAATGACGGATAGAAGTCGGATTTTAAGTCGATCCTATTTTTAATTTCTAAGAATTGCAATCAGAAATAATAATTTAATTATTTGCTCTACTTTATTGACTTCAATCAAATAGTTACTGTTTTTATAAAGTAACGATAAGCCTTGTAATTTAAATCTCCAACAATAAATGATTAAAAGTATTATCATTGACTGATACAAGAAGTATTTAAAAAAATTTCCACTTTATAATTTTAGGTAAAATTGCAGTCTTCTGTAATCTCAAATGGTAAAAGAGAGTTACCAGTTGAAAAATATAGTAGAAATCTTGACAGAAACCTTTTTTACTATCAACATTTCAATTACCCTCACATGATAAACTTAAATCAGAATGTCGTGTTGGTAATAAAAATTTCTACTATAACTGACTCTTTTTTCAACTAATTTAACTTGCTTTCCGGGTTGATTCGAATATTAAATGATTATATATAAATGAAAATAGATGATTAATATGAAAAAACGCATGACATCTTATCTAATATTCAGGTAAATTATCACCTCAATGATAGCTAGGAAAAATAGCAAATTACCATCGATTCTTCTTTTATTATTATAGTAAATTATAGTGCTAAGTGATATTGCACGTAACAATAATACACGTGAGTTGCGTATAATAACTATACCTATCATTAAGAAGTAGCGACTGTCGCGTGTGAGTCTAACAAGTTGTTTCATTAATGTCGTATTTCTACTATAAATGAGTTTTATCTATTCTAATAGAGCATACAGCAATTGAATAGATGTTATGTAAATTATCAAGCCAATGAATAAAAAAATATTCTCCAGGTGTCAACGATAAATATAGCAGGTGCGAAAACAAAAGATTATAGACAAAAAGTCTGGTAGGATTAAAGCTTAGCCTAGATATCTATAATTGTTAGTGAGAAAATCATAGCTCTTGGCTCTAGAAGTAATTATTAAATTAGACCTCATCACAGGTATCCTAAAATTGACCCGGATTTTCAGGTGACATGGTGTGAAAAGCTGCACTGGTATAGTCTTAGGGCGGAGATCTACCAACAACAGTGCATCTTAAATGGGTAAACATGAAGTGTCATTCTCGTGAGATTTAGCACCTTTTGCACAAGTATGAAAACCTCAATTTTCCTAATAGATTAAATACTCTCAACTTTTGTCATTAAAAGAAGCTGTATGCGTTAAGTGACGGCCTCATTCAGTCGCTCGCCATTGTTTCACAAACAAAAGACGTCCGAGCAGCGAGTCATGGCGGCTTTCTTTGAACGCCCCTCGACCAATCGTTGGCCACCTTTACAACGAGCTAATACAAAAGAAACCGGCCAGCGGTGATTGAGATTTTCTACGTACACCACGCTAACCGTCGAACCTCGTTCATCAACCACTTCGAGATCAACTCGAGCGGCTCTTTGCAAAAATTTCGATAATCAAATAAAAAATAAATTTAAAAAGAAAAAAATGAAATGAGATCGTAAAGAATGATAGTTGACATATTTGAATTGATATTATTTGCCGTAATTTTTGCGATATTTGAAGACTTTTGCATTCATTTTAACATTTTGTAAATTTCAGTTGCATGTGTGCAATCGATGCTAATTAATTTAAAAGCCTAAATAGGAAATTAGAGACAAGGATATGATAGCTTATGATGATTCTTGATAGCTCATGTCAAGCGTGGAGAAGTTGTCTGAAACAAGCCTAGCTATTTTATAATGTGATTCATAAAATTTCATTGCATACTGATGCATATTATTTTAAAGCAAGGAAAATGTGCATATAATGCCAAGGGTTCATTTTACTGAGGACCATAATTAATCAATTAGTGAGTTGGGACCCTTTAAAAATCGACGTTGGCGATGAAGAAAAAGTTGAAGCAAAAGAGCCGCCGTGACGCTGCGGTAAAGAAACCCGTAAATGACTGTTTCAAGGAATAAAAAAAAATCTCGCATCTGCTGGTCGCTTTCCTCGATTTCGTATATAATTAATAGCGGTTGATCGCACAATGGAGACGTGAATTCACGAGAGCCACGTCCAGGATATTTCGCAGGATCGTTCCATTAAGGCTTGTAACCTCATCAACGGATCTAAGTAATGATCATCCCATGAAAGGCCTCGTGCACCAGCTTTTTTTCCAAAACTACTGCTTGTGTATGGGTTTGTATATTTACGCATCTTAAAATTTAACGATCGCGATAATCCTCGGGAATTCCCCTTCAACTAAGAGAATGCTTAGAAAAAAGAGTACTCATCAAACAGACATAAATAATCGGGATTCCAATGAATAAACTTGCTTAATGTAAACGAAGCTGACGATGTTGTTAATACCAACCGGAGAAAATATAACCGGCCAGTATTATCCAGAGCGAGTAAAAAGTAAATTGGTTCTCCAGAAAGTCATTTTTCAGAAGAACCAACGAGAATCGCTTGCGTCGATTCAGTTTTATCTCATCGATGGTCCTTTTTTTAGTCAGTCTTTTCTCAGAAAAACTGTTTGAGCCTCGAGGATGACGTTGACGGTGTGAAATCATCCGCTTCCGAATTTCCGCTTTGACTATAAATTAAACTCAAGGATTAATACATTGTAACTGGATGCAACAGTACACTCGGTGGAGTCGTTCAACCACAGAGATACCAATAGCTTCGTCAGTAGAACATTACTTTTCGGTCTGACGCTTGTCTTTACTGTGTGCAACAAAACCTCAAAAAAACAGATAATTAAACCAAAGGATGCCGACGTTGGACTGCTGTAAAAAGTCTGGTGTTAGTCTCGAATGAGGGATGCGCATTATATGATGATATAGTAATAAAACAAAAAGCTTTTCCTTAGTCTTTTAAGCGATAAACCATAACCTGTTTCATCATTTAATGCAATCCAAACGCATTAGAAAGTATATTTATACCAGTCTTCATTTTTTATGACGAGTTAAAGTCCGACACTAATCTATCTTCTTGCATCGTTTTTTCCTTTTTTCACTCATATCACCTATCCACACATATATATATATATATATATATACAATTTATCTAAAAGGAGAAAAAAAATCATTTTATTGACAGCTATTAAGTATGTAATTTATGAAATTTTAAATAATCCAAAAGAAATATGTCATAAATATATAAAAATACAGTTGTGGCCCTGAACAATAATACATAGCAGAAGCAATGTTTTGGGGCCTAATAAAGGTTCTTAGTCCTCTCCATCAAACAGGTAACATTCTTGGCGCCTCATTCCGTCGCCCCTCGCTCTCATTTCTTTCTGTCTTTATTCCTTCCACCTTCCGCAGCTTCAATCCTCCTTAGTGAGGTAAAGGAGAATAAGAACAAGACAGCTAACACGATTAAATGTGAGGGGGAAAAAAATGGAAAAAATTGGCCGGATCTTTGACAAGCTGAAGAGGTGCTACCTTGATCTATCGATTCTTCCTCGCATTTTAAGGCTGATTGAGACGGATCTTTGGAATTCTTACAAGCGACCTCAAACTCATTCCTCACCTTTTTTGTCTTTTATTTTAACTCGAGTGCTTTTTTTATTTCTATCCTTTTCATTGAGATACATTTTTGGTGGATTATTTTTGAAAAGACATATTGGTGAGAGCTGTATATGTATATACAAAAGGAATATGTAATTTTATGGCTAAGGTATATAAGAACAAGAAAGAATAGAGGAAATAAGACAGGCCAGTATCCAATTAATAGCAGTTGTAGTTGAGGCTCAACGATAGCGGCCTTTGAGCTCTAGAACCGTCGTTTTGTGACGCTTTGCGGCGCGTATCGGGGCCGACAGACGACGACAACAGGAAAAGAGTAACGGAGGGAGAGAAAGAGCCTGTTGGCGGCAACTCAATATATATGCACTCTGTCGAAATTTACGTTTCCAAGCGAGCCAAATTAAAGACACGCAAATGTTTAGTTTACATTCAACGAGTGTATAGTGTAGAAGACAGGGAATTTTTTCAACTGACACTCGACATGTTGCACTTTGTTATAAGGGTGCGAAAGATTTCATGTAAATATCATCAACTGCATCCTCATAAGCGCATTCGGATCTCGTTATCAATTAATATTATCTAATAAATACATGTCTTCATCTATATGTTAATTGACAAACGACTCAATGTTTTATTTGCAACACTTGACCAATTTGTTTATGTTTAATTTATTTACTCATTTAATACTTAAAACTGTTGTGTTTTATTTCAATGCACTTTATGTGGTTGAATATGATGACACTCATTACTTAGCATTGTAGTATATATTCAAGTATATTAAAATTGACTACAATATTAATCAAATAGGTGACATTATTTTAAATCACTTCAAGTGTATTGAAATAAAATACTTTCAAAATGAAAATTTGCAGTGTTGGGAATATTTCTTTTTTTTCATTGTCAGCCTCATCCAATATTTAACCCAACAGTTAGGAATTGCCGGGAGGCAATTGATAGAAAACCGGGAAAAATATAAAATAATTGTATGTATTCATCTATATGATGATTGATAAAGGACAGATTTTGTTGTTAACAACGCTTGACTGTTTTGTTTATGTTGGTTTACGACTGAGACTAAATCACATTTAGATGCCTTTCTTGATTGCAAAAATCTTTGCTGTCATTTTAAATAAACTTTTTGTTCCTTTCAATAATTTCTCGTGCCATTATTTTATAATATCATTGTGACCATAGACGTCATCTGTCATGGCAGAACGCGCACGAACCTGATCACAGTTGTCGGAACGATCAAATGCTTACAACTGAACAAGACAGCGACCAGGTTACGTATTAAACGTTATCCGAGGATGATTGGAACATTGGTAACCGAACTTGTCCGTCTTGTTCACACCAGTGGTGTCGCGTGCGTGTACATCTATGTGTGTGTGAGTGTCTTTTTTTATTTCTCTTTCCTCTAGGTCTTCAGCAAGTTTATCCTTCTTCATTCGAGAACCAAGTATCGTCCCACGTTTTCTTCGTCTCTCATTCAACCCCTCTCACTCACACTCATCAGACGCGCACGCGCGAGTTTTGCCTCGTTTCTCTTCAACCCCCTTCAATACTAAATCGTTGATACTTGTATCTCGCTCACACTTACTTCGTGCCAGCTATCATTCTTTCAAGTTACCTCTCTCAACCTTTCTCTTTCCCACCATCGAGACCGCGCATGGCGCGTATAATTTTCAACCAAGTTGCCTATCTTACTCTCACTTGGTCGTTTCGTATCGACTGCTCGACTCTTGCCTCTCGCTCAACCGTATGGCGGCTTGGATGAAGGCAAGCGGTACCCTTTGAAGTCCAGTTGGGAGCCAATTACACGAGTCACACAGGGCCGCAGTTTCAAGTTGCGCACCGAAAATATAGCCACTCGTGTATCGATTAAAACCGAGAAATATGATGGTCAAAAGAGAAGGGACAGAGGAGATAACGGGGCACAATAGGGAGGGGATTAAACGCACGAATTAATTAACTACACCGTCGTAAGAGGTTGTACTGCTTTAAGCGGAATTTGATTAACGAGTCGTCGACGTCCCTTATTTTCATTCTCACGTAGCAATTTATTCTCGCTTCTTCCAACTTTTACCAAGTATGTTCACGAAACAACTCTAACTGCGCCCCATCATCTAATCTCCTTTTTCTTTAAACTCATTTTCGGCAATTAGTTATTGTATGTTGAAATCATCAAGTTACATTATGGAAGTGTATTTGCGGTACTAACAACAATCGGCTGTTGGTGCAGTAGCCAAAGGCCTCGCCCCTAAACCTTCTTTTCTTATTCCCCTTCCGATGTCGCGGTTGACTCGGCCAACCCTCGGCGCCGGTATCGCGTCACGAACGATCGTGTCGCGGTGTTCTTTTCAACTCAAACTTGGAACTCAATACCCTAGTTTGCTATAACACTGAAGAAGATGCATACTACACTGGCATTTGCCAGTTTTTATACATCATACATACATATGCGCATATTGATTATCATAAGATTACAGTAAATATCACTCCAACATGACAGCGATTTCAATTTCAACACTCGAGAAAAAGAGATATTATCAGTTCGGTGACATTTCTCCGCACCATCGAGACATAAATTTCAAAAAAGCAAGACAGGATCATTTTTTTAAATCGATTTTTGAAGAATTTAATCAACAAATCGAAATGAAAACATGCAAAGGTATCATAAATTTGTAGCTTTTTTTGCTGAGGTCATTGAATTTTGTTACTTATGAAAGACTCTATTGTTATAAAAAAGCTCAATTTGAGGCAAAATAATGACTATTAATTTTTAAAAGGTATTTACAATTGTAGAAAACTGTCAGTTCTATTTAAAAGTATAGTTCTAAACTTCTACACTCTATTCAACAGCTTTTCATTGTTCTGTGATTTTTTTTTTTAGTTCGCGACATAAGTCGTTAATAATCCTTGCAAAGTAAATATCGGTAAATCTTAGAATAATATTGGTTTTAAAGGTCATTGAACAATGAAAGTGAATTAACTACCATGATGTTTTTTTTTTCTCTTCTTGATAAATTATGGCACATCAAAGTTGTATTAAATAAACCGTGTACTGATTATTACTTGAAATTGTCATAACAATAAATATAGTCTTTGAATCTTGAATGCGCAATAGCTAAACTTTATTTCATAAACACTGCGGTTCGATTATAGTTCAAGAAAAAGTTGGCTAAATTAAGCTTCCTAAGGTATAGTAATAAAAAGAGAAGATAACTATCAGCAAAAAGTCACAACTCTTTTATCCATTCAATATTATGATCATTGGGTCATGGCATAAATCATCGTGTTAATCCAAATGATTAGTTTTTATCCTCATTATAAAATCAGTTATAAATAATAACAAAAATTAATCTCTTTACTAAAGTCATCTAAATAATCTTAAAGTTTAATAAAAAATTAAAAGAAACTCTGGAAAAATTTATTATTTACAATAGAAATAAATTTATTTTTAATGAATAGTTACCAGAATGTAGATAAATTATATTGATTTTCTTCAGTTTAATAACCACTTGATAATTTAGAAAAAATATTTTCTTTAATCTTTGAATAATTTCTTATTGATGAGCAGATAAAATAAAGTATTCACCAACAATAAATTTAATAAGACTTTTCTATTTATAAATCATCTTCACAGGATACGAAAAATTACATTGAACCCACACAAAATAAATTCATACATAAAATGACTCACTAATGAGAGTCTATCGCGAGAAAATTCTGATGGCATGTGAATGAGACATCATTTGATACAAATAATCATACCATCATCTCGAAATATTTCAACATCACTTAATAAATATAGCAGATATCCAATTCAATCCAATTTCTCCAGCATGTCTCTATCAAAAATACATCAGATGCTTACTAATACCTGTTTGTGATCGAACTCCTATCCTTTACAAGACTCATCTTCCTGAGGAAGACCACCCACTCAACCTATACTTAGCGAGGTGTCGGCAAATTGAGCTATAGATGCCAAGTGTAAAGCCATGGTTCAGAGAATGTGAAGAGAAGAGAGAAGAAGAGCTGCATATATACTATGTGTTGTAGGAATTATAATGGAACCAGCCATTCAGCATCTTTTACTAGCACACACCGAGTATTCCTACATGTTCACGTTGGATCCTCATCACCTATTTGAGTAATTCTTAATTCGATATAAATTTGGCAGCTAATTTTGTAGACTGAAAATCTATTGAAAAAAGGAAATAAGTATAATTCAGCGACAGGAGAGTCGTGGAGAAAGGAAAGTGACTCTTTGAGAGAGAAAGAATGTATAAAGATAATACCTGCGGTGTCTTGGGGACCGCAAGACTTTTCCGGTAAGACCGCGTCATCATGGGCGTTTGTATGATAATCACTAGGGTGTGGAAAAATATAAGATGAGCTGCAAGTGGGAAAGAGATGGAGAGTAAAAAGAGCCAGGGGGAAAAGGGGTAAAAAGGTATAAGAGTCAGAAGATTCTATGTAGGAAGGAGAGAAGAGAGATATGGTGAGGCCTGAGGGCGAAGGACGCGACGCGCCGCGTCGTTTCAAGCGGTTTCTTTGAGGCCTTTGTCGGTTCTTGCGGCGCTTCACGATTTGCAACTAAAATCATCCCCCATGAGCTCATATGATTTGCTGCGAATTCATTAAAATTACGTCGTCACCCCACGTGGGCGGAAATGGTGCTTTTATATCCATACTTTAGTTAAATTAACACCTTATTCATTTTTTGTTAAATTAATGCAAAGTAAGAAATGATGTAACGACGTTTGGATGATAAGATTGTAGCTGATTCTAGAAAAAAAACATCATACCTACTTGAATGAAATATGTATAAGAGTATCTCTCATATATACTGTAGTGCATATTTGCCTTAGTGTGATGAGAGATGACATGTCGGAATTCCTCGTCCGTTTCGAATATAGTTGCAGTAAAGACGAGAGTTGTGTACAAGTGTGTGCACCAAGTACGCGAATAATATAGATAGTGTGAGAGGCTGGTAGGTACAGCAGCAGCAGTGACGAAGAAAGAAGAGAGGAAGGAGCGCGAGTAAGAGACCACCCCGTGGTTTGTCGGCTCGTTTGATCTTCTCCCACCCCTCGCACTCTTTCTTACCCTCTCTCCCTACTCATCAAAATGCTTTTTATCTCCATCTCACTCTATCTCGTGCTTCTCTCGCCTCACGTACTCACTCTGCTGCGGCTCTGAAGAGACCAGTCGAACACGTTGAATATCACACCTTCCACGACTGTAGTATTGCTCGGCGTACTTCTTCTTGCTGTATAATAATCCCATTGCTCTTTCTTTTATGGACTATGGAAAATATGTCTACCATTCAAAAAATATCTCCCATTAAAATGTTATCATTTTATTATATTGCTCCAAAAGTAACAATCATGCATCAAGAGCTATTGATTCTTTAAAACAATTTGTAGATATTGAGTACATTGGTACATGAACGATAGAAAAAAAAATAATAATAAACTGAAATTTTCTAAAGCAAAACATTGTCAAAAATGTGTTGTATTGTGTACCAGGATGATCATTATATGCTTACTTTTCTGAACCTGTGCGCGTTATTCGAGGGCGCTACTTAATTATCTCGAGGTCTCTAATCTGACCAGTGTGCCGACATACACGCTACTACTATGCAAGCCGCGTGAGCAATCCCATCTACGTTTGCCTTGTGCCGCCACACCTAAAAATCACACATGCATCTAAGTGCGTACATGCAAGGTTTCATTTGCAATTGATAAAGGTGCTCTGATTGAGTATGGTAAAAATTACGAGAACAACAAAGTGTATAGGAGATGAAAGAAAGTGTGTATTATGTTCAATGTATCGCGCAAGGTGAAGATTCAATTTAGTCTAATGGCGGTCAAGCAATTATGGGTATTTTAAGGATATATAGCCATAGAAATTGGAGAAAGAAACTGACCGAGTCGATAGATGTAAAAAATTGTGGACTCTGTTCAATCGGGTGCTCCTGCCACGCCTGCAATTGACGCCGGACCACCGACGAGGTTTTCTCGTGAAAAATGAGAAAACAATCATCGTTTATTTTTTCAATAGTCTTACAGGTATTCAACCATCTTGTTTCACAGGTACAGGTGATATAATTATTAATTGATACATCACACATTCATTCTAGCCTGCTACTGACCAGTACTACATTGCCCACAACTTCTCTACATCAATAATTACCAGGATAGACTCAACTTGGCTTCTAATTGCTTTTTTTGAATTATCACCTTTTTACCCGCCTTTTCCGAACCTCATTATTGAGCAACCGTGGCATCGTGTTATTTTCTATCCATTCAATGATTAATTGTTCATATTTACTTTTTAGTTTTATGATAAATTTTTTGATGCTCCTCGGTATCAGCATGTTGGAGGTGGAAAATTAAGCGACATTAGAACATTTTTCCACTTTCAAAATTAATAATACTCTTTGAAAAATGGTTTTTACTTCTTCAGAATGGTGAGTTGATAATTGTTGGTTCTTAATTTAGAGTAATTTGAGCAATAGACAAACGTTCAACATCAGGAAAGCGAATGAATCATTTAAAACAGACCATTTATCTTCTAGATACTTAATTTTTTGTTTAGAAAATAACTATTGGAAAGTATAGAATATGATATTTACTCTGATGAAAATGACTTCAATTACAGGAAAAGATATCTCTTGATCTATTATTGCACTGTTAGTTTATTTATAATACAACTCTAGTTAACATAGAAAACTATTCTAGTTAATGATGTATCATGATATGTTTTAGTTACACAATTATTTAATGATACCTTAATCTAACATGAAATAAAAATAAATTGATTTTCATTAACTGGAATTTCAACTTTAATTTTCTAATAATCAGTTAGTGATTTAGAAATGATTATTTCCTAGTTCTTTATTGTCTTTATATCTCAATATCAGTAAAAATGCTTGAATGAACCTTGAAAAACCAAACATCGTTGTAAATAAATTTGATTTAAGTGAAATAACAAAGTTTGTTCAGCTTTAAATAATGATCTTAACAATCTTGAGATGATTTTTGTTGCCATTTAAGGGTGAATCTTTGGTATAGGATTAATAAGTTCACCTAGAATTGTTATAATCGTGAAAATCTACCGAAACAGCATGACCTGAATGACACAATGCAGGTAGTAATGATGCATGCATTGATATTGTTTAAAATGAATTAAATATTGACATTTTTGATAGCAGATATTTTAACAAACTCTGTTGTTGTTTAAATATATCAATAAAAATAAATTCAACCTCAAGAATAAAATTAAAACATTTCAAGCTATTTTAAATCAGAATCACTAAAATATTTCTAATTTCCTGTTTATAGAAAATTTGATTTAAATTAGTTTTTTAAATTTTTTTTATTTGAATAAATAAAGAAAATTTTAAAAAGTCTTGAAAGTCTATTTTACATCCATCATGATTTATGTAGAAAACAATGACAATTTTATTGTCATACTAAACCTTAAATATCAATTAATATTAAAATTGAATAAAAATTTGACTTTTAATTTTAGGTAAATGAATGTTTAAATAATCTTTGGATGTTGTGTTAACTATAAAAAATAATAATTACATTAAATATTCAAGTATGATAAAAAAAGTCGAAAATATTCTTTTGTTGGAATTTTGACAAAAAAAATTATTGAAGAACAATATGACTCACGTTGTTAAAAAAAAAAGCCATTGAGTATAAATATTATATAACCGCATTATATAGCACAATTGGGCAATGACGGAAGAATTGGTGATTCTGATTTTCAATTAAACACCCGATGACAATAAAGAACTAATTGAAAGTTGGATAATTACAAAACAATTTCTGGGAAAAGTAAAATATGGACCACCTCAGCGTTTACGAATTATACAATACTTGAATATACTTGTATACAAGAATATTATATTCTCGAGTAGAATAGCGGGCGGCGGTTGATCTATAGTGTTGCCGGGCCAGGAAGACCTCACGATAGTCGAGGTGAGAGCGAGAGTGTAGGGGATATCTCGGCGAGGTCTGTAATCAGGAGCCGAGCCGCTGGCTGGCAGGTCTGGGGCCTCTTCGCCATTAACCTATGCGGCACTACTCTGAACAAGAAAGAAAGAGCACGCGCGCTTGATGTTCTCACTCATTTTGTGCACTCACTTGCTCATGCCGCAACTCCGGTACTAGCCAAAGTGTGACGTCATTTGATGTGATCGCGCTACACGACAGGTAGACGTGGCACGCATACCAATTCGAAAATGCGAAATGAGCGGGTCCCGCCTTCCTCGATTCATTAATGCCGCGACGACGACTCTCCCCACGTGTCTTTACTCCAGACGCACCTCTAAATAGTGTGAACGTCCTAGGAAAATGATACAAATTAAAATTCATTATGCTCATGATACTTACTATTGATCAATTTCATTGAAATTGATTATTCCAACATCACAAATCATTCATCTATTTTTCTAATTTCTCTTTTCTCCATTGTCTTTACAATGAGCATGTAATTGAATTCTTGTACATCAGGTACTGGATGATGTTGAAGAAAGAAAAATTTATCTAAGCATACTTTGTGCCCTGACGACGAATAAAAAATTTATTTTTAATAATTAATAACATCAATAATAAAAGACGAGCCTGTGCACACTTTGAGCCCTGACGACGAACTTTGCCTTTCTTAAAATCTATCATTTTTTCATCTATTGGCTGTTTTTATTTACAATAAATTGCTATTGTTATAAACATTTGTTATATACAATTATTTAATCACATTTACGTACGTACATTTATTTATAAACCTTCTAATATACTTTTAAATGTCTCAAAACGTAAAGAAATAACAAAATTATGAATTTTAAAAATCAACCCCATTACAACAACTTCCTAATGGGAAAGTTGATAACTAACAAAACCTGATGAAAGATTAAGAACATCATTTTTGATAAATGTTACAGTATTATAGCATACGGTAAGAAATTCTTTACGTATATATAAGGAGGTATGATCGCCTGCGGAGGGTTCGTTAGCGACCTGGTTGTCGAATATCATGGCTTTTTAGCCTCTAGGTGTCATTAGGACGCGAACGAACTGACGGTCAGATGCTGATTGGTCTCGGCTGATCGCCTCAAGCGACTTGGGTACATCAGCTGTCCCATTCGTGCTAACGCCGATTTAAGATAAAACCCGCCCCATTTGTCCAACCGCGTGTCTACACAGCTTTCATGTGTGCCAAATATTTAAATCTAATTTTCAACAATCACATTATCTTCCTTTATAAATGATGCTATTCAAATAATGCTAAAAATTTAGCTGTTGGATATAATAAAGAGAACATGGTCCAAAAAATGAAATATTCAAGCAATGTGTTCATTGTCAGAAATGTAGCACAATATCAAAAGAGTTATTGATGTATCAGATGTATATTGAGAAAATTGGTGGTGATCATCATCGCCATTAGGAATTCTTTATTTGGATGCAGCGGTGTTGGAATTACAGGGCGGCATGGGCTACCTTGCTTACCGCTTCATATACGGCCTCATCAATATCAAGAGATGGTTTTGAACTACTGTCTGTCACAGGCAAAAATATTCCCAAAAATTCTATTGTGGAGAGAGGAATTTTTTTTAAAACTTTTTACATCTTTTAGTAACACGCAAACACTTCATTTAATAGTATCTAATTTCAAAATGCACCGCCTTTTATCTTTTTGCATCTATTTAGTTATTTACTGCGTCTTGGATAATCTTGTTTCGCGAATACCTATTATTACTTATCTGGAGAATGTCATGCTAGTCTACATTTCGTTATGACACTATCCAGAACTCAACTAGGATGTTGGCTACATGTCGAATGGATGTAGCTATGATTAATGCAGCTTCTCGTTTATGTTCAATGCTTTTCATTCAAATCTTCGTGGAATATTTATTTATAATTTTCTGGCAGGAAACATTATTCTTATTTGTAAGATGCTTGATAATTATTTTTGAAAGCATATTTATAGATTATTCATTAAGAATTTACTAGAATTTTGAATTAAAAAATAAAGAGCTTCTAATCATTAAGTAATCCTTTTTCAGTTGAAAATAAGAAAAGTTGTGTTAAAAATAACTGACCTTCTAGTAAATTTTCAATCATTTAAGCAAAGACACAATCTTATCAATTTTTATTTAGAGAAGGTTAACAATAAATAAATAGTTTTATATTTTTATCCTCAACAATTTATCTTAAGACATAAAATTCTTTAGAATTGCAGAAGCTTCACTGATAAAAATATTTCATTGTCTAGCAAAACTGATAAGTAAATATTTTAACTAGTTGAAGATAATTTTTTTAAGACTCTTAAATACTAGAGAAAAAGGATGATAATAAACAATGCAAATAATTATTAATGATATCACCATTTATTTTGAATCGCTATACACTTCTTCTATAGTCTATACGTTTTCAGCATTTTTTCTCGAAAGCGTTGCACGATTCTATAATGCTCCAGAGATTTTCTTCCCAAATATTTTATTTAAAAAAATGTTCATAAAGCTTCCCTAATTAAACCTAATAATTAGGATATATTGCAGTGTCCCATCTATATGTTCTATACTAGTTTCATCAACTGAATCTATCAACTCGTGAGACGATTAATAGATTTATTGTATTTAATTCATTAATTACAAGAAACAAAAAACATCTTTCAGTACAATTTTCATTCTTCGCTTTTTTTCATTATTACATATATTTACAAAAATATTTACAAGACTCTTGATGGCAATACTTTTAAGAATAATTCTTCTCAATAAACTGCTATCAAGTACACATTATATAATTTATGTTCTACATTATTATAGTTTACAGTTAGGCTAATAATTTATCTTTTTTTTTTTAGAAATCATGAATTATCTTAATTTCTGTAATAAATACAATATAATACAAGACAGTAAAAATAGTCGCATAAGTACAGAGTGATTGACTTGACATAGATCTTATTTATATTCAACATGAGTATACGAATGATATGACATCAATTGTTATCACCCATTGAAAAATTTGTCGAGAAAAGGTATGTGATTCATAAGAAAAGCATGACTGCCACACAATAAAATCATTCGATATCTCGACTTAAGGAAGGTGAGATCTATGACTTATCATCCATGGAACTGGGCAGTGGCCTCTTTTTTAATATTCCAAGGTCTTGTACATTCTCCAAAAAAGTTTTGTGATGTTGGGCCACGAGAAGAGGATTCACTGTCTGGACGTCTTTCTTGAGCTCTTCCATATCTCTTTTGAGCTTTGCTCTCCTATTCTGGAACCACGTTATCACTTGGGCATTACTGAGACCTAATTGAGCTGCTATTTCATCTCGATCCGCTGGACTCAGGTATTTTTGATACAAGAAACGCTTCTCTAATTCGAATATTTGCTGGTTCGTAAAGGCTGTTCGACTCTTGCGTTTCTTCTTGGGCTGCTGGCGGTTGTTAAAGAGATTCAGATGGTTTGCTTGCTCTGTAATCAGAAAGAAAACGTTGTCATTTAGTTTAATTGTTGGTGAAATATTGCTTTGTTGTAATTTTAACAATAAATATATTTCAATGTATAATAAAAATCAAATTTAATATCTAAAAACTCATCAATTATTTCATATTCAATAAATGTAAACATCAAAGCATTGCAGTTTTTTTTTTTCAATTAGTATTTTGTCAAGTAATAATAACTACTTTGTGATGATAAATTACTTTTATAAAATTTTAATAAGAAACTACTATAAGAACTGTTTTAATTTCTACTCCAAACATATTAATGAAACTTCCTCTATCATTTTCATTTATTCATACAGTTTAAAACTTTGTATCAGTAATAAACCAAAAAAAAATAATGGAACAAATGCTTCAAATGTATGCATTTATTTTAATTAAAAGGTACAAGAGGTGCCCCTGCTCCTAAAAGAAACATGTCATTGCTAATTTATACACCAGACTATATAAAATGCATTTTCCACAAAATTGCAAATTAACGATTTCCTTCATTCAACATTTAATATCTCTAGTTCCCTTGAGTAATGATACCTTAAAGTATACAAAAAATAACTTTATGCTTCAGAAGTTTATTACAATTATGCGTTCTTATAACTCATGTATTAAAATTGTTTAAAAAGTAACTACAATGAGTTTAGATGGAGTATATATTTATACATTTGGACTAGGTGTATACTCAGAGAGTTCCTTGTATCATTTAAAACTGTACATAGTATTTAAGATGTAGCATAAATTCCCTCATAAAAGTCACGCTTTCGTTCCAGACGCGCAAAATTCCAAGATGCCACTTCGCATCCTTCTCCAGTTTCTCATGTAAGCGCTAGACATTAATACCTCACAATGTTCTATGGGATTCGGTTTAGCGGATGTATCGAAGTTGAAACGGTTGTTGAGAAAATATCTTCAATGTAATACTTGCAAACTTAAATTTTGCAGAGATGTTTTATACTGCTCACGAAGCAATAATCGGTATGCAACCTGAAGGAAAGACGGGAGGCCTGAGCTGATGGGAAGAGAAGGCTAAAGGTTGGAACGAAGAGTGTCTTGGACAAAGTAGCCGCGTCGTTTGTTGGATCAAAGGCCGCCGCCATCAGTCACACCTGCGCAACCCGCGTACAATCCCCTCCAAAAATTCAATTCAACATTGAACTGGTGTCCTAAAGTTGGGCTTTCATCATGATTATGAGCCTCGATGACGAGGCCCCTCAAGTGTTTTTTCTGTCTATATATTTCTCTCATGTATTATTAATATTGAGTACTCTTATTAGATGAAGTCAGGTTTTTTATTTTCCTTTTATTATGGGAATAATTCCTCCTCCTTCTTATTAGGGACTACTACACAACCTTACACACAATAATGGCCGAATCAGATAAAGATTTCGGTTCCGTTGATCCATTTAGAACGAGCTTCGGTAATAAGGCTAACGATTTGGGACAAAAACGTCACCAGCCCAGTTGCATGATTGAAGACCAACCGTGTCGGATCACGCTTGGTTTTTTTATTATTTTCTTTTAATATGACAAAGCAGCTATTTTTTTAACATACCTTATTTGACCTATGCTGGCTCATCTTTTCCATTTTTGCTTGCATCTAAAGCCAACTTGCCGCTGCTTTATTTTATTATTAAACAGGAAGGGTAATATTGGACCAACGTGGTAAAACGAAATGGACATTTTGCCTCTGCAACTATCAGCAGGTAGACAAAAGAGTAGCTAAGAGTATCTCTTTCTCTGCCTTTTAAACAATGTAGTAGTGCAGTGTAGGGTAAATAGTGAGTATAAGATCGACGAAGATAGATAGAGAGGCGCTGAGATATTAGTTTCTGCGGTCGACTCTCTGCAGAGATTTAATTCGTTTGATGTTCACGAATTTGCCGCTCTGCATCAGGACTTTTGAGTTTGAAAATTAACTTGGGAACTTCTCTGCTATTCAAGGAAATATTTTTCAGCGGTAGCTAGGTCAAAACTATTTTAAAATACTTCATAGTATTGTTTAAACATTTATTCATTGTATATTCAATTTTAATTTAACTTATTAAATATTAGAATAATTATATTTTGTTGAATGATCATGTTGCCAAGAATACTACCCTAAAGGAGAAAGAAAACATTCAAGAAACTTCAGCAAACCTAACAACACACCAACTCAAACTGTGTAAAACTACGCAAAACTATATAATCCCTCTTTCAACCTAGCATTTCTAAATCTTTCCTAAGAACTACTTTGTTTTGAGTATTTTTGTAACGCATCAACTACAACCAAATCTCCACCCTACTTAGCACATTGAGATGCTACTCATTTTCACAACTAAAATCCTTTAGTAATGTTCAACAGTAAATTTTTAAAATAACAGTTTAATCTCAAAAAAGAAACTTTCATTCAAACTACCAAGTGTAATGGAACAGTCATACTTGATTAAAGAAATTTGTTGGGAATATCTGGACCTTTTTTCCAGCATTTAGAATCAAACACTTTGTTCCAGACCAATAATCTTAAAAAAAAAAAAAATCTAATGCTAAGTAGTTCCAAGTAAAGTAGCATACATTGACATCAATCTAGTCTACAAGTTAGACATTATTGAGTCATTTTCAAAAACGATGTCATACATGAATGTCATGATGTTCAATGACTGCATTTAACTAACGGATTCTCGTTATAATCGAGTATAATTTCTAATAATTGATGGATTAGCAATGCATAACGTATGTATTCATTTATGCAGGCAGCATATCCATCACAAGCATGTAATCTAATCACTATGGAAAACATTAGAATTAAATCACTGCGTATCAAAATCACGAAAGCTTTGGAAATATACAAGGACAGTAGCATACTGTATTTATCCTGTGAAGAGAATTAGAAAATTGATGATGCGAATGTATATAAGCATATGCTTTAACAGAAATAAATTAGATATAGATGTAAGAGAAGTAGTTGGTCAAGCTGTGTCAGTCTTCTGTCACTCAGAGAAAATCAAGATATTCATTTGTCTCGTCTGCTTTATATGACACTACGATACGAAGGGTAGAATAAGAGAAGTGATAGGTATAAGGTTCTTGATGTTCTCAAGAGGCAAACGACATACGTCCCCCTTTTACAAAATCAACGAATGAAGCTTTGCCCACATGTCAACGATATATTTTCTGCCGGGCTACAAATCGTTTAGCGGGTAATTTTGAAATTGGAACACTTATTTAGTCGTTTAGCCTTTAGGGCATACCATGGCAGAGATTTATCGTTATGATTTGTGCCAGACGACGATTGTACATCTTTATAGATTTTTTCTCGAAATAATTTTATTCATTTTTCATCATCATTAACTTCAACATCATTTGAAGTAGATGTTATTTACTTCTTTTTCGATATTTAACCAAACCCCTATTTATACTTCTCCATTATCGATGATGTTATTGTTGCTATAAGAATCAATAAAACACTACCATATTTGCTATCTATAGCTCAGAGTTTTGTCTGCATCAACTCATTTATAAGGTTTTCGCTTACTTGAATATACCTATCAGCAATAGGTCGATATTTTTTCGTCCAACATTATACATGATGTGAACGTTGCACCTAGTAAATTATTACGTGCTAACCAACGTAAATATCCACTTCGCGGATAACCAATCTTGACTAGTATGGGTTAAATATTTTTTCTTAGTGTACGAATCTAAGTACATGGTGGCAGCATATTATTGAGCATTAAGTACAGTGTATTAGCGTCATTTCTCACACATTTTTGGGGATGTTAAGTGTATACTGAAAATGGTTAGAGGTTTCTGTGTGTTGAAAACTCTAGGAAATTCATTACAAATTTCCATAGTAACTGCATTTTCATTTTTTCTTATTCTTTATAGAAAAAAAATTTTCTAAACTATTTTTAAGTTCAATAAATTGAAAGTTAATTTGAATAATATTAAATTCATGTTAAACTTTATCAAAAAAATTTTTTTTGTGTTATTTTTAAAATTTATGTTTGATAAAATAATTTTTATTTAAAATTTAAAAAATGAAAAGAAAAGATTTAAAGTTGAAAATTAATTGATTATTATTTATTTAGTCATATTTTTAACTATTAAAAAAGCATAAAAAAATTTTTTATCATCATAAAATTTATATTCTAAAAGTACTTTTCATATTTTATGAATGTAACTTTGTTGAGTGAAGAATATTTATTCATCATTTTCAACATAACTGTAAATAATAACTCATGTGTTATTGAAATAAATTCATATACTTAATCTGTAGATAATTTTCATGTTCTACCTTTCTCTGAGAATTTAAATAAATTGAAACATCTAACAAATATTTATACGTGTGTAAATTAAATTTTATTATATGAAGAAACCCACAATAAAAATTTTTCACTGGCCGACAAAGATAAAGGCGTGTTGTTATCGGGATGTTCAATTGAATTACTGAGGTGTGAGAGCAGCCAGGAAGTGAATTTGGTGTCGGCCATCTCGAATAAGATTCGTCTTCATTAAGACTTCCCGTGACGCGAGAAAAGATCGAATACCACCTGGCTTATAGCGAGTGAGATAGAACTTGTATACATCTACAAGCCGGCTCTTCAACATCATCATGCGAAGGATGTGCTATAAAGGCTGATGAAAATGACGCGGTACCTAACTCAAGTGGGTGGTCTTCAACGCCTGTAAATGAGTATATCTTTCGAAACAAACTTTCCCTAAAATGTCTTAAATAATAATGTGTTTATTAAAAAATAAAACTCACATCTGGTTAATTGATCTACACCTATCATAAACTACTAATTATAATTAATAATTATTTTTTGATATTTAGTCTTATGGAGAGGCCAAACAAAGTCTATTAGGCCACTCATTTTCTGGTCTTTTATGTTCTTTGACTAAAATGAGATTTTCCGTCGCTTAAGAGCTCGATGGTTGTCCACAAATAATTTGTTATTTATTTATAAAGATATTTATCAATATTGATAAAAAAAAAGACTCAAAATATTTTAAAATGGAATGAGAATATTTTTGGAGTCATCTTTTTAAAATACACATATATTTATTTAAATATTTCAATATGTTTCATATTTTAACATAATTTTAAAACATCAAAAACTATATAAAAATGAGAAAAAAAAAAATAATTTTATCAATATTAATTTGTTAAATAAATTTTTTTTTAGTATTAAAATTTTTTATTTTTTCCTAATTAAAATAAAAATGGCTGCTGTCTTATGTGCACTTTATTGTTGAATTTCAATTGTTAAATGAGTATTGAAAGTAAAGTGTAACTTTAGATCTTTTATTTTTAAGTAAAAGTCTTTAACGTTAATCTTTAGAAGTATTTAAATGTTTTCCTCCTACTTTAACCGCTAAATTAATTAAATTACAAAATTAAAAATACCAAGATAAAAGAAATCTCGTAAGTAGATGTCTACATGTAATTCATACACATTTATTTTAGTTTTCTCTTTCATTTCTTTTTGCTCTCCGCTACTATGGGACGTCTCTTTATCTCAACTCAGCTATGTCTATTTCCGGACCTCTTCTTTATCCTGAACAGTAAAGTCGGACTGTGGCTTTGAAATCTTCTTGGTGGTAGCTGGGCCAACCCACGTGCCGCTGATTAGTCTAATTATCCGAATGGAAAAAAAGAAATAAAATGCAGAGACGTGTTAAAAACGAAATTGACATGTATCTAGAATCTTTGCTAATAATTCCATCATCCTTCGTAGGTGGGAATTTGTCTTTTTTTGACCTCTTGTGGCTTTATGTCTCAAATTTTAATCTTAATTTGTCTTTTCATCATCTAAATAATATATAACTATCCACAATTATTTAAAATAATTCACCAACAATTTATTTTAAATAAAAAATTCGATTTTAATAATTAATCAAATCAATAATAAAAATGGATCTGAATGGATGTTAAGATTCCTAATGACTAACTTGCCATTTCAATTCACCCAAAATCCAAAAGAATTTTAAAATTCAAAATAGCAATCATTTTTTTATTTGTATTCACATTAATAACCCATGAAATTTGTCATCAACAGCCAATTCTTCATGATATTTTCGCACTTCGTACTCCAAAAGCCATAAACAATTTCCCATATAGCATATTACACATTTTTTATATTTAATGATTAATGGTTCGACGTAGTCTATCATCAGGATTAACTACCATAGCATAAATAGCAAATTTTATTCTCCACATTCACCAGGATCACAAACCTCACAAGAAGACGTACTTTTTTTCTCGTCACCTCATTTACTTAGCATCACGTATTCTGTGCGATATTCAAACAACGAAACCAGACCATGGGCGAGATGATACATATAATGCCGCGGGAAAAATACCAGCTGGGTAATTTATTATTATTTTTCTTCTTTTCAAAACTATATAACGAACATGTAGTATAATATCTCAGTGCATATTTTTTCAAAGATGCAGAAAAATCAATTTCGATGCTATTATATAGCCAGAGTATGATCAAGTCCATAAGAAATTACCACGTGGTATATCTAGAGGCAGTCTATAGAACGGTGAACAAAAAGCGAGAAAACTTCAGAAGCAGTTTATAATAAAAAGACTGCAGTTATAAAAAAGAAAAAATGTGCTGATAAAGTCTTATAAATTTGTCGTGAATTAATCTTATTAATTACATATAATAATGTGCGAATAATACTGCAGAAAATGAATACTTTACACACACACACACACACTCAAGAGAGACTAAATATACCTGCTATTACCATCAATTTACTTCTCCTAATCGCAACTCTTCTACACACATCACAAATATTAGAAAATTAACCTTTGAGTGCATTTAATATATCTCAGATTTATTTATACATTTTTTTCATAGTCAATTTATACATCGGACAGGATAAAATGAATCGTCTTTCTTGTCATAATCTAACTTTGTCTTTAACTCATCTTTCCAGGCATTTATTCGTGTTCGCGTTCTCGTTTACAAATCATCATCATACCATGTCGTTCTCTCTTTCTTCCCTTTATTTTTGTCCTCTCGTCACGGCGACGTTAAACGACGTAAACCGTCGCCCGACAAACTGTGATTAGCACCGGTTTATAATCTCTAATTCCTTGTCCAATTAAGCAACAATTAATAAATAATTGCCAAGCTCTTCATAACAATAAAATTTTTTTATTAAAACTTACAAGTAATTTATTTATTTTCTTTTATTTATTTATTACTAAATAAAATAAAAAGTAAATAATGTTATTAGTTGGTCTTTGAAATTTATTCATCACTTTTATCATTGATTACGTCGAGATTTTGTTTGTAATCTATAATCAATTAATGAGAGGAATAGTTTAATCATATGATAATCAATGGTAGTCAAGCTCAGTTCTATTAATTTATTTATTAACTGTTGTTCCATTCAATGTCACTAGCTCGTGCTCGTTGCTTGTGTCTTTGTCACGCATGTCTCGTACTTTACTCCAGTAATGTGGCACATTTTTATAATTATTTTATAACGTGGGGGAAAAAAAAATGATTCTGACACAATTTCAAGGTATTAAAGAAAATTAAAATTCTTGTCTTTTTAGCATAACAACAAAAAGACTGACTGATTTGTTGAAAATAATTTATGTCAATTTAACAAATGAAACTAGAACTTTGGCAATTTTTTTTTTCATCTATTATTAATCAAAGAAGCAAAATGACTAACTTTGTAAATATTTTATTTAATTATTAATTTTTAATGAGACTGTATTTCTTTCATGTTATTGATTTACGTAATAACAATTCATGATTGAGAAAGTATTAAAGGGATATAAGCTTTCTGACACCGTTATATTTTATTGTTGTGCCGCTCTACAGCTGTATCAACAGATATTAGTTAAGTCGAACGTGAATCTATTTATTCTACTACTCATAGAATTAACTAAATAGTGTTACAATAATTTTCAAGATTTTGTTCAACCTTTTTTTCCATTTATTTAATCAAATGTTTTAATTATTATTTTAAATTCTCTATTATCATATAATTGATTACATAAAATCTTTGACGTCATGATTTTTCCTTCAAAAATTAAAGCAAGCAATTGATAAAGAAATGAGAAGTGTAAGACACACAATTACTTGGACTAGGAAATTTTCAAGTCAAACCACCTGGTCTTCGATATTCCTACATATCTTATGTCAAACGTCATTCTCGTAGTTTATACTTGATATTTTTATAATGGATTCAGGAACTATAGCATCTACATGCTAAACCTCTAGTACACTCCACGGTCGTGAGAAATAATTAACAGTGAATTAGTTTATATTTGTATTATAAGCACATCAAGCAGCACCTTATTTTATGTGCCAGTCTTCATCGTTTTACACTTGATCGATGGTATAACAGACATTTTTCCAATGTATTTAATTTCAATGTATTATAGTGTGTATGTACAAAAAGAAAAATTTTATAAGTTAAACGAATAAACAAAGTAAGAAAAAGAACAGCTGAAAAAAGTTTCAATAAAATGGGTATAGGCTCATACATTATTACCATTGATGATCGTGATCCAGCGTGACAAAGTAATTCTTAATCTTCCACAAGATTAATCTCTAGTCTCGCATATAATTGAAATGCACAGATGCATAAAGAAGACAAATAGGTAAAATCTGAATGACTGTATTTATTAATTGATTTGTGTACACCACCTTTTTTTATGCTTCAGTGTAATTAATTTATTCTGTTTGTAATTTATTGCATCATGATTGTTTTAATCAGCATTTACTATTTATCAAAAATAAATAAATAATTATTTAACAATAATATTCATTTTTTTAATTATCTAATAAAAATTTTTCCGCATTAAATTTATTTTCTAAAAATAAATTACTGAATCCAATTTTTCAAATTGATTCTTTCTTTCAAGATAAAAATATAATTTGGCCAAAAAAAAATAATAAATGAAACATTCTGAAGTAATGAATAACTTAATTTTTTCAAGAATGAATTATAATTCTTCATTATTATATCATAAAAAAACATCTTTAGAATTCTATAAAAAAAATTATCACGAGTAATTAATCAACATTTAATTAATTAAAATGTCTTTCCTGTGCTCTTTAAGGAATAACATCATCTTGAAACCCATTTTTCCTTAACAAAATAATTATAAAACTTTGAATATTAATAGCATAACTGTATAACAAATTTATTCTCCAAGAGCCATAATTATTTTATGACGTGATCGTTTCAGCATCTACAATCAAGAATGATAACACAATTTATCCGTAACGAATTTCAATATCTTGTAAACGATGCGCACACGATCGATTAGTGACATCAAGGCAGGTGTTGATTTCCAGAAGACTGGACACCCCCATGACTCTCCTCCAAAGGCATTAAAACCCGTGTCCAAATCGATTATAACTCATACATTGTTTCCTGTTCATCCATATACTTTGGAGCCTGACCATTTTGATGAATTATCTGACCGGTGATTATATACTTGATGGAAAATTATTATTTTCATTCATCCGATAAGAGGAAATGATCTGAATTAATTTTCGAGTTTTTTTTCTCTTCATTTATTAGGAATATCATTTTGCTTATGAAGAAAAGAGGAGGAACATTTCTGAGTACATATCTTTCTTCACGTTGGAGAATGTGGTAAACAGTTTAATTTCAACAGACTCGCAAGGAATTTTAGTTGAAATAGTCGCAAACATAGCATCATGCACATTACGCATTGTTTTATCTCCAAAAAAGTAATTATTTACCTTTTGTTACTTGATTTTAAGATTAATTTCTTTTAATTATTATGTTTTAAATGTGTTACTCATTAAAATGATGTTTCTATAATGATTTTATTGCCATCACAGTCATAAAATAAAAAAATGCAACTTTTGGTCAAAAAATAACTTAAGTGTTTGAATAATTGCAATATTTTCTCTTTCATTACTATTTAATTATTTCATATTAAAGGTAATAATGTATTTTTTAAATTTAATTAAACTTATTAGTTCATTATTGATGATAGTTTGATCAATAAAAAATAGTTTGGTCATCATAAAGAAAAATCATAGTATTCTTTATGACCAGGAATTTTAGTTAACTACAATCAAATCATCAACTTTTTAAATAGATGAAATGGATAGAATGAAAAGAGGTTGTCAGATTTGATTGGATTAAAATATAATCTGAATACCTGATGATAATTTCACTATTCAAATGGAGCATAGAAAAAAAAATTAATTTTCATAGTGTTATGGCTAATTTATTAATAAATTCTACTAAAGAAGTCATTTAAATAATAATTTAACTGTAATTCTATTCATTGATATAATTTTAATCATTGGAAATCTTACCAGGTTATTCATTGGATGGACTAATTTATATCTCTATTTGAAGTATGTTATTAGCCTAAAATTCATATCAGATTCATCTAAAAAAGCCTACAATTACTTTATTACTATTTCAAAATTTTCAATTGATTCATAAAATCAATATATCCATTAAGAAATATTTTTTCTAATTATCATTTAATGACTTTAACGATAATTTCAGCAATAAATTGATTACCATCTTGAAAATTATCTTAAAAAAAAAATAATTAAACAACTTCAATCATGTTAACAATTTATTACTAAATTTATAATTCATTCAAATATTAAACAAAATTATGAATGAATCAAATTTGTACTGGATCCAATAGTTTTTAGAACAGTTGATTCATTAAAAAAAATAGACCTCAAGCTTTTTGATAATTATTGGAGATAGTTCCACTTATCGGCTATCTAAAAATATTTATTTTATGCAACACAAATATTTCTGTTTAAATAAACAGTTCAATTCTTTTTCCTCATTATAAGATCACAATTTTATTTCAAATATTTCTATAGGACCAGATGGTCGTTAATATCCTATTTAGAAAAACCAATATTAACAGAAAATCGATCAATTGCAAACATAAACTACATTTATACCTGTAATCTCCTTTAATTCATTCAGAAAATAAAGTAACTAAAGTTTCAATTTGGTTTGTTGTTTGAAATAATATTACCATAACGTATCAGGTCATACCTTGCTAAATACCTGCCACATGCCACAATTATTTAGCAGGTATGTGTAACTTTTAGCTTTGTCAGCTTACTCCTCTATTCAATACATCTCCTGTTACCTTTTGAATCTCATAAAGGAATCTACCGATGATAAAATTTAATTAGAATTCAATCAAAAAAACTAGTTAATCAAGTTTCTTTGGAGAAAAGGAAGTTTTTTATTTAATTGTAGAGTTGAAAACGATTCTAACACTTGGAAGAACAAGAGAATCAGTTGATCCAGGTATCAACAGTGAATTTGTTATTAGCAGAATTTTTTACACCAACTGGACTTAGTGGCCATATGGCACACGAAAGAACCAAGTTCCTCAAAAGCACCGCTCTGATCTTCAATGACTGTCTCATGTGATTCAATGCAGAACACCGCCTACTCACACCAGCCAAGATCCTGTTTACTGCCTATTGAAAACATAAGATTTGTCTGTGATAGCATACCCAAATATGATTTATACATCATAACTTACAGAAATGAGAGCCATTTTTATAATCCACATTCTCCAGCAGGTTTTGATAAAGTGTGAAGAAGTATATTCAATGATGGAATTTATCAATTATCATTGCCATTATGTAGGTATGTGTTTTATTAGGGGCTGCAAGTATTAATCGTGAGGATAACATTGGTGAAAGTATAAAGTCGACAAAAAGGGTGGGTTCAAACCAGATTACAAAGTAAATCGGTTGTAAAGACAGCGAATCATTCCAGATGATAATATCCTATCCCACGTTCCTCACTGCTTCAACACCCTTGTGCAACCTCCACTCCCCTAATGACTCTTCATTGTGGGGCGTGATTTTGGGGTGACAAAAATAATGTTTGAACTTAGTTATACACAAGAACATCAATCGTTGAATGAAGGCAATCCGTAATGCAACGGTTGTTTTTCTTATTGGTGCGAATAAGTGAATGAATCAAAGCATGAAACAAGAAAGAAGAGGAAGCTGGAAATTATTGAAAAGAATAGGTATTGAAAATATCCAATTATCTAGTATTTTATAATTTAAATTTTTTACTGAATTTTACAAGTCAACAAATTGATAAATAGCTTAGTCATTAGTGAAGAAAATTATGAATACTTGGAAAGAATGAGCTATTACTTTTTTTCTCCTTTCGCACTTCCTCACTTTCATTTAAGTGTCAGGCAATATTGACACTCGTGGGATAGGATATTTTGAGCTGAGAAGAGTCAAGAAAGATACGACATCAACACAAGCGTAATATAAAGCAAGATTCCATAAAATAAATGGACCAATTTATGAGAAGCTTGCTACATAGACTACATACCTCATTCCTCCCCTGCTACTGATGTTCTACAGTAAATAAAATTCTAGCTATGCCGATACATTTACTCAGAATGTGGCAAGACATATAAGTTGTACCCACAACTATTAAATTTATTATTGCACATCTTTGCTTCTTGCTTCATGATGATGGTGATGATATAGAAGGGATACAGTAAATTAATGGAAAAAAATAGTTAAAATGCAGCAGAAAAAAAACTTGGTGGCATTAGAAATGTTATTCTGTTATATTTGAAGACTTTGTAATGATAATTGAATCATATCATACATGTCAAGAGTAATAAATAATGTGAAAGGTAGGAATAAAGTTTTCTTGTTTATTCTACCTGCATTATCTTTATGTAATATTAACTCAGTTAAAAGTGAGAAATGTTCCTATCTCATAGTGAAGATGATGAAGTTTTTCCTTTATGTTATTTTTCAATTATCAATGTAATTTCCTAGGTCATTAAAAAAAATTGTTATTGAAATTTTTTAGTATTAATAAAACATGATTTATGGTGTTGAAGGGTTGCATTGGAAAATTCTTTGTCAAATTATAGCTTTGATGTTGCTGGGCTCTTGGTGTAGAGTATTTATTTGATTCAAGTATTTATTTAATTAAAGTCAATCACTGAATATATTAAAAATAATTGTATTAAAGAAAGTAGAATTGTCAATAAGATTTATATTTTCAAGATGAATAATCTTCTGGGGAATAGTTTTAGAAAATATTGTTGTGTAAATAAATAAGGAATGATTTAAGATTTTTATTATTGTTTAATAAAAATATATTACCGAAAGTATTATGATAAAAAAATATTCGAAATTATAAATTCCAATTGTCTAAGAAGCTATAAATTCTTTATTTCGACAATTTTCCAATTCATTTATCATTTTCTACTTTCCTCATGCAAATATCCTTCCTTCAATTATTTTTGCGCCAAAGTAAGAGCTACTTTTTTTCATTTGAATTCAGACTACGAAAGAATTTATTTTATTCTCCAACTTAGTCATTCTTGCTTATGTTCCATCGACAAAAGAATGGATTCAAAAAGAAACTCATTAGAAGTACTCGGAATCATTGGAATAAATTAACAAGCAGTAATATCTTACTTTACATAATTTGAGATATCCATTTCACTCAACTCAACAGTTAATTAGTTTAAAAAAATATAAAACAATTTTTTTTATCTCTTAAGTAATTTTTTTATCTACAAATAACTGCAATAACATAATTCTATTTGATAAACTGCAGAAAATTATTTGTAAAAAAAAGAAACACATTCAAACCTATTGTAAAAGAAATGAATCTACTAGAAAAAAAAATGATTAGTCTTTATCAATTTAATCTAAACTCTAACTACTTTAAAGTCACTTCTCGTACACATTATCGAGAATAAGTATAAAACGAAGTAGCTAGTAGTTTGTGTAGCTTTTTTTTTCCTCTCGATCAAGTCTTGCTCTATATTTACAGTAGATACATACCACACCAGCTCAATGTCGTAAAGTCTTGGGTGTTTTGGAGTTCACCATTTGTCACCCACTCGGTTGTCGCTTTTTCCCATTTTCCAGCCGATTTACTGCAGAGTTCCCAGGCTGACTTGCCAGCGACCTGGAGTCTAAGCTGATGTTCATTTTCTCGCAGGTCTTTGGCCCACGTTGCAGCTCGTTTGTTATATGTCTGGGATAAACGCACGCTTGTGCTTACACTCAAACCGGATCGATAATACATGTATATAAGTTGTCGAGTTAGCAAAGTGTATATGTAGCTCGTTGACTGAGTTGCTATTGCGTTGTCACGTTAACGAAGCCGGAAGTCTTTCGTCGATTTTGAAGTCAAAATTAATGGCACATCATAAACGATAGAAAAAATGCAAATTCTACTTGCTAACTACTGTATAATGGTGTCTAGTTGTTAAGGAGTTTATTATACTTTGAGAAATAGAATTTAATTTTTTTTCTTTCTTGCTTAAGTAACAATAATGGCTTGGGAATTTTTTTATTGAGTTGGTTTTGTTAATTAGGAATTAATTTTTCATGGAAATATTGTGGAATTAATTTTAATATTTATGCATTGTTTTAGAGCTAACACTTTGCAAAAAATCAATAAGTATGCAAGCACGAGAAAAAACAATGGTTTTAAACACTTGGTTTTTAGTCATAAATTAAGTCTAATAATTTGATGAAAATTATTTTATAAATCAAAGTAAACTATTTTTAATTAATTAAAAACATTTTTTATCTTGTCTTGAGTGTTTAAAAAACAGTTTGCAATTTTTTCTTGATATTTATTCATTATAAAAAAATTAATTATCATACAAAATTGATTATAAATTGGCATGTTTTAATTATCTTCAATTTTCCACTGTGTTATGATGAGGAAAAAAATAGTGATTTCAATCTTTTGTGTTAAGATAAAACTTTAATCTACATAATTACTTGCTAAAGAGTTTTGATTAAGTGTGTTTGTAATAAATTGTATTAAAATTTATTTTATAATTTTTTTTTCTTAGTAAATTCTACGAAAGTTTGCCGAAAAATACTTAACAGCAGTTTTTGAATTTTTGTTGAGATATGGACAGATAAATTCTACTTTTGTATCAAATAAATCATCAATTTACGAAGTTTCATATCCATCAACTTTTTCTCAGTAATAGTTAATAAATCGTATCTTAAGAGTATTCATAGAACATTTGTCCCAATAAAATTCTTTAATTCATTCGAAATTCAATTAAAGTCAACCCATCATTTTAATTAATTCATTATTTTAATTTTTTTTTAGAAAATAATTTTTTTAAATATCTAGATGATTCGGGCTTTCGTATATTTTTTTTCAATTTTAACACTTGAATCATTCATTATTTTTAGAGTTTAAGTTATGTTATTTATTTAAAAGTGAGTTTGAAGAATATTACACTAAACAATAACATTTTGCTGTATAAAAAAATGTTTATGTAAAAAATAAAAAACTATTTGAAATAATCTATTCCAAAACAAATGTTGTATTGCAACTATTCAAAAATTTTCTTTCATTAATTAAAACAAATATGATTTATTTACAACAAATTTTTCCCTCAGTGTATTCAAAATTATCAATTAAAAATAAAAAATAATTTTTCACTCCACTTAATTGCACATCATTACTTTCCAGTTCATTAATGAATAAATAGACTAAGTCTATCCATAAAATTTGATTTAACTTAGTAATAAACTCATGATGTTTTGCCTCATCTGCCTGAGCAAAAATTGACTAAAAATGGAGAAAAAGTGTAAAACAACTTGCCCGTCGTTTACGACGAGTGTCTTTTAATGGATAAGCCATATATCCTCGTCTGTACCATAAATACATTCATATCCTTATACATGACGAAGCCTCTTACTGCAGTACATAATTTTGAATATTATTAATATCGAAAGAATAAGTATAGCTGGGGAAAGTAACGATCTGTTTTACATGTTTTCAATATAATGAGGATCGTGTGTGCACAGTAATTCCTCTCTTCAACCCCTCTCCACGCGCTCTTACTTAACTACTTCTCCGAACATTATTAAAGCATGAAATCTTATGTTACTTGTTTATCCAACGAATTTCTGCAATATATAAAATACAATTGCACGTGGTGGTCTTGGAAACAGGGTGAAATTTGATGCATCCCTTCTAGCTGGTTCAATATTCCTCGTTACACTAATATTTCTATCTAGACGAAGCTTGTTAACCTTTCGGATAAATTCTCTTTACTCTGATCAGTAAATTAATTTATCCCTCGTCATAATTATAATAATCATTCCTCTTATTATTATCATCAGCATCATTATTATGTATGATACATTGTTGAATATTGAGTTACACTAGTGTTACATTTGAGCTATAAATGGCTAAATAAGACTGGAGAATTATTTTAAAATTATTCATGCTAGGCCAAAAGGCAAGAGGAAATATTGAGAGAGCTTGAGTTAACGACGCAGGTTAACCAGCGAGTCTCAGTCGGACTTGGCACGGGCCTCTTTCACTCAGTCTCAAGACGATCATCATTCTTTTCAGTCTCTTCATTTTGTTTCTTTTTCTTATTTCTTATCCTCATCACAGTCTATTCTCTTCTTACTTGAAACTCTTGGATGAGCTTTCCTATTCATTTCAGTGGTCTCGTGAGATCAATTAGCCTTTGCAAAATCAAAAACTCACACCAAACTCTTTCATCGAAGCGACTAATTGGCCAATTAAATTCGTGAATCTACGAACAATTATATAAAAATAAATTGCTCACAAGTGATGTGTCGTAAATGTAAGCGCAATGATTTTGATGCAACTTTAAAGAGGGAAGGAGGTAAAAGAGTTGAGAGATTTATGGATTTTTCATGAAAAGATAATTAAATTATCCAATTAGATAATATACGAATTGCTCTATATTCGTGTTTACTGGACATCAATCTAGAACAAACATGTCTGTCTCTTCGTGCATCAAACTAATTATCATGAAATCGATTAAACTCGAATTAAAGACTCTTTTTTGATATGGCTGACGATTCAACTTGTCTCTTTGTTGAATTTATTCACTTGTTAATGCACTTATTTTCATTGTAATGTTCTTAATAAGATAATTGCTTATCTCATGCGTGTTGTGCTGCAGAAAAACAATAAATCGTCACAGAAATTGCTTTAAATGAAAGATACATTTTTATGTTATTAAAAGATGAGATGCTTTATGATTAAAAATAGAGATTTAAATTTTTAATTGCCTGGAATACTTTTAACTGTTTCATTTATTTTTGTTTTCAAGATGCATCTTTTAACGAGAGATAGTTTGTTAATTTTTTTTTGTTTTTAATTTAACTTGTTTATGATCCTGAAGTGTAGTCCATAAATTTTATAAATAATTAATAGAGCAATATATTTAGTTTAATTTTTTTCATGAATTTTCAAGATAAAATTTTTTTGTATAATTCTACTTTTTAATGACAATGTCGTGTGAATTGCGTGGAATAACTATCAAAGCTGGTTGATACGATACAAAAAACTTTAGGATTGATTGGTTTGAAATTTTTATGATAAGGAAAAGTCTTTTATTTGAATGTCTAAAATTATCAAATAAATTCCTTGTAAACAATATCTTTCTGTAATTAACTTTTTTATAGAATCAGTTCTGAAAGTTACTTAAAATAATTCATTGAAAAAAATACATTTTTATTGAGCTTATTATTATTGTAAATTTTTTTGTACAGCAAAAATTTTTTGTTCATTATATTATTCTTCAAACTTACTTTCAAATAAATAAATAAAATAATTTCCAAATATAATTAATGATTAAGGTGTCAAAATTTAGCAGAAAAAGCTCCAATCATTTAGATATTTATTAATAAAAAAATATTCAAAAGTGATAAATTTAATCAAAAAAAAAGAATCAATAATTGAAATGTTATCGTCATATTATTTATTTAGGGTATTATTTAACTATTGAGACAAATGACGACCACCAAGAGAGCTATTTTATAAATAATCTACAACGAATTTATTTGTATTTGTCTTCGAGGGTGGCTCACAATGATTAGTCTCTGTTATTCGAAACTAAATACGTTTAAAGAAATACGAAAAGAGATAAAAGATCGTCATCCCCTTTTTCGATATGCACCACACGGGAGTTATTTCAAACTGCCTGTGGTCGTCGCCGATACTCATCGTGAGTATTAATGCCTGAGAGAGAAAAATACTCAATTGGAGACACGGAGATCATGGACAAAGTGAGACCGATCGCATATATAAATCTTCCTCCACCATTCAATATAAATCCGACGGCCTGTGTTACTCGACATAAATACGACTTAGTGCGCTACGATTTACGGCTAATTGAGAATTATTTCCCGCAATAAGATTCACAGTCACTGTGTAGTAAGATATGTTCTTTCCTCTTTTTTTTTCCTTTTTTTTTGTTTCAATTTACGTTTTCATAAAATATGTACTCATTTTCAACCTGTTATTTTATGGAAAAATAAAAATAATTGAGTTTAAAAATTCCTACATTTTTTTTCTCCTTCAGTTAAAAGCTCATTTGTTGCTAAATATTTTTATCTTTTCTTATCTCAAGCCCTATAGATTTATTATAATTAATCACTCCTAGTAAAAACAGTTTTTTATTTTAAAAAAAATTGTACTTAAAATAAATATAAATATTAATTATTAAATATGTTTTACATCAAACAAAAAAAATTAATTCAAACAATAAAAGCTTTTTTATTTTGAATGAAAAAATATCTAGTGATCAAAACTTGTTTTTTTTTTAATAATGAATTTCAATTATAATTCAACCCTTAAGGGTTGGAAATAATATTTTTTTATCATTTTCTAATCTAAACTTGGTGGTAATGAGTGTTTAAATAAATCAAACATGTACTCAATAATTATCAGAAAGCTCTAAACAATATTTTCAATTTATCCAAGCCCATCTTTCATATCCCTTCGAACAAGTTCAATCGTCACGTTCAAGGTGTCTTTATTAAACGTAATATATAATTAAATAATTACTTATAATTAAAATAGTGTTATATACATCTGAAAATGGTGTTCCCCTAAGTGTAAAAAAATAGAGATTGAAGCTTGAGATATTTAAAAAAAGACAGAGCTTGTGTAAGTTTTAAATGGGTCGGTGAAGCAGCAGGGGCTCTACCCCAGTCGAGTAAAGTACTTTCGAGGCAAAATTCTGTAGGTGGTGTTTTGTTTATGCGATGAAATGTCACAACATCTTGACCAGGCTTTTGAGACCCTCCTTCCTCTTTAACTCTCTTTATCGCCTTTCCTGCGCTGGTGTGCGCTGAGACTTTTCAAGCTGCACCTAAAGAGGCCGGAAATTCAAGTGGATTTGTTACCCGCTGAGTTGTCGTTTGGCTCATAAGCCCATAATTACCAGAGACTTGCAAGAGAATGAATAAGTTAAAAAAGTTTTCAAACACTTGTAAAGCTGTGAAACACAGATGAATAAATACATAATTTTGACATGATGCTTCTGAAATGAGAGGATATTTTCAGGAAGATAAAATTGAATTAAACAATTTGAAGTGAAACACTAAATTGATTTAAGAATCAATGTGTTATGATATCTACTGAGTGAATGAGTATTATCATTATGAAGGAAGACGATGATACCGATGGATAAGAATACTGTGCAAGGATAGAAAGCATAGTAATCAAAAGTAAATTGCAAGGACGTGAGGCTACTGTATGCCACGGCTACCTAATCCAATTTGAATCTCAATTCCCCTTCCATGTTATCATAATGGAACACGTATCGAATGATATTTTGTGCACGATTCGATTCGATATTATTCATAATAATCCTCAAAGATGATTGTGTAACCAAAAAACACTGCATACCCTCCATTATACATTGTTCTCCAGTTATGTAGGCATTGCAATTGTTTTTAACTTCCCCATAGGAAAGTTATTTTAATAAGATCGATTTTTAGAATTTGTCATTTTGTCATTTCTTTGCGTTTTAAAACATTTGAAAGCATATTAGAAGGTTTAAAAATAAATGTACCTACGTATGTCAAGTTTTTTTTCGTTTTTGATATCTCGAAAACTACAGAAGATATCGACTCCAGATAAATTCCATTTGAAAGATAATACAAGATAAAATAGATTCTACTTTTTAGATGATTAATAATGTGAAAAACTGAACTCAATATTAATACAATATGGCTGCTAATGAATTCACACAACTCTAGACAAATTTATATTTATTATATTGAATAAATATCAATATAATATTGTTATGAATAACTCTATGTGATTAAACAATTGTACATTGTTTATAAAAATAACAATTCGTTATAAACAACAACAATTAAAATATGACAAAATTATGGATTCATTTTTTAATGTTTTCTTTGTAGTATTTAATAAGAACGATTTTTTGGAAATGATATGAGCTAATATATTATCGTATAAGCAATTTAATTTGATGTAAAAATTTTTAAACGATCGTATTACACACACGCAATGGTACATATCTTTTAAAAAGACACGTCGAAAAGTGTAGTGTCACGCAATTGATGAGTTTCTTGACGATGATTTTTTATCATGGATGTTTTCGAATGCTGTGGATATATATAGGTATATTCTCCGTTGTTGTCTTGGTCATTTATTTAGTTCTTTTACTTTCTCATGCAGCAATATGTTGCACGTTTTATAAACGGTGTTGTGCAATCTTGATGGGGCCGCTAAGGAACCGGATCTTGATGGTGCAGCAGACGCCGTCGCGTCTTCACGCAATACGAAATGGAAGGTGTACGGAAGCCCTGAAATTTTCTTTTGTCGATTCTGCCGGCATATTGGCATCAACTCTCGGAAGTCAAGCAACGCGGCTTGGTTCAATGTATCACGCCATATGCAAATGCAACATATGTGAAGCGCGTCTTAAGCTACTTAATAAATTACCACACGTTGTTGTAAATATACAACTTATTAGTTAGATATGCAACAACGAGATTTTATTATGTATATTTGATGATTTCTCATCAGGTTAATCATCAACCAAGAACTGTATGTGCTCTGCTGAGTTTCTACAATTGCGCCTGCAGCGACATTTGCTGATAACATCAGCTTGTTTCAGCAAACATAGCATTGTACCTTTTTTTGACATGTACATTGTTAAAGTACCTATTAATAATACCCTCGTTTTTTTTTCAGTTCGTTTCAAAGATTATACCTGAACAATTTTTTTTCATCACGAATGAGTCAGACTATGAACGTAATTTTTTTAAATTCGAATCTTATCGAAATTCCAGATTTAAAGTATCTAGGAAAAGAGCTTTCTATTATTTTTATTGTCAGTAAAACTCAACAGTAAATATATCTTTTATTGCTATCGTTATCTAAGAGGGTTTCAAATCCTTTCTTTTACAATCATCATTATCTCAGCTCAGTTAAAATTCCTAAGAACCCTAGAAATTGTTTCCCTTAACCCTTAATATTTGCCGGTAATTAAGTTTTACAGCAAAAAAAAACAAAAAATTCCTCTATCCCTTTTTAGTTTTTTATTTGTTTGGGTCTTGGAGTAATATAGGACACTTGATGTGAATTAGAGATTGAGCAGAAAATGCAATAGATCCTTTTTTAGATAAATAATCATTTACTCACAAAATCACTTTGGTCAATAAATCAGTTTTAATATCCAACCTTCGAGATACGTCTTCAGCATAATTGGATAATAGTTATACATATTTATGAAATTGCAATTATGTGTAGAGGTTTAGCAACGCTTTTACTTTGACGTAAAACAGTTGTTTTTTGTCTTAAAGTTTTTGTATAATGATTTTTCACTATCATACATAATTAACATTTTCATAAACAGTCAAACAGTGAATCATGTCTTTAACTGACAGCCACTCTTTAACGCTTACGACATGAAAAGTAGCTGCAATGACTTGGAAAGTATCGCTCTGTCATTCGACAGTTGCTTTGCTATATAGTCTAAATACTTGAATTACACAATTGATTATGATAAAAATAATATTAGCATAAATAAGACATCATCTTGAGAGGCTTACCTTGACTATGTTCTCCAGCATCAAATGTTTTGCTGGTCATTTGAAAAAGAGCATCCAACGGACTGCCCTGGCCAGTACTTCTTTTGCCATGTTGACCACTTTGACCTTGCTGATGTTGCTGAGATCCACTGGACTTCCTCTTGAGCTGCTGTTGCATAGCTGAATGATGGATACCAGGATGGAGACCATGATGCAAAGAGTGATGTTGATGATGGTGATGATGATGCGTTAGAGGGTCGGGACTTCCGGAATCAGAAACTGAACTTCTTCCAGATGAAGAAGAACTGCTCAGAGGTGGTTCGCTCATTGAACTCGACATGGAAGCCAAGGACATACTCATTAGAGATAAATCTCTAGGCGTGGAATGTACTAATGCATGGTGATGAAGATGTTGTAATGACTGTTGCTGTTGGTGTTGTTGTTGAAGTTGTTGCTGCCTGTGATGATTGGATGATTCAGAGCTATCCCAAGGACGAACTATTTTAGCCTTTGGTCGATGTGACAATATATCAAGAATACTGAATGATTTAACTCCTCGTTCATTAGTATCTCGATCCCTATCGTCTTCCTCGTCTGACTGTTGGATTGGTACCATTTTCAATCGTTTAAGAGGTTTGAAGTAGTCGTCTCGATCACCAGTCTCTGATCTCTCATCATTATCACCATCTTCATCTTCTCGTAGGTTCGTTACTTGATTTATTTGACTTGGTGATATCCTTCTAGGATGTGTTACACTGTATCCTTCATCTCTGTTGGAATACCTATCGTCATCATCAACATAGCTTCTGGGCGTCAATCTTTCGCTGTATTCCTCAGTCGAAGGGCTCAATCTTTTATCATCCTCCTCTTCTTGCAAAGTAGCTGCTACGACTAAGGGTAATGGACTCGGACAGCCAACTGATATCTCATCTTCATCATCAACTTCATCTCTCATTTCCCGTGCTCTACCTGGTGAGCTTCTCAATGGTGTCATTCTGTTTCCTGGTGATCCGAGGCAACCAGTATTGGTACCACTTGAGGATGCTGTTGATGGTGACATATTGAAACCTTCAGTCATCTCAGTGGTGCACATCCTCACTCCAAATTCGGGTGGATGATGAATATCCACGTTCACAAGAGTCATATAGGTGTGTTCAAGTTATACGTACCGTCGCTTCAAACCTCTAACCGTACTCTAACAATAGTATACTCAATTATTAGGTAAATAACACTCCAAACTACCTTAATGAGTAACGTACACATGGAAAACTTTATAAGTTAACTATGATATCATATCAAATTGACATATTGGAATTGTAACACAATATTTATCGCATATTTATTGTTGATAACAATTTTTAGTATTATAACGTTAACAATATTAATTATTCTACAAGCTATTCTACCTCTTGAGAATTAAGTTCAATCAGTCGTTTGATGTACATTGATACAACAATCATGATTGCATCAACGTGACAGCTATTTGAACAGCTTTTCATTGAAAAAAATTGTCACTAAAGACTACTAGCTAGCATTTCTCACACACACGAGTTATCAATAATTTGTTTTCACGTCACTGGTCAAACATATCAATTTAAATATTTCACTCAATAATATTTATCATTTATCTAAAACTGAAAAAATAGTTAAGCTCCGGTCGTCGTACTCCACACGCCAGTTCATGCCAGTGACTCAAAACGGTTTGAACCGACACCGCTTCCAAGTAAGAACCTACGCCTACCCCAGCTAACTCGTTTTCCACTGGGTAGGGGAGCTTGTCGGTGTATATCAAAGTCAGTGCGATTCCACGCCACACCTACCAGGAGGTTGGCTCTATTCAAGCACCACCTACTAACATTTCTGATATACCTATACGACCTCCGACGGATAAAATGACGCTGGTTCAATGGCATTTTTACGAGACGTATTTAATATCCTAGAAATTCACCCAACTGTGGCTAACTCAACGATCATGGATCCAGCAATAAAATTACTTAGTCAATTTCTTCCTCATCATCTAGCATTTTCGAGGGAGTAACGTCCATGTTCACCAATTATTTCCATTCAAACACTTCAAAGCTTAATTTTTTTTATAGTATTATACAGTTGATCTTTAGATAGACATTTAAAATACAAACATTGTGTCGGTGATGAGACATAAAAGGTGAAGATTAGTTTGGATAAATCTGTTTACTTGTACATATTATAATATATACCTGGTGTGATTGCAAGAAGATAGAACAAGCAAGTAGAGTGAAATGAAGGAGAGGGAGAGAAAATAAGAGATCAGTAAAACCTTTTTAGAGTCCTCTTAGCTTCAATTTAGCGGTGGCCGAGAAGACGAGTGATGGTCTTTTTAAGGCCGGCGGCTTCACTATCCTAATACAAAGAGGCGCGAGTCCCAGTAAATTATTATAATACCTCGGCCACCGGATTCCGTCGGTGTGCTTTGATCTTGCCGACATTTAGCATGTATCGTCCACCGATATTTAAGGAGGTCCAAGGATGAGCAATAGAGTAGAGTAAACTCGTGAGATGAAGGGAAGAAAAGAGAGAGAAAAAATAAACCGTTCAAGCCCTGAGGGATGAAAGTACGACACGCCACCAAAAAGCTTCGTATACTAAAAGACTAAATAAAATATCCATCAATTCTACATATTATTATTACAAAAACGTTTTTTACAGCCAAGAAATATTACACTAAGTATCTTATGTTTATTATAATACTATACTCTTAAATGGAATTGGTAATTGTAAACACATTAACACGTGGAAATATCGAATTCAGATGAATAATAAAAATTAATTAATCAAAATAATATGCTGACTTAATGACGACTCATTAGAGTTGAATGAAACCTGAGTTATAAATTGTAGTCCTACAGCTGGACTTTTTGATGATTAATAAAATTTTTTTTATTTATTTTAACATTAAAATATTTTTTTTTTGTCTAAAGTATCAACTGATTTATTTAAATAAACTGTTTAAGAGGAGTTGAAAAATAATATTTCATGATAATATGTTTGAAATTGGCAGTGGTCTGAAATTTATTTTTTCAACATTTGATTGAAAAATTTGATCAATTTTGAAATGAAGTGTGTTCAGATTGAGTAATGTGAATTTTGTATGGGATACAAAGCTTATTCATGTATAGGATAAATTATACCAATTATCCTGACACTTTACTGAGTGTAGAAATAGTTGGTAGAAGAATTGATGAGGAAGAATAAGCGCAAAAAGTTCCTTTGAAGATGCCAATCATTGTGCACTTTACTTTATTCTTAAAATATGCTTCAAGTTTTGATTCATAAATAAATATATTTGCACTTGTCGTTGTTGTAATCATCACTATAGACTTTTTAAAGACCAACTCTCGTTCATTTGAATGAAAAATATTTATAAAATTTTCTTTTCTTTTTATTTAAAAATGAAGTTGAATGAAAATTTGCAAAAATTATTTTTCATTATTTTTAATATAAGTTTATAATTGGAGTAATCATAGTTATTATTATTGATAGTTAAATTTGATTTTATTGAAAAAATATCAAGGCTTTAAATGTTGCAAAATTTTTTTAATTACTTTTGGAGTAAATTTTAGCAAAAAAGTTTACAATTGAAGTAGTTGTAATAATAATAGTTATTATTATTATTATTATTTATAATGAAAATTAATTTTATTAAAAAATCATGAAGGTTCTGAGTGTTGCAAATTTTTCTGTTCTTTTTATTTAAAAATAAAATTAAATAAAAATTTGTGAAAAATTCTTTTCTATTATTTTTTGAGTAAATTTTAAGAAAAATTTTACAATATGTGTAATTATTATTCTTTTTATTATTATTATTATCTATTATTATTAAATTTAAGTCAATTTAAAAAATATTAAGGTTTTTAATGTTGTAAAAATTAATAATGCAAATTAAAAAAAAAGTTCGTTTATAATATTATTATATTTAAATTACATCCTCATTCACTTTATTATTATGTGCATTCACACGCGCATCTAGAAGAGGCATGCAATTTTCTTATGATACCCTAAAACAGATTGCTGATTAGTAGAAAAAAATATGCCAAAATCTTTTGTATTGAAAACAGAGAGACTTTTTGTTATATCTTTTCTGGTATCCCTTCATTCAACTAGATCATAATATATATTACCCATTATATTCGCATAATATATATTTTGGTATGGTAATATGTAGCAGATAAAAAAGCAGAGGAAGTGAAATACGCGACCACATTTCAGCTTCTGAAATTTCATCTCTTTGTTGTCTACTGACATATAATGCACTGCTCTTTTATTTTACATTTTCTTTTGGTCGTTTGACGTCTCCGCAAGTTATCGCCTTTCTCTGTTATGACGACGAAACACACCACGGTATTGTATATACAGAGTGTATACCCTGTTATAACAATTCTCTGTTCATCCAATGTTCCGACATACCGCAAAGAATAACTTTTTATCCAAAAACTCCGCCTCTCTCTTGTTCCCATTGGCTACGGACTTTCCCGCCTCCAGGCTAAACGTGGAGCCTCCAAAGTACCGATTTACGTTCCGACTATTTTTCGTATTTTCCGCAAGAAATCTCTCGTGAAAATTTTATCACCCGTGACTATTTTATCGCAAATGGCCGATTAGCAAATTTTTCTTTTGCTACAAGATTTGTTGCTTTTTCTTTTATTTAACAACACAATATAATATTACATATATTTTATTATCATAAAAACCGTTTTACAAACGACCACGTTAAACTAAATTCTCTAATAAAAATCCATACAACATCGTTGGAGGTCTTTTCTTTCAAAAAAAGTCATCATGCCGTAAAAAGGTTTCCAAAAAAAAAAGAGAAAATCAACCAACCCTATATTGAAAAAATGTATTCATTTTACAAAAAAAGAACCCATTATGGAGAAAAATTATTCGTCAGCATCTAGCAGGTATATATAAATAAATCGACTTCTGCAATTTTCCGCTAGCCCTTTAAAGTTATTAATACCTAGTTAACTCAAGATTCTCACACCAAAGTGATGAAGACGGTATGAGGTATGAAGGCCATGAGAACAGGAAAGTGCGGCTTTCTTTATGTCACGCATCCTCTTGTTGAAAAGCCCTCTCCTCTCAAGTACACAGTGTGTCTGCAGGACAATAACTGAACGCCCAGGTTCCGGATTTTCCTTCAAATTCAATACGATATATCCCAAAGTGACGAGCGCAACTAATTGAACAAATGATTCTTGATTGTAAGTTAATAGAGAACGTTGAATGTTGGGTACTTGAGCAGAGTGTCAGCTTATTAAAAGTCGTTCGAGACTTATTATTCATCGACTGTATCAAATAAATTGGAGTGGTATAAGTGTAGAGTGTGGAATAAATATTTCATCATCAAAGAATTAAGAATCACATTATAATAAATGACAAAGAATCGATGTAGATAAATTGTAATTTCAGATTTATCTATCATTGAATTATTGAATGCCCTGGTTTAATGTCAATTGCACTCTCACAATAGGATTCATTACTCAGAACATTGTTCATGGCTGCTCTAATCGTTCTTTAATCGGAAAAGAAAAGGTGAGTCAATAAAATTTTCCATTATGAATATCAGAGGATCCGAGACAAATTAAGCGTAACTGGTGATACCTGGAGATGTTTCTGTTGCAAATTGATCGTCAGTTTTCAATGGATTATGGTTGGAAGAATGAAAGATATCTCCAAAGTATCCTAAATAGTCAGCTCGTGTCTCTGGACCTCAACATCTAATTCTAGACACTCTTGAGACTTTCGATACGGTTGTTCATCTATTGTAATCTGCAAATCACAATTCGAATACTTGTACCAAAGTTTACAGCTGCAATGATGAGTTGAAAAAGTTGATACCGTCTTACATTACCGACCACCAACGTGCTGCCTCTCTCAATCGATTTGATGCTACAAAAAGGCTGAATATACTTGGATTGGATATATGCTTATGTGTTTTATACATCAACGTTTCAGTTCTTATGGCAGATACATATATGGAGGGATTAAGAGTATTAAGGTAAGTAATAATCATTTATTATCATACCATTTCTGTACTTTACTTGCATCATTGATTTCTGCTGCTCACTTTGGTTATTAGAACTTCAACTAGACTGAATTGATAAGAATGATATTCATGGGAATACACTAAATGCAGTGTTATGTCAATCTTTATCTATGGAGTATATGTTGCATGTGCAGTACTTAAAAGCTTTTAAGAGTAGATGTATAAAGTGTGTTTAATAGAAATATTCATGATTGGATGTTTAAAAATATTTCATTTGATTATTTTCAAAAGACTCAAATGCTCTTTGGAAACTATTCAACTATTATATTTTTCATTATTTGATGGAGAAGAAAAAAAAAATAATAAAAATTGGATCGATGATGTTGGTTAGATTATTTTTAACTCAAAAAATCGTTACTATTTTTTCCTAGATGATTGTTGTAGGTATTTTAAATGCTCTTAGCTAGTACGGAAAGACGGCACATGTCTATTATATTGTGTAAAGATAAATGGATTCTCTGACTCTTCTAGTTTTAGCTAAGTATAGAAAATGTTTGTATGAAGGGTGAACCTCTTTGCAGGAATACATTGTAAAATGTCTTATGATGATTTGTAATTATTCGAGTTAAAAACTTAATTTCATGATGATCAAGATTATTAAAAAATAGAGAAGTTTATCTAAAGTTGTATCAAATATTTACCACATTTGAATTAAAAGAAATTAAATTGTAAGCTGTCAGAAGTATGGAGATTTAAAATTCAGTTTTAGAGTGTTTATTCGTCATTATATAGGCAAAGTTGCAACTGATCTTTAATTCATACAGTGCAGAATTAGGATTGAGTCACTAAAGGAGCTAAATTTTCCAGAATGAGACGAAATACAAGAGCTTTGTTTTAGGGTACTTTTAGGGTAGAATATAAAGTTGAATTACAGGTTACCTTACTCTATGATTCTTTTTATAGTTGGACAAATTTCCAGGAACTAATTTGTTCACACGAAAATAAAAAGACATAATAGTGTTTTTATCAAATAGAAAAGTGTGAATTTCACATTTGTTTCATCATACTTGCAACAAAATAAAACTTCCCTTTTGTTAGAAACTAAAATGTTTTGAAAGATAAATTAATTTCAATTCCAAAATATTACAAAAAGATCTAAATGTTTGGCTCACTGTCTTTATGATAGTCATAAAAAAATTTTATACAAAGTTTTAGTTCTTAAGTAAAAGTAAAATATTTACTCAGTTACCAAACATGAGAGATAAGAAAGCCCACGTAAAATCTTTAATAGTCTTACATTACACTTGGGAATCTTCAACCATTTACCTCAAACGGTTGGCTATTAGTATACATATTTATCCAGCATTCAACGTCAAATTAAAAAAAAAAATTCTCAACTCTACCAACTGTAATTATATACCATACACTGTAATAAAAAATTGTAAATAGTAAATAAAAATCCTGAAAAAGCAATATCTGTATTTAAGACAGCTTAAAAGCTTGACTTGCTTAATTTATTAACAAATATTTTTCTAATTTAATTTTCATTCCTCTTTACATTTAGTTCAAGCAAATAATCATCATCAGATTTAGGACTAGATAATGGAGTAAAAGTTGTATCAATGACAATACCTATTTACATCTAGCAATGCTTCTAGCAAGAACTAAGAATGTGACACACAACTGATAGGAAATTCACGTCTGTAATTACTGCAACATGGTCTGATTAGCAAAATTATATACTGGAGTTCTCAATAATATATGATTTCACATATTATTATCATCGATACTACTTTTAATTAAAATAGTTGTCATTTTGCTTCAATCATTTAGCACTATCCAATACCTTTCAACATTAAAAACATTATCATCAATCTGTCGAATAAATTTATCAGGATTCTATCTTTTATTCAAATTCTTATAAATTAATTTTTATAAAATATTTATGATAAACAGCTTCACACATGGCTTCATTCATAAGAGTTGATATTTTTTTCATGATAGTTACTTTGGAAGACAATGATTTGGTTTGAATTGTTTTGTTTGAAATAAATGATCTATAGACCTGGATAAAAAGAATAAAAATTAAAAAAATAGCTTTCAATTTGTATGCGTGGATTTAAACTACAGTGTTTTATGTGAAAAGATATCGAGATTAGATAGGAATAATCTACTTATAGATACTCTATAAATGAATTAGTAGACGTTTTATCGATTATTTCAATTACTAGGTATATTTGTGCGTTAACAATCTTTTTTTTTCCTTTTACTCTTTGAATTTTTCATTATCCTTTAGTCAGATGTAGCTTTCTAGTTGTTAAATCATATTGATCAATTTCCATGATTATTTATTCATTTTCTTAAAATACATATAAACTGGTTATTATCTTCTTAAAAATAGAAATAGCCTAACATAACTAAATGATGTTCAGAATTTTATGGAAGTTTTAAATTCTATCAAGTAACATTTATATTTAATTATGATGGTTATTATATGTTTGATGATAATAAGATAAATAAAGTTAAAAATAATATTGATTTTTAACAGAATTTTCTCAAGAGTTATTTGAATGAGAAAATTTTTTAATTTTTTCAAAAACACACCTTTTTATCCAAACTAATTGATAAATTAATGATCACTAAAAATTGTAAAAAAAGTTAACAATTAGAAATTAATAGTTGGAACTTTTTTCTATCATCAACAAATATTTTAAAAACAAATTAATTCAATTGAGCAATCATTGGTCATCAAGCTGGAAGATTCATTCATTAAAATCATCTATAATAAATAAATGATGTTTTTCAGAATAAAGATTTTAAAAAAGATAATTAATTTATTAATCAGTTGATAAGTTTCCATTAGGTAAGTTCTCAATAAATAAAAATAAATCAAATAAAACCAGATTCACTATTGTTCAATTTATAAACCAACATCCAAACAGACAAGCAGATGCTCCAACCTCATGAAGCTGAAAAATGGATTCATAATATGACTGAAAATATCACCGACATAAAAAACAATTTATCAGACATTTCCTTTCTTATTGAAAAAAGGCCTATTAACAATACTCTGACAATCTTAATAAAACTTTTTAATCAAAAGCATTATCCACGAATGATACACAACAACCTATCATTGTGTTTAAACATATCAATTCCTAACGTGGGAATATATCCATTAAGTTGCTGAGTCACACCAGTATGTATTTTTCTATATAAGTTCATAATTCATCTGTTCCACGAGTGTATTAATGTCTATTTATTGTTTTTTATTATACACAATTAGCATCACAAATATGCGTTTTCAATAGAAAATGACTCTATTGAAAACACATCAGGGACCTACCCCTGTTGAATACAAGCAATTCATTTATTTCTCGTGAAAAGCTCTAGTCGTGGCTGCTATATGATTAGCCACACGTTGGAGATCTCTATAAATTATGATGATGACTCTAACAATCGGTCGAAAAATCATTGTATTGAGATGAAGGAAAATTCATCTGTATTGGAGCCTGCTCCAGCAGAATGGATGTAAGTAATTCCATTTAAGATCTATCACCATCAGGAAAGTCTATAATTCTTGTTCAACACCAGGTCTATCGACGGGTGTGACATTTTCATCAAATTTGTCACGGGATGGGTGTGTACTTCAGATGAAACTGCTCCTAACGACTGCATTTAAGGGCCTACTTTGAATGGACTCTTGATGACTTGATTGTTGTCAGGATACAGGAAGGTAAGAGTCTGCTGACAGGATCTTTCTGTTTTCTATTTTTTTTTTTTTTTATTACATGTCAACGTTATTTCTTCACAACATATTACATCTTACATAATTATATTAAAATAAATGTTTTTTTTTTTATTTTATGTAGAAAATTTACCAACAATGTGTCTAATGCTTCTGCTATTATCCATTTTTTCGTGCAATAAAAAATTATTATTAATTATGTAGTTGAAAGAATTGTACTTTATTACACTGACCACAGTTACATTTCACTTTGACGATACTTTATGTGTGTTTATATAATACTTCACACATAGAAAAATGAGCCAGAGTTAGAGTAGTAATTTTTATCAAAGAGAAAGCGATTTTTTTCTATGCTTTTAAAAAATATGATGTGCTAGTGGTGGTCATTTATTGTTGTATGTTCTAAGAAATTGTCATTTTGAAGATTAAAATCTTTAACAAAATAGCAATTGTTTTAAATAAAATTCGTGTTAGGTTGCAAAAATAATAAATATCAAATGAAATGTTGAATAATGAGTTAATAATTAATAGTTATATTACTTACTAAAAAAATAAGCAATTATTTGAATAGTATTAGCAGCAATATTGTTATTTTATGACGGAAAATACTTGTTTTTATGATGTATTATGAAATGTAAAAATTATGCTTCTTCATTAAAAACATATTATATTCTTGTCTATAAAATAGAATAATTATTTACTGTTAAATACTTGAAATGTTAATTTCATGTCTGTTGAAATCAGTATTTATTTTCTAATCAATAAGTATTCTTAATTTAAACAATGTCAAGGAAAAGTTTATCAAAGGTACTAGTTTTGTAACATATTGAAATCATCATATTTAAATAAATTCATATCAATTATTAATATTATTTTATTATCATTCCTAGTTTTTAAAATCAATATTTAAAATTATAATAGCCGTTATTTTTTAATGATTATAAAAATATATACAACTTGACCATAGCATTGATTTTTTTTTAAGTAACAACTTTATTTATAGTGAAATTTTACAAATACTTAATTTCTAATAATTTTATTTAAAAAAAAATAATTTATCATCGCATAATAATTTAAGCTCTTTTTCTCCACTAATTGGCAGTGTCATATATTGTCATGAATGGTATACACTGTATACCAATCCACATTATTGAGCTCCCATGGAAAGCATTATTATTGTTTGAAACAATTTATTGCTATTAAAAAGATTATATGCTTTTGTATTATGGTAATAAGAAAAATAATTATGAAATTACCTTTGATTCTCTCAAATAACCATTGTCATGATTTACTTGAAATGCTTTCCATGTTTAACGAAATTTTTTATAATCATCATAATTGCAATTTTAAGTTTGTATAAACAATAGTAGAAATGCTACTAACATTCCTTACCAGTTAATGTTTATCATTAAATGAATATAGTGAGTTTTAGCAAGTTATACACCTGAGGCGAGATACCGTGTGTGCTAAATTTGTTGCAAAAAATTTTTTAATCATTCTGGGAAATTTATCTCAATGTTGGATCTTTGCAATTCCTCTTTATACAATTTTTTATAAATAATACATTTATATAAACTATTTTAAACAATTGATGCCTTGAATTGAGATTAAATAAATTAATTTAATGTCAATACTTTAAATAAAATTCAACAAAATATTTTTTTGTTGTAAAAATGGATGATTTTTGATTGAAAGATAATTTTTTTGTTGAAAGGAAATATTTTGGTATTTATCAATGAATCATGGGTACCCTTTTTTCTGGTCTACCATATCCATTTATCTCCAATAGGAATACACCATGTAGTAAAAATGTCCTTGAATAGTAGACAATGAAAATTGCTCCAATACATATCTTTACTTCCCATGCTAATTTTTTTTTCTTATTTGAAATTTTTTTTTTACACTATTTGTTTAACTTAAGTGCATTCATAAAAACCACTGCAATTAAAAATATATTAAGATAAGACCGAAGTTTTCACTTTAATAAACTAAAAATTTGGTGTTTAACTCTAATGGAACCTCAACCATAAATCATTCTTCTACTGATAAATAGAATTCTTTTACAATAATTTCATTCATTTAGAATTTTCTTTCATCCTAATCTGATAAATTCATTTAATTATTACAATCTTAATATTGATAAATTAATATTATTCTCAATAGGTAAATAATTAATTGCTACAATCAATAAAAATACCATGTACCGAAACAAATTTTTGGAGCTGATTAAAGCTGATGCTCTATTTATAGATGATTATTTTCTTAAATAAACTGATTAAATGATATTAATTATTATATATAAGATTGAAATAAAATAAAACAATTAAATACAAAGTTATTCAAACTTATTTTAAATTAAAAAAAATTATGCAATAATTTGTTAATGGAAAAGTATAGAAAGGCTTTGAAATATATACTGAAAGTGTATATAAATATTAATTAAAAACCTCTGTTATTATTTTCAGCATAAAAAATATATCTAAACTGCCAATAGTCATAAAAGGTTCATAATTGAAATTCCCATATACCAGAAATACCTTGTTCCCAATAATTTACCTAATAACCTATCTCAATTTTATCAATATTTATCCACCTTTTCATGAAGAATTTTCCTATTAGTCAGCGTTTGATTAGTATCCAGTCGAAGAATCTCCTTGAAATGACGTAAAAGTACATCTATTCCTATATGACTTATAGCATAAAAAGCTATTGGTGATGAGAATACACTGCAGCATCAAATTGTAAGTGTATAAAAGTGATTCGTGTGTGGTCTGGAGATGGCCGGTTCTTCACCTTGCGAACAAGGAGTCGGTCCTCTTTGATGTTTTACCTACAGGCATTGGTGGGAGTAACTTATGTATTCCCTTCTTTCTCTCTCTCGCTTTACCTCTCTCAGACCATCCTATTCCTTTTCGCCGATCATTTTTCCATTTTCTCCTCCTTTTCTTTACACATTATATCCTATTACCCATCATGATCCACAGTAAATTTAATAATATCATCAAGGGTTACAATATCATTTGTTTACCATCCCAAGGAGATATTCATCTATCTAAAAGTGGACGATTTAAGGTATTACCTACTTATACAAATGTATCATCTTCACGGGAAATAATGATTTGCGTATAAAGAAGAGGGAAAGGGGAATCGATTGTATAGTCGAACAAAGTCATCGGGCAAAGCGAGTGGATAATTGGAAGATGATACACCACAAGGCGTGCGGCAAGCGCGCCACGCAGTAATTGCTTGTGTAATTCTTAATTTCACGTCACGCTGGGGATTCCCTCAGGCTCATCTGCTCGTTTGAAAATATACCAAATGTATACTCAATTATATCGAGATGCAATACATTTATAAGCAATTGCATCCTTCTAACTTATCGGTATCGTATAAGTAAAAAAAGTTAACAGGATTTGTAACCTTGGATGAGAAAAGGATCCTTGGTGATAGATGTCATTAATTTACTGGTAGCTTTGTGTCCTTAGGTGACTAGAGATTAATAAATGTTCGATTTATGATGCTGATTATTTTTTTTTAAGTATTTAAATTGTTGAATGAATGAAGAAATACATTTTTTTGGGGGAAAATTATTTTTTTAATGGCATGTTTTGGGTAAGAATTAGAAAATTGAGTTAATTTTATAAGGAAGAGGAAAGAATCAATTTGTAAAAGGAGAGATGGTTGTGTAGAGATCATCCAATCATATCATTCCAAATGGAGTATAATTCTGAGGCTGTCGTTGCATAAAAGAATATAATATGTATAACGTCTCAACATTAATGTCTCAATCTTGAAGTAATTAACTGATTTCTCCAAGATACTAAGTTATTAAAAAGTTTTAAAAATATATTATGTAAAGTGGTGGAGAATTAATTTAGCTTGCATCTTAAGAGATAAAAAATTTCAGTATAAATAAATCCTAAATAAAAAAAAAAATCTTAAAGTCATTCTGTTTGATGCTGAACATTGATTTCTGGCATTAAAAAAAAATCTATTCTCTTGCAATAACTTTAAACTCCTACTGATGAAACTATAATATTTTTAAAATGATTTAAAAGTCATCAAAAAATGAAATTAAATTTTTTTGAACATTCAGAAATGGAAATAAGCATATAACAATGATGTTCACTTTTTCCAAGGGGAATTCCTATGAAATACACTTTGGTATGTCGCTGCGTAAAACAAAACACTTGAGATTTTCTTATTTATAAATACCACAATAGATTACAAATACCTCAGCATGGTTTTTTACGAAATAAGAAACGAACGTCTATGACTTAGTTATCAATTAATATTTTGCCTACATTCTATAAAAATAAAGCTTTTTTGTTGTTAGTACCAAAAAAAATGCTTCTGTTAAGTGAAACAAATCGCATATGGTGATATCAGTTTTGCGGAATATTTAAAAATTCGTCCTTTATCCTCGTATTTACCCGTGCGGTTATTATAAACATACTCCGTTTTTTTCAATTTCTGTAAAATCATGATTATGCAGTCGCAAGGTTACATATAAAAACCAGCCGATATGCTTATTATGTACCACAAAAATTAATTAACTCTAATTTATAATAATATCATTTTTTCGTCATTTAATTTATGCCCGTGCCCAAGTGATACTTTTATTTTTTTTTCATAATAACAATGATAATTAAAGATTATTTTTAAACCAGAAAAAAAATGAATTCATTAATTTACATGCAATTGAATTATTTTATAGTGTTTTATTTTAAGTAAGAAACAAAAAAATTTATTAAATATTTAAGCATTTGAGTTATTGATGATTGGATACTTGATTTGAATTGATTACAATCTGTGTAAAGATTTAGATACATGACTAAAATAGTAGTGGAATAAAAATTAGGGATTTAATCCGGAATTAGTCAGCCATAACTAAACTGGAACCTATAAATACTCTTTATATATTAGAAATTTCTTTTTAATACTTTGGTAAAATTGATATTTCTATATTTTATATAAAAATTACTCTGGAATCGATATCTTCAGTGATTCTCGAGACATCAAAGATGAAAAAAAAAAACCCCCCGATCTACGTATATATAATCGTACGTAAATATATTTTAAAAAGTCACTGTGAGCAATTTTATTTGTATTGTATTCACCAACAATAGTTATTATTAATATGTTAATTTTCCAAATGAAAAAGAGTTTTTAATAAGTCAAAGCAGAGAATTTTTTTCTCAGAAACAAAACCATTTTTTTATAAATAATTTGTCCTCTCACGTCTTAAAATATAGTAGTGCGGTTGATGAGACTTTAACGGTACTGGTGGCACCAACATCAGTGGTTTTAATGACATTTTCTAATCTCGATTACTCGTTTCCACGTCGCCCTCGCGACACGTTCCTGAATAATTTTTAGTACTGCTCCATCTGTCATAGTGTTGAAGTGGAATTGCGGTGAGAAGATGCATGTAATGGTAAATGCTCGAGCTCTCGAGTCTTAATTTTTTCGAGAAATTAATTGCTGAGTGGAGCGCCGCAGCAGCGGACCAAGTTTTTCGTCATTAGAACGATATTATACCTACTCGCGGAAACCTCGGACAATTTACATGCGAGAAGGTGGGATATAATAGTAGACACGGGCGTTAGAGCATCAGGAGAAAAGAGTAGAATCATCAGAATTACGGGATTTCGCTGATTGCCTCGAATCCGCATCATCCTACATATTACCTTAGCATCATATACTCTGTTATACAGCCTGTTTTATTCAAACTCATTATTTAAAATAATTCAATCAAATGTAAGCGTATTGTTGTTATATTCTTTCCAATTGTTGTTTCAATATTTAATTAGTAAATTCACTTACTTGAAGAAAGTTCCAGTGAAATCCCTATTGGGTAACTCATCTTTTCAAGACACCATCATGGTGGTCCGATCAAAGTCTTACTGCAATTACTAGCAATCCAATACCTAAACATAGAAATTTATGCTTCATTATTTGTCATTAATTGTTTTAAAAATAATATATATTTGATTATTACACTTCCTGACATTGATCAACACATTTTTATCAAAAATTATCAGCTTATTTCAAACAAAAACATCAACTTAAAGCTATTAAATACTTCATTTTTAAAATAAATTGGTTTAGAAAAAAATCTGTGGTTGTTTTAGTGAATCATCAAAAAAATTCCCTGAAATTTTGATAAATTTCATTTTAAATAATTGGATTAGTTCTAAAAGCGAATGAATATTTATTAATTTAATTCAAGATAGTTAAATATATCCTAAAAATATTGCTATCAATGATAATAATTGGTTGTTAAGAATAGAATATGAATATTTTATTTTTGGAACATATTACAATCAGCTCTAGTTTTTAAATTTGCTAAATATATATTCTAAATAATTTGTTAATAACCCATGTGTGTAAAAAGATATAAAAGTATTAAATATGATTGTTAAAATCATCGTACAAGACCAGATATTATACTTTAAAACATTATAGATATGTTATGAATGAATAGTTAAATATAATCTAAAGTATCCATGTGCTTATTTTTAAAGATATTAAATAAAAAAGAATTGTAAGAATCCAATTTCAGAGATAAGCACGTTGAACTCGTGGATAATAAGCAATAAAATATGCAAAGGCAATTAAGATATCAAGCAAAATATTTCGAAAAAGATGTTTTTTTTAAATTTAATATCATTTAATTGCTTGTAATTATATTTAGATATTGCTCAAGAGTGCGTTATAATGAATGCCATTTCGTTTTACCACCTTGGCTCCTTTTATAAAATATTCGTCCTGTTTTTGCCAACGTTCAATTCGGATGCAGTTGGATGATATTTTATAGTATAAGTCGTAAAATTTTTGAATAATAAAATAAATAATTATGTGTTAATTAAGTAAATGAGAACATCCTATAAAAGAAAGTTCTCTTATTGAAAATACACCACCACTATCAACATATAGGATTTAGAAAATGTAGTAAGTATAGTTTTTTTTTTATTTTAGATCTTGTTAAACTTATTCTGTACATTGGAGATATGACTAAAAACCGTAAAAAGAATAAAAATATTTACATTCAATTTTGAAATTGATGATCATCAAAAAATGGGTTCTAAATTGAGCATTATGGTTTTGTTTGATGAGAATCCAATTTTTTTAAAAAACAAATTATTTTGTAAAATGATCAGCCAACATCAAAAGAATAAAAGCAGCCATTTTACAATATTTTTGCGTGCTAACCAATTGGAATATGGGAATAAAAGATCGGAAGTGAGGTATACATTTGTCTGTCAATGTCCTGTTAAAGGATGTCCAGTTTGTATTCCACGGTTCCACAATTCTTTTGAACACCAAAAACCATCTAAAAAAAATTTTATCTCTTTTTTTATTTAAAAAATAAAAAAAACTGTCGCGGAAGTGTATTTTTAGTGGACGTTATCTCAAAAAAGCTTTTATTTATTCAAAATAAATAACAAAGTAAAAGAAAGAAAAAATTTTAATAATCGATAGCAAACACGAATGTATTCATGTCACGTCAATAACTTATCGAAATGTTTAAAAAAAAATATCGTGATTGAGAGTAATAATCGTAAATATTACTCATCAACTACAGTTTAACTACACCAAATTCGCCATTTTCCCTGCAGCAAGTTCGAATTCTATTTGCACTTGAAATTTTACTGCCATACATCACGAGACGAATGGAGTCTAGAATTCCATCTTATCACAAACTTTTTATAGTCATTACCATAGTGATAATATTCTCCTGTAAGTTATAGTAATTACATTCAGAAATCATTTTAAAATAAAACTAGATGAATAGATTATTTAACCTCCAGGAGACCTACCACATTGGAGAACATTCACATTCTCTAGAAATTTAAGGATGGAATTTAGTCAGACAATTCGCAGTATACTTCAAGGTGCATCCCAGGATGCATGGTATCAACAAATATTATTTGTTAGATGACTGAATTTTTTTAATGTCAAATAATTTATTAAGATATGTAGGAATGATTTTTGTTTTTTCTTCAGATATTCGAGGAGTAGAAAAAAAGATAAAATCATGTAACAGGATAATTCTAGGATAGAAGCCTCAATTTACAAAAATGTAACATATAATAACAAAGTAAGTAAATTCTTTTATATTTTAAACTTTCTTTGCCCAAATCTCACTTTGCTGCAGGCAGTTGGAGAAACAGACGTGTTAATAGAAGTTGAATTTTTGAAATGTGAAGATAATTATTTACTAATTTTTAACGAATTTTTTCTCGGTGGCACAAAAGTAAAAAAATTATTGAACAAAATAAGCGGAAAATTAAAATGATAGTTTCTTTAAACCTATAGAATAAAGTAAGGTATACCTTAGTTTATTCGATTTAAATAATTTTTTTACTTTTTTTAACAATAAAAAAAAAAATATTTCACCATTTTGTATAAACTTTTTATATTTTTGACTTTATGTAATATTTAAAATGTTGAATATTATTTATAATGATTTATTTTATAATAATAATAATAATAAATGAATAAAAATAAAAAGTAATGTGATATAGATACTATAAACCTCCGCATAAATCGAATCTATGAAATGACTCTTTAATTTAGTAAAATTGTTAAGTAGCCGTCTGTGATGATGACGATCATTATCGCCTTTCAATATCTCATCATTACACGCGATATGCGCATAAAAAGTATTACAGTAGCATCAACGCCGACTCGACCAGTGAAACGAGCATCCGCGGATTATGCAAATGTTCCATGTCAACGAAGACCTGAATAAGAACGTAAGTAGGTACGTCTACTACCCATCAGACCATGTGTGTATAACATGTATCACGCACACTTCATTTTACTTATCTACACTCAGAAAAAAATTTACTGTGAACGAGTAATATTTTTTTCAATTAATAAAATTAAAATTTTGAATGTTGTAACTACCAATTTTAATAATTACTTAAAATTAAATACATTTTTATTGTGCTCAATTATTTTGAATAGAATTATCAGTACCAGTTTATTTCAATGTTTTGTTCAATGATTTGATTTTTTGAAATTAAGATCCTGCAAATCTCAAAAAATGAAAGTTTTTAATAATAACACATTTGAGGTATTCAATAATAAAACACCAAAGTGTTTACAATGTTAAACACCATCAACGAACTATAGCATTTTTTTAAACAGCAAGAAGCATTCACAATAGTTTTTTAACCATTTGCCATGTCAATAAAATATTTTTAAAATACTTGAAAATGTTTTAAAAACGAAATAATGTGAATCAAATGGATGATTTTATATTAAAATACTTTTAATGTATTAAAATAAAAAACTGAAAGTTGCAGTGTAAAAATTCTTGATTTTCGTCCTGAAATAATGCAATTTATCACCAATAATTTAACCACATCTCACGTGATAATTTTTCAAAGATTACAAAATATGATTGCAATAAAAAGTAATGCTCTATTTGGCATGATAATAAATAACAAATGAATCGATAAAGGAGAATTTATATACGGATGCAGCATCAAAGGAGTTGATCCTTGAATTTTTAAAAGCGTCGACAAGAGGAAAGTGTGTTGTGTATGAGGTTGTATCAGGCGCGAGGTGGCCTGAGTGTGTGGCGTGCATACTTTTGCGCGGTTTCTCGTCTCCAATTCTCTCGCTTGCACCAACGACGATGCGGACCAAGCGGCTCTCTTTGATCTCTTCACCACGCCCCCTTTTTTCATTTTTTCACTCCTTAAAAGGCAGATGGACAAAGTGTATTGTAAAGTGGGCAGCGAGACTACGCTGTAGGTGAAGCTGCCGAGCCGTGTCCAATTACAATTATTAAGGACTCCGCGGGAAGGAAGTAAAGAAGGAAGGAAGGAAGAAAGAAGGAAGCACTCTGAGAAAGGGTGTGATGTATAGTATTGGTGATGGTGAATCATTAGAATAAGAAAAATAAAAATATTTAAACAAGGAAAAAAAATTAAATTCTATGGCGGAAAGGGAGCTATTGAGTACCACTAATTATCCAATCGAGCATCTTGCGATTGCTAATTGAAAAGTAACATAATTTGCTATGCACGTCCAATTGACTTTAATACTTTATTCTTACATATTATGTTGCTATTCAGTCACTTAGTGTTTAATTGATCTTAAAATCCGTGCAACGTAAAATACTCTTTCTAATGTGTGTCTGCATGACTACTGGAAAAAAAAGTACATTAACTATTATTCAGCAAATAATACCCAACACCAGTCTTTCTATCACATTTTTCAGTCTTCTAAATAGCAGAGAAAATTAAATATACTTTAAATATAACGTCATTTCACTACTTAGTACAACTATGTTGCATCGATGGTTTTAATTGACCATTTTCCCATAAGGATCAGAGATCATAAACATATCGTATTTAAATTTTTATTTAACGTAAATAATTTTGTTTTAATTGGTCAAATATCATTTTTGTTATTAAGTTAAAGAAGACTTATTTAATTAAAAACGATGAAAAAATAAATATTGATAAAAAATGGATAATTAATTTATCGGGTATCGAATTAATTAATTTTTTTTCATTAGAATGCCTTTTTGTGTTTGTTTGGTGTAATGTAAGCATTTAAATTTGAATGGAAAATTTTATCTCTGTAATTAGCAAGCAAGTGAAGATATTTATTGGATAAAAAAAATTGATTTAATCTCGATTTTACTTGTCTCTATTTATTTATTCGATCGTTTGACTTTGGTAAAGCAAGAAGATGATTAATTCATGAAAGTGTTTGTGTGTGTTGAATAATTTTGATAAATTTAATTAACTTATTTAAACAGAAATATTTTTTTTTTAAATAAAGGTTATATTTAATTATTGAGTCTATTGATTGAATGAACAGGATAGTGATATATAAAATGAAGTCAAAATATTTTTTCTCTTGGCTTTTTTTATTTTTTAAAAAAACCGAATGAATGACTGAAAGAGAATCTGTCAGATTAATTTTTTTTTGTAAGATCTTTCTCACAGCTTCTGTCTTGACTTTTCTCATGGTTTCCATTACAATCTTTCGTTTCTTAGTCTCCTTTGTAATTACTCTTTTAATTTTTTTCATGAGTATGATTTTATTGGTTTTTTTATTAGTTTTCTTCTAAGATAACAGTCATAGCTTAAGTTTTTATGCTATTATATTTGTCATATTTTGTTATCCAATTGTTGATTAAAAATAATTTACCAGTCATTAGAGAAAAAATTTGTGATTCCCACTTTTTATTAACTTCAACTTCCTGATCCTATTAGTTAGTGATGCTTTATCCCAATTTGATTAAATTTCTTTTATTCTTCTATAAAATATATTTTCATCTCATTTTAACCAGATAAAAAATGCTCCAATAAAAAATAATACAAGATAGAATGTGAGTTAATTTAATTTAGATTTTGTTTCATCAAAATATATTTTTAATTAAATTTCTATGAATCATGTCATCATTAATAAACATTTATTATACTCAATAACATCTATTTATTATAAATAAATATCCAATCAGTATTTTTATAACATTGCAACTCGCATTAAAATTGTTTCATTATTTTTTATTTAAAATAAAAAGTAATGATGAAATATGATTAAAAAATATTCAACCACGATAGCACCCGTACTTGTAAGACAGATAAAAAACTAAAGAATTACCACCAGAAAATATTAATTTCCCTAACCAATAAATCCAATTAACAATAAATTTATTTACTTTCCACATTTCATCGCAATAATCAAACATAATAATAAATAGCCATTAAAAACCTATTTCTTTATTTAACAATTCCTTATTAATTAGCCAAATCATATTAATATGATATTTATTACCAACATAATTTATCCTAACTAATAATAATTATTAATATAAAAAATGACTATTCATATATTTTATCACATTCATCGATTACATAACAAGATAATGATTAGATCATAATCTATGACTTAATATTGATTAGTTCAATAATATACACACGCACTGGAGGATTTTTATAGCTCTATTGGGCTCAGTTGAAACTATTAAATTAGCAGTAAAAAAAATGGCCAATTGGTAAAAATGTAAATGGGACAGGTGATTCGCTAGTGGTCCATTAACACATCCCAACCATTGTGTGGCTGGTGATCATCATCCAACTCTAAACTTTTTCAGTTTCTCAACTTTATGACACATTGTACTCAACATATAACTTATTTTATTTGCTCACATCTAGCAAAGCAACTTAAAAAAACATATTAATAATTCTCAAAGAGAGAAATGTATGAAAAACAGGTTACAAGTAATGATAAAAGATTGAAGTCGAATTAAATAAGAAACTTCTACAATTTCTCATATATATATAATATTTAACAGAGTAAAGATATAAATTATGCAAATATAAGTTCAAGAGACTTGTTATGCATACGTGGTTCACTTAAACACCACACAACGATAAAATGCTACGTTTTTTACGATTATTACCTCGGTGAGCTGTCACTACTGTTTTAAGCTCCCTTTGTGTCGTATAATATGCTAGCTAGGTCGCGGCCATCGTTATTCCCGACTCATCGCATATATGACACAACTTTTGCGGTATATCTCATCGGCAAACATTTTATTATTTTTCCACTGACAAATAGAACATGATAAAATAATACATAAACTGGTGGCCATCGTAAAAGAACAGTTATTTAGTTAATAAATATATTGAATTAGAAGAAAATATGACATGGGGGTTGGTTAAATGATCATGTAGATATTTATTATCAGTCAAAAAATACTGCTAGTAAGTATACTTGTATCGTCTGGTAAGTTTTATGCACTGAGAAAAATTTTTTAGCCATAGAAAAAAATGTTGATTTAATCAAAAGAAGAAATTAAAAATATTTGCAATGAAATATTTTATGGAATTTAATATGATGTATTTTGATATTTGGTTTAAGATTATGATAAGTTTGAATTTAATGTTATTTTATTAGCTACATTGCAAATCCAAGTGCTCAAATAAATCTCTTAAAAATTATCAAACACAGTAAATATGTATTTTTAAATTAATTATTCTAAGTAATCAATGAAAAATAATTCATTGCGACTGTTCAAAATTTTAATGTTATTAATTGAAAAAGATATTCCTTGTCCACAGTTAATTTTTTTCTTAATGCATGAATAAATGATACCTATCGTTCTTATAAATAATTATTATGATGATTTAATTGCTTTTGTTCTAGAATATCTTTGATTGACTGTACCCTAAGTTGCATCAGACAAAAGGATATAGCTCATCATATGTTAAACCATCAATACCGCATGTAATGGTATATGTTTTAATGTTTCGTACATGATATGCTTCAATTATACTTACTGCTTCATGATATCACGAATTGAATTGTTATATACCTGTGTATAAATAAAATGATGAAAAAGAGAAGAATAATTATACTATTTATCAACGAAAAGTCTTGTTATCATTCAGCGGAAGGCGTGAACTGATGTCTAGGGTAGATAGATTTGCATTGGCAGGTAAAATTGAAGCTTTGAAGAAAAGAGACAGGTCGAGAGTAATAGAGAATATATTAGTGGAATTGTGTGTGTGTGTGTGTGTGTGTTCATGTCGCTTGGTAACCATCAAAAAGACTTCATCGAGGAGTTGAAGACACATCGCTTGTATGAAGGAGCTACGCTTCGCTGCCTCAAATAAGTGTTTGCTAAGTACCTACTTGCAGACCGTCATTTTTCCCTTAATATTCCCTCATGTTTTTCTTTTTATCCACACACCGGCGCCATTTTTGTCATGGCCACTTTGCATATTCAAAATACATTCCATGCCCTGAGTTTCATCTTTTGGCCTTATGAGGTAAACACATATAATTAGTCATCCTGTCCTGTTAGCTACTTGAAATACTTAATGGGAATGTCATTATTATGAGACCCTGTCCTAATTAATCATTGTGGGGTTTAATAGAAGGTCAATAACGAGTGGAACAGGCGAAAGGGAAAATCAGAGCATGATGTTTTATTTTTTTTATTTTATGATGAAAAAAGGTAAGAGCTTATTTTCTGATTATCTGATTGGCTCTTGGTAAATCAATAATAAATAGAAGCAGGAAGCAAGACAAGCTATTGCTTGGATAATATGATTCAGGTATCAAAGTGTTTGCTAGATTGAAAGGTATTGAGTGGAAGTCTGTGATGTCTGACATTGTAAGCACGTTCTGAGGTATCCCTTATTGATCTGCTTTTAAACAATATTAGTTCTTCTTTCTTTTAATGATGAATAGAAAATAATTTGTTCAAAGATATATAAAACCCTAGAGTCATGTACATAACGTTAAACTCAAGAAGAAAGTTTAAATTATGAGTTATTACCATTTTTTTCCGATTTTTATTACCTCAATGTAATCAAACAATTTTTAATTTCAATAAATAAATATGACTTGATAATAACTCACCAATACAAAACTTTTCATGTTATCCAGTATTGTGGAAAGTTTATAAACAACTTTGGAAAATTTGTGATTGATAAAAAAAAATTTTTTCTTTCATAAATGTGTGTTTAAATATAATTATATGTATTTATTATTAATAATAGCATAAAAAAAGTAATTCATGTTCACAATTGATCAATTGTTAACAACAGTATTTATCAAACTGTTACCAATTGTTCAAATCAATTTTTAATTCTTCTAAGAAAGTTATTCATTTTAAAACAATGAGAAATTAATTAACAACAATAATTAACATATAAAAAATCACCAGTAAACCCAACAGCACGTTCTATCATCATGAAAAACTTGATGAAAGTGACCAAAAACATTGGGCACACGAAATCAAATTAAGCATAATGTATTCACAGCAATTAATCATACTAGAGCTTTTAATAGTCTTAATAATATCTGAAATAGATCAAAGCGTTATTGGGCTCCTAATTGGAACACTTATTCTGCTTATTATACCCACTCTGGGTTCTTTTGTTAACCCACATCACCTTCATCTACATCCACGTCACAATAAAAAATGTATGATAAATTAGTAATTATTACCAACAGGTTGATTTATGATACAGTGAATACATGTATTGTCCAAACAAATATCATAATAAAAAAAGGAATGATGAAGAAAATAGTGCAAATAAATATATCACTTGAAGAAGCACCTGTCGTCTGTAAATCTCACTACTTAAGACCGGACATGTTACGCTTTCGAATACGAAATACACAGCAGTGTCTCTGCGTGTATCCCATTTAATTGGCTAGCATGTTATAACTGCATGGTTAACTTTCTATTAATAGTTTACAAATCATTAGTCCATTATATCGCGTTAAAGAGATTTAAATCCCACGCAATATTTTATAGTCTCCAAGAAAGAAAAAAATAGATATCGAGTACAGTAGTATAGTAATGATAATGAATTTGTGCATTACATCGAGAGCTTCCGTTTCTTGTTTCTGCAACCAGAGCACCACATTGCTTAATGTTGTTTTAATTAAGTAGGCGGTTAGTGGAAAGAATATTCGTGTCTCTCTCATTCTTTCGTCTATTTTCAGTAAAACTGCTATAGACGACGACATGTGTCCCTCGTATGTTCAGACGTGATGGACGATTTCGCGTGACTAATCGCTGTCCTCTCGGAGAATCTATAGGGATGAGGATGTGATATTAGTGAAACACTTGTCTTATACTTGTCTCTCTTTCGCTCTTTCTCCTTCTTCCTTTCTTCACCCTTTTACTTTCTCTCTTATGACTGCATCAATTAACCTTTTGAGAGGCATCTTGATCTCACAATTAATTTGCATACCATTATTTAAATTTCCAAGTTAACTTTGTTTTCAGATTGTTAAAGACGCTTTAGATATAAACACTTTTACAGGAATTTTATCTTAACTGTTTAAATAATTTTTAGAAATTAATTATCTTGGAATTTATTTAGTCATAAATTATTTATTGATAGAAAGTTTATTTATATTTTAGATAAGCTTGGATTTATGATTTGGCTTTTGAGGATAAACTGATTGTAGAGGTCAGTAACAACCTTCAGGTAGAGAGGACATGTTTATCAACTAATCCAGTTTACCTTTTGCTGGACTTGGTGTTGATAAAAGAGTCCAAAACCGGTTGGTAGTATTTCAAGAGTGACCAGGAAAAGGAACGTATCCTTAATCGGTATCTCTTAATAGTCCTAGTTAGATGTAAAAATTATTTTCGAAAGATAAATGCCACTCATTTTTCAATCTCAAGTTGATACTTCAATTCTATTATCAAAGTGGTTGTAATTTTTTTAATGAAATATTAAGTAGCTGTTGACATTTGTCAACGTCTTACAATAATGGGACGTATATTAGATGGTAGAATTCACTTTAACACTCTTTATCAAACGTCTAAAATTAGCATTTTGGCTTTTCTACTATGCTGATTGACACTAAGAATGATTTATCGAGGTTTGTGCTGTGAGTTTGAAAGTACATTAATAATTTTTTCATTTAATTTAATGCTAATGTGATACTAAGACAATATTATTAAATATTCAATAAATCAATATATCTTAATCAGTTGTGTAATCTAAATGTTTTTTTTTTTTACTGTTAATTAATTTCAACTCATTTTGATACTTATCTCAGTTGAGTCGAATAAGAGCACATAGTTTCCATCAAGATCTACAGTCTACAAAGATTAGCAGCAAAATAAATAGAAACCTTGCAAACTCATATTTGATATATTCCTCTTTTCATTCTTTACCTTTGACGGTATTTCAAATTTGAAAAAAATTGTTCTCTATATTGACATCAATGTCTGATAAAGGTAATTACAATTTTTTCAATACCGACGCTCGTCATATTACCATCAGTGCAGAATAAAGGTTGTCGTCTTGACAGAGCTCTTTAGGTAACCTTCTACTCAATGGGAAACTCTAATATCGATAATGTAGGATTCTTATGAAATGTAAGCTCATTATTTAAATTCAAATCTTTTTCATCAAATTATTTATTTCTACTATTTTATTTAAAAGAGGGTAGAATTAAATTATAGTTCATTTGAAATAATCTAAGCAATATTGAATCTAAAAAACAATAATGACAGTATAAAAATAAAATTAGTCTCATATTTTTTTATCATTTTTATCAAGCATTGCGTGCTAATAATAAAAAAGATAAACAAAGCATAAAAAAATTTCATTAGATATTCCTATATAGTCATATTACAGTTCATTATTTATCATTATAAATGATATATCTACTCAAAGGTGGTACAATAAATTTTTATTCACTTTATCAATATTATTCATTGTATTTTATTAGAATTGTCTTCATCAAAAAGGACTATTGAATTTATGAATTTATAATGAATGTATCCTAATAGTTATCATAAATAAAACAAACAAAATAAAGTAAAGAATAATAAATATTTTGGTGGAGGACCTCACACATACAAGTTTACAATATTTCTATTAAATATTTAAACTATCTTAAAACGTTATTTGTCCATTAGATTTCATAAAAATCATTAGGGCTATTGATTGAGCGATAAATAGTTATCATCCGACAAACTGAATTTTGTATACATAAAAATAATTTATATAAGAGATTTTTATGTCGTAAAACGTTCAAAGTTTAAAAAGTTTTGAAAAGAATGTATCGATAGTCCCTTTCACCGGAACTTTAGGATCGAGTTCGGTTATCGTTGGAATGTTAAAAGGCCACCTCTTCGTCAACTAAAATTTATTCGAATTAAAACGCTCCAGTGCGGCAAGTTGACTCTCTTAAGATAAGGCCCGTTGTTGCAGAGACCAAACCGGCCTGATCAACTCTCGTGATTTGTATATGTATAACTTGTATCGAACCAACTTTTTGTGTTTTGCATCACGCTCACTGGTTAGAGTTTGCTTTATGCAGACACTTTATGCCCCCGATTGCAGGCGACACCGGAACGCTCTCAGCCAAACTCTGCATCTGAACAGATCGCCTCTTTCCATTAAACAAAACAGCCTTAAAAAATTCTCGTGAATTTAAACTTGGCCGAGTTGCACATATTTTATACTCTCAGTCAGTGTGCTAAGTGTCGACGATGATTCATTCGGTAAACAAAGAAATTGTTAAGTGGTATTTGAGGAAAATTTACCTTTAAAAGTTGCTGTACTGAGGAGAATCTTTTATCCATTATTCATCTATTATCCCGTTAGCACTTATAAGAAATTCAAAATCGATATAAATTGCAAAACTATTTTCCTATTCAATTGAACGTAAAATTATTTCATGAACAATAGTTTATTGGTTTATTTTTATTCAAAATAAAAAAACATTTATTCTAACTTGGCTTTCATAAATGCAAAATATATTAATTGTTTTTTTTTTAAATTATTAAAAACTGAATATTAATATAAAAATTATTCCCATTGTACAATGACAAAATGACCAATTTCAAAAATAGACCCCATCATAATAATTTTGTTATGAAAAGTTATTAAAAAAATATTCAATAGTATAAATCAATATTATCTTTTGTTAAATAATTAAAACTGAATCGTTTAACTGTTATGCCCCATTCAAAACAAGTCTTCAATACGAAAAAAAAAAATTCAATCACTTGAAGTTAAAGTACCATCAAACAATTGATTGTTTTCTGTTTATTTACCAAGATGCAATAAAAATATAAATACCGTAACTGCCATTTTAAAAAATCCAAATAATTTCCACTAATTTTTATATTATAATAGGCATTCATTAAAATAATTTCCTCGCCCTAGAAATTTTTTCTTTTTTATAAAATAATTGTTTCATTATAACCAGCATAATTAGGTTATATAACTATGATAAAAATTCAACGATTACCACTATAAACTCTCAACATTTACAGCACAAATAGTATATTAAAGTTTATAGGTAATTTCATAAATGCGGTCAAGCGAATAAATTATATGTTGTTTGTGAAGAGAGGACGAAATGAATCTTCTCTTGATGCAATTCACATTATATCTCGTTTGATTCAAACGTTATATAGAAACAGAATTGGACAATGTATTTACGATTTGATTGCAGTCGCACAGGTCAAGAGTCAGAATAAATGATTATCGATAGAGATGGGAATACAGAGAGTGGGGATTACAGATAATAACTAATGATACATCTCGATCTCTACGCAGTTATGTTACGATCAACGCCGCTGAAAGCAAAAGACGCCGAAAGCTATAATCTTTCTCAAACGCGAATCATTATTCTACCAACCTTCGTTGTCATCCGTTTAGCTATCGATATCAGACTACACTCTTTATCCATTTCACTTGAATTTGACAAATGACACTTATTGTCAAATTCAAATAGACCTTGAAGGTATTTTATTCGTAAGTGATTAGAAAAGGAGAAAAAAATCATTTTAATTCGATATGAAGATGATGATGTGTATGAAGAGATGCGAAAATAAGAATCACTCACGCTCATCTCCCTGTCCCAATCTCATATTCCAAGATGGCCGACAACGCGCGGAGGCTGGTTTGAAAAAACGATGAACGTAATAACGTAGTATCGCTAATGGTTGAGCAATTTCAGCAGATACTAATGCTCTCTACGGTTTCGTCCCTTTTCGTTCTTTACTCCCTTTTGTTGTTACCCCCTCTACTCTCGTCTCAACACCTTTTTTTTCTTTTATATCTATTTGCCATACAGCCAACCCCGTTACTTGATTCTTGTAAGCACCCGCCGTTCCCGTGCTACTAAAACACTACAATTAAATGAAAAATTTTAATATTCTCTTGTAGAGTTCATCTTATTTATGTTGAAAAATTTGAGAGTTCATTTTCGACAGGTATTACATCTATTAAATTATTTATTTTATTTATTGAAAAAAAATGACTTTTTAATTACTTGGGTGATGCAATTGCATGTATTAGTGCGTTTATAATGCTTGAAAAATATTCCCAGATTCAACATAAAAATTCTAGAAACATTGTAATGCCCATTTAGAAGATATTAGTTGATTTAGCAAATATTTTATAGCTTTTATTAATCATGAAATATTTTCATCTAATGATGACATTAATTTGTAAAGAATGAAGGAAAAGGCTTGAAAATTTTCTTAAAACTATTACCAAATATTTTCAAATGCAAGTTGGATTAAAATTATATATTTTTTATTATTTGTAAGGACTCTTTGATTTTTTTTAATTGAGGAATAATACATAAACCATGATAAGTAGTAGAAACTCATATTCCTAGACTTCAAAATCATTAAAAAAAAAAAAAAACTAATAAATATCTCGTTAATTATATATATTTTTTTTATTCAGTTATACAAAATTTGGCTGAATAATTATATAGTAATATATTTTGATATATTTTTAAAATGAAATATATTTTTTACCATATGGGTTGTTTAATTTATTTATCGATAGATCAATTACTTTATCTACGAAACTCAAACGAGATAAAAACTAATTTATTATTCTTGTTTTATCACGATATTGAATACAAAAAAGATTATTAATTTAAAAATTAAAGAATAATTGAAGATTATTATGTAAAAAAAGGATCTTTCTAAATATTAAATCTTTATTATTCAACACATCATTATTTGATAGACTCTTAATGACAAAAATGATTTTTTCACTATCAAAACACTTCTCCATTTAAAACAAAATGAAATAATATAATTATACATACCACCATAATTACCCTGACCCTCTTAAAAACAAGAAAATTAGAAAATCAACCTGTCACTCAATGATGCTTATTACTAAACAATTAATGACCTTTTTTTCGGAAAATTTCTTAGGCGGAGTTCTCTATTTATTATTTTCACAATAAAAAACCATGTAAAAAATCTCGAAAAATAATTTCACTATCAAATATCAACATCAAGTAGTCAATTTTCTTCAATTCCCGCCCTTTTATCATTAATTCTTTTCTTATTTCTTCGAGTGTATTGCACCTGGTCATTGTGGTTGTCGGTTACATGAATAGCCTTGTCTAAATGAGTTTAAAATTACACGGAAGTCCGTTTATTAGTTCTGATCTATATCAAAAAAAAATATCATCTCCATAGAAGGACTAATAACATCAGTTATTATTTTACCGAAATGTAATCGAGGAGACTAGGGAGCCAACGACTCTTTCCTACGACACAGTATATTTTTCCACTTTATTTCAACTTGTTGTTAGTAAATCTAGACCTACATGATGCTCAATACATACGCAATGTGATATGAAGATTAAATTGGATTTGAAATAATGCATTTACAAGTATGGTGGTATAATATCCATTGGTACTACCTCATTAGTTATCAAGTTATTACTCATTATTTTTTGTAGAGTCATGCTAACCTATCATTATTCACCATTACACGATTTTGGGGTATTTAAGTTCAAGTCGAAATATGCCGTAATGCAAAATAATAATATTCATATCAAGCCTCGCCCCGTTCCATTACTTCATTTAGATTTACAATCATATCCTTTCTTCGTCAGGTCCCAATTTAAATAATAATTTAGACGATTATTTCTCTCTGAAACGCTCAATCATATTCGTGTATAGAAATTGTGAACGTTTGTACATTAACTATAATTTTGCTGGCTATTTATTCATTATTAGAACCATTTTTGTTTCATGTTTTATCGTCTTAATCACCCATGCAATAATACACATCAGGTTAAAATTAATTTAACTTTCTGAAAATTTTTTAATGCAATTCTTTCCACATAATATATTACTGTACAACGTCACTTGTGAAATCATGCATTGAAAACATTCACTTTTATTTTCATATTATTTGTTTCTAAATAATAAACTTATTTTTTTTTATTATTTTTTTTGTTGAATCATCAGTTGAATAAATAAAATAAATCAAATAATAAATAAATATAAGAATATTTAAATGGTTAAATATAAAAAATTATTAAATAATTAATTACTGTCACTATTGTTGTTGCAACATCCTTACAAATATTCTTTTCAAATATACTAAAATAAAGTTTATTACCAAATAAAATAAACAAAAGGTGACATATTGAACACTTGTACAGCAAATCCGAATATCCAATGAGTGTTTTATTACTAAACACTCGAATGCTCGTATATTTGTAGTGTCATAAATAATTCTAAAGTCAAGTATTAATATCTATCGCTAAAAATTCATTTTTAGTTCATGAAATATTGCTATGTTAGTCCTCATTATATTTGTATCGACTGAAAACGAAGTGCACTCATGAATTATTCAGCATCGACATAATTAAATTTATTCTTCTGAAAACTAATTTTTTTGAATGCCAATAATAAAATTAAATTATCATTAACTCTTTGGTATAAAAATTTATTTCGATTATTCTATTATTAAAAAAATGTAAATCAACTCCAAAATAAGCTTCTTTGAAAATGATTTCGGATCGATATACTATTAGTAATGCTCATCATTGGCATAATTCTTGCAAAAGGTTTATTGTGGTTAGAATAAATTCTATTTCAACTTAAAAATTTTTGTAGATTATAATTCTACCAATTTATCATATAACATTAATTTATACTAACCATACAATATCCTAATCCAATATCTCATTCAAAATGTATTGACATATTCCAATATAATATAAAGCTCAAAATTATGCTCGTCGGAGTAATCAAATTGAAACTGTAAAATCGTATATTCAACCAATTCCCAACAGTGATTTGAACGTATTTATACCTATGAGTATCCAAACAATAATTCGTCGATTGTCGACTAACAAAATTGTTAAAATTTGATTTACAATTCCAATTCACCAATGCCATTGATCAGCTATTTCATCAATGCACTTGGCTCTCTAAAAGCCTTCCAATACATCATTTCTCTATTTCAACTAAATCAATAAATTCATCAACTAACAATGAGATTAATTTCTTTTTTGAATACATTCTAATAATGATTTAAAAATAAATCATTTAATTAAATTAACAGGAAACAATTAACAAAAAAGCTACTAAAATTTATGTCAATTAGAATAATGTCTGTTTCAATAAGACAATGGTGCTATATCCATTGTCCAAATGGCTTCTACTTGAGCGAAAAACGAGTACTCATCTATTTCAGGTTCGTTTACTTATCTATCTTTATCCGGAATCACACTAACAAAATCACTCCCGAGGTAGACTTTAAGTGCCGAGAGCGCAAGCTCAATTCTCATTCTCGTTTCCTTCTACTACCAATAACTTTTAGCATTTACTCGAGCTCATGACCACTAGTGCGTGAAAAACTTGAATATTTAGTCTCTTAATATTCATCTACACTAGTAGTAATACAAGTCGATAAGCATTGGGAAAAAATTCATTTCCTTTTCATTTCCATCAGAAAATAATTAATTATGATTAATATTCCCTTCTCCAACATCTCCCAATTTTAAATGAGCTTATTTCAAGTCCTGTCCATCTGCAGGATATACAATTACGTTGGTAATTGGTGTTTAAAGTAATTAGATGTGAAATAGATAAATTACTCGAATTCCATAATTTCTTTTGCAATCCATCTGTATATTAATTATTGTGCTGTTTATGGGATGTTCAAGTTTAATTTTCGAATCAAACTCTACATTCAATCACTTGCAATATGACCAAATACCGCGGTCTATACTCGACCGCGATTCCAAGATTAAACCATGAAGGTGTAATTTCAATCCAAGAGAATCTGATTGGTCAGCACTGGCTCGAACGGCAGGGGCGGAGCAAGTGTAATGAGTTTCTAGCTTGGTACCCCGCACACCGTTCTACGTGGTTGCAGCTCAACTCACGGTTACTTGGTTACCTCATTCCAACCATCAGCCCACGTTCAACTCTTGAACTTTTTCTTTCTTCAAGACCAAATTTAATGAGGTACTTTATTTGATGCCTATAGACAGCATAGCTGAAGTACATTGTGAAAGATTATCATCCATCACAGGGAACCAGATGAATTAACTGATATTCTACTTTTGTTTATTGTTTCGTTGTTTTGGGAGAAGTGAAATTTATTGTCCACTTTTGGAACATTAGATCTGATTTTTTTTCTAAAGGGAGTCCAGAAAATACTAAAACGGAGCTTTGTTTAATAAAATATACCATTTCTAATTAAAATAAATAATTCATTGCTAATCAATTAATTGATGGACATGTTTTCAAATCATCATTTCTTTTATTATTATATAATGTAGTATTCATTAATTTTATTTAATAACTGTAATTTAAGCACTAAAGAAATTTTTATTTAGCAGTGATGCTGAATAATTAATATCATTTTATCCAATTGACATAACACTTGATGATTGGAATCAAACTTAATGATAAAAGCATCAAAAAGAGTTGAAAAAAATTTCATCACAATTATTTATAAAATATTATCTTTTAAATAATTATTTAATTTTATAAATAAATATAAATATTAAATAATTTAATAATTATAAAATACTGAATAAGTGGTATTTGTATTTAATAAATGAGAACTGAAAATTAATTATCACTTGAGATATTTTTTCATCAATGCATAATACTAAATTTATACATAGTAGCATATTTATTTCACTTTGTCATTTCAAATAATAACAACTGGTTTTTTTTCATTACCAGCAAAATATTCACGCAGGTGTTAATTTAACACCAGCATTTTTTGCAACGTCAAAAATGACGGAATGGTTTATCTAAATTAATTATACTTTACACTAGAGGTTTAGAAAGCTGTCACATTTACTCAAGCTTCCTAATTGTTGGAGATGGAAATAAATTTCGATCTAGAAATCAACAGTGAAGTCTTACTTACCATGTTAGCAAAGATAAAAAAATTTTCTCATTCTTAAATGGCATATTATCTATTTGATGAGTAAAAAAAGCATCAAAGACCTTCGTATGTACTGAGCTATCGTTCAAATAGACTTACTTCAGTTGATATAGACGACGAGAGTCACAATCACTTTGAAGGGGGTTGACCTTAATTGTATTAGGCTCTGGTGCTCGCCCAACTCCTCTCTCTCTCTCTCTCTCTCTCTCTCTCTCTCTATTATAGAACTCTCTTTGTCTCATTCACTTGTTATCTCTTTCTCTCCCTCTTGACTATTTATTCTCGCACTATCTTGCTGTCTGGTCACGTATATCCGTAAAACAAAGAAAACATTGAGAGCGCGCAAAGAATACTCGCCTCAATATTTAATCTCTCATTATTGGCAGGGCTTGTGGTCAAGCTTTTCAGACAATTGGCAGTTTTAGTACCAAATGCGCTTTGTGGCCAGCCACTATGAGGCTCTACAATGTAACGTTTTGCGGTTTAACCTATACCTTCATATCCAGAAGTTCAATTACTCAAGCTGACAATTTTTTACAAATAAATAATCGATGAAAATTGGCAATAAAAATTCCAAAAATTGTAGTTAAGTTTATAAAAGCGATTTTTGGAAGTTGAACGTAATGAAAGAGTCTGTTTCAAATGGAAATGATTCAAAAGATAAAAGTAAAAGAGGTATTGAAAATTATTATTTTCAGTTAAATAAATAAATAGATACATTTTTAAGCTCTCAAAAGGATAACTTATGATTTTTAAATAAATTTTATGTCCTAAATTAAGTAAATAAATGAATAAAATAAATATATCAAAATATTCAAATAAATTATAAATAATTGATGCATTAAAAACAAATGTTTGTATTCAGTGACAAAAAAATAAAGCAATTTTTTATACTATTGTGGAATGTTGATATTTTTATATAATAAAAAAGGAATTTAATTTAATCACGCTGAACATTCTGACATGACTTGGCATGAAGTGAGTCTGGTTAACGTCGGACCGTAACCACTTACCGTATTGGTATTTGATTTATACCGTTTTCGTCCAAGTGTTGCCTAGGGAAAACTGTAATGACTTTATTGGGAGAATCCTATTGTATTTCTTATACCCATATGCATCACTTATAAAAATACATTGTGCTTTATTTTATTTTTTTTCTCTCCCCTTTATTGATTGTCTTATGCATACATTTGAGGGCTATTTGAATGTCTGGGAACTTTAATTCTTCAACAATGTATCAATTTATTTAGAATAAGTATAAATATCATCAAAGTTAATTAAATATTGAATAATATTTTCAGTTAATAATGCAATAAATTTTTTTTTTTTATTTAAAAACGTTATTAGAGTCCTAAATTTAACCAATTGAAGATGAAATTTTATTAAAATCATTTTTAGCAACTCATCATAGTTGAAATTGATTAAAAATTGATGAAACCAAAAAAATATCTATCTCAGACCATTTTTAAATATGCACAGATTTTTTTTAAATTCTAAATTTCATAAAAAATTTGAACTTTATATAAATAAATTAAAATAATTTTTTACATTTGAGCTTCTAGAGAAAGAAAATAAATTATTATCCTGGTCTAAGAATTTTTTTAACCCAGCCAATCTATTTCTTCTTCACCCTTTAAATACTTTTTGCCCTCTGTAAATTTGTTTATTATTATACTTATTATATTTAATTTTCAATACATCATTTATTTCTACGTAGAGGTGAGAAAAGAAGTTTTTTTATTCACAAGATGAAACATAAAAATAAACTGTAATTATGGTAAATATAATTTCAAAAATTACTTAATTAGTTTTCCACTCAAGGCAATAGCTGGTATAAATTTTTATTCGCCGTCATAGCAGATTCAAGAACGAGTATTACAAGTCGCCATACTCAGTCATAAATTTACGGAAACGGATTAACTTAGTCGTAACAGTGGCAAAACTGATTATTTATGCTTTTTGGGGTTCAACTTACCCTCAACAACCATTATTATGCACAATTTTGCAACGCATCATTAAAATATAAAAATAGTCTTCGTCTCATTTTTTCATTCCTTCAAATCAATATAAAAATATCGCTTTCTTAGAATATAATAAAGTTGAATAAAGTTTGAGTGGTAGTTATCCAACCAAGATGAAGAACTGTCAGAAATAATGATTATAAAGAAGGTATGGGATGTAGGATTTCCCTCCCTCAAAAGGAAGCTCTGTCTTGCGGAATTAAAAATTCTTTTATCTTTTTAAAACGATTTATGCACTGTTGACTTCCAATTCCCGCCTACTAATCAATCAAAAAACTTATTTATAAAATATTTATTTACACTTTCATATGAACATTTTAATTATTATTATTATTATTATTTTATTATTATGAAAAAGAAAATTGAGTGAACACAAAAAAAGGCCTTTGTTGATTGTAAAATTAAGCATTAAAATACTATTGTTTATATAATTGCAAGTATTAATTATCTATAATTAGATTTGCACGTTTTTTAACCTTCTTTTGAAATTGAATATAATAATAAGTGATGAATTATCATTGCATGCATCAACAAACAAAAGTTATTTCAAATAATGACAGAAGAATTACTCGACAGAGGGAATTTTTAATGGAAAATTGCTATTAAAAGTATTATTTTCTTTATATACTAGAAATTATCTTACGGTAATAGATATTTACTACATTTATATTGATGATACTTCATTATACGTTGATACGTCAATAATTTCTCTAGATTTTTACATAAATATTCTAAACTTTATTATTTTTAGTTATTATAATAACAATTGTATTAAAATTAACTAATAATTAAAAAATTAATAGGGTATTTGATTAGCATTTTAATCACATTCAATTGTTAACAATTCCTGTTTGATAAATAATATTACCAATTACTGTAAACCATTTGATAATTTTTTCTCTTTAAAAAAGAAATCGCTTTCCTGAAGTGAATTTTACTGTTCACTTAGTTATCGTCATTTTCTATCACTTGAATAGCATGTAAAGCTTCCGCCTATTCTCCATTTCTGCTGGAAGGATGTAACCATTTATGTATAAACCATTGGAAAAATCCCCAGGTAGTAAATAAATGTTTCACCCTTGATAGTACCGCATAGTCTTCATAGTATAAATTCGTATGCGTTGTGTGTAGTGGATGCAGTATACTTCTGTAGCTGCTAGCAACGAGCCCAACCCGTGCACAACCACTCAGCCTACATTCTTTTCACTGTGTCTACGATTATATACACAAGGATACTCTTACATTGTGGGATATAAATGTACGTGAATTGCTTTTTCTCGCTCTGCTAAAGTTTTGTGATATTGAATTTTTCATGAGATTGGTGACCGCTAGTCGATCTCTTAGCCAATCCGGTAAACCCAACTTTAAAGTTTGTGCTTTCACAAACAAGATTCGAAGCCCACACGGGAATCAAACTTGTCTATTGGTGTAAACAACAATCCTGTGGGACGACTGGCGGTACTTGTTCAGTAATTGATGCCTAAAATTTATTGCAAGAAAATGTTAGTATAAATATGCTGAATATTTTATGCTCAGTTGAACTTAGTTGAATTAAATAACTAGATGAGAAAATCTGATCTTTGAATGCAGAAATTATTTTTATTGTTCACGTCATATGATACCGGATATATATTAAAGCCATTTTTATTATCGGAAAACAATGTAGATTAAATATTTCCGTGTGCAATTGTCTTTATAATAACCAGATTATTATCATTGGACAACACTTTTTTTTTATATAAAAAATATTATCAGAAAATTGTATGTGTCATGTGTCGACACTATATAACATAATAATTCTTCTTTTACACCCTTAACATGTTTTTTCTGTTGAAAATGGCTTCCATCATTTCCTGTTGAATTAAAAATGGAGTTTTTTTACCTTCATGTAAGTTGTGATGAAAATGACAATAATGGCTTTTAATAAATATTAATTAAAATATTTTCAAAACAATTCTAGATTTATAATGACAATGAATTTTTTATGACATTAAATTTATTGTTAAAAATTATTAACTAAACATTTTTTAATGAACACATTTTTTCTAAAAAAGTCTATTTTATTTTTTAAAAAATCCTTTCAATGCTAAAAATTTAATAAACGAAATTATTTTTGAAATAATAGAAGTTGGAGCATTATTATAACTTCCTTCTACTACGGTTAATATTCTACGAATAATATATAATAAAGTTTTCTCGAATTCGTTCATACACAGACCATATATATCCACCAGATTTAACTTATATATACGCGAATAAAATTGCAATAATGGAGAATTTTTTAATTTCCTCAAGTGCCTTGAGGCGCATAAGTATAATAAAGAACACTGAATTCATCCAAGGTTGAAATGTAATGAGTACATTGAAAGCGGTGTTTCTATTTGAGCGAAAGGAAAGATCCATATAAAGACTGTTTTTGCAAACTTCATTTCGTTTAGATGTGAATAACAAGTGATTCGTTAAAATTGCTCATTGTAATAGCAAGAGTATGAATCAGAATTCATCATTACTTTAATATTTTTGTACTACATTTATAAATTATTATTATCAACATTTTTTTTTTGTAGAAAAACAATAAAGTGCATGATAACATGAATTGAGTCCATTGTAGGTCAGAAATGTAAATGTTTTAACTTGAAATATTACTTTATTACTATTGGATCTCTAATAAAATAGGCATTGGATTAATGTAAATTATTAAATGATTTCAATTGAATTCCTTTGGCTAATAAATATTTCTACATGAGAGTTATGCTCAAGATATTGAAAAAATGATATCAATTGTATGAAAGTATCTAATGAAAATAATTTAATAGATGCTTTGGAAGACTCTTCAATAATTGAAGAAAGCTTACTTTGGTAGGAAACCCTAGTAAAAACAAAGATTGATCCATTCCTGGTCCAGTATTGAAACTATATTCAAAACCTTGACCAAATGTTGAACCTGGAATGAATCATTTTTCATTCTTATCACTCATACAGGACATTCCTGCTGGTATGGAGCTATAATCCAGTTGCGATTGGACCATCATTGTACATAGGAACCAATGATGGTCTAGTTGTGGGAAATAACTAAATAGCACTTTACCAGGAATACCCTATATGGGCAGGTAACTGGCAACTTTCTCATCAACTAATCAAAACTCATCTCTTCAAGATTCAATTAAATCACAGCTTTCTTTCAACTCTATTGTATTTTATTCAATTACGATAATTTAATTCTATGACAAGCTATCTTTCAATGAATTTTTTTTCTAATATATTAATTACATCAACTCCAACACAAATTTTTTCTTTGGTATATGGTTTGATAATGTTTTAATTTATCAGGTCCATCTAATCTACCTAATGATGGGATAAATCAAACTGAATTATTTTCAAAGAGAAAATAAAATAAATCAATTTATTTCAGCCCATTAATGATGAATAACATGATAATATGAATATAATCGTGATTACAATCACCTGTAACTGAGACTCGTGGCATCTATTACACGCCTTTGATCTGTCTGTATGTACAATACAACAGTTTCACTAGCTTGAAAATACCAATTGATCTGGCGACCCCTCCGATTAAATTTCACAACAAACCAATCGGTATAAAATAGCTTTTGGTTCAAACGCTTCGTAACAACGAGAACAAAAGCAAGAGAGTGTATAAGAGGGGTGCTCTGCTCACACGACCTGGTACATTCCCCTGGGTCTGGCTCAAGGGAATTATGTACTAGGCTTCCAGTTAAAGCAACGAGGTGTCGTGCAGTCAGCTCGTGTTCATGAGAAATTGACGCGTCTGTTTTATATCAAAAGATTAAAGGGAACATTGACAATGTTCACTTGGCATCACTATGGCATCATCTTATTAAAATGTTACTGTAACGATAGGAATTCTTCAACTATTGATAACTTCTTTTTTCATCGTTGAAGAAAATTAATTCTACTTTTATGATGCTCCGACATCACTTGTAATTATTCAATAGGAATAGTTTTAAAGTTATATATTGTTGATTAACAATAATTTCTTTTTAAAAATGAAATGGTAAAAATTACTCCAAAATAGTAGATATTTACTAATCTACTTTTGGAGCAAAGTCACGAGGAGTTGAACACAATGGAGATCTTGAATGAAACTAACATTTGACTTTGTTAGCTATAACGAATCTCATTAAAAGCATCACCTGCTAGCTGAGAGATCTTTTTATCTAAACCAGTACCTAGTAGTTAAAAGAAATAACAATACTATCAAATATACATTTGTTAGATTTGAAAAAAATGCAACCAATAAAAAATATTCTTAGAACAATTTTGACACAAATCCAATCATCATAATACAATGTAATACATTTTCGCCTTTTTAAAAGCTTCACTATAATCAATTATCATCCAAAACTCCAAAATTTCATAGCTAATCTAGGTAAATGAGAAAGAAGATTCTTCTCAAGAAATGAGCAAAAGGACTTCTAATTGATACATTACCCTAGATTCAAAGAAACTTCATGATTTCTGAAGCAATATTTTTTTAATCACTTCTATTTTATTTATTAACTCATTTTTCAACTGGAATTGAAATAAACTATCTCCAATAACTCATTATAACCATCTTGTAAATTCAATTAAGTTTTATATTTCAGTTTATTACAAATATCGAAACAATTATTATTTTAATTATGTTTTCTAATATAATTATTAAGAATTACATCTAGCGTGGGATAAATAGTGTTTCAGCAATGTTCCAAGGTAATAATGGAGCTAAAAACGTATCATTTAAGTATTCCAGAAGTGTAAATATGCAATTAACTAATTTTCTTTTTGATGTCACGAGAAGGTGGATTCACTTGGTCTTGAAATACTAGCGAAGTAATAACATGGCATAAAAATACCCAACATCACTTACGACTGCGAGTTGGAACATTTAAAAAAATAATTATTTCCTAATTAATTATAATTATTGTTGATTTTTATATTTATTATGCTGGAAGTATCCTTTAAGTATCCATAATATAGTATGAGACACTTTTACAACGTATTAAGTGTTAAAATTAACACGTTCACCTATCACGAATCAACTTTTTTCGTTTTTTTTATCTTGATAATTTCCATCTACAAGCTCTCTACCTTCCTTCACGCAATGCTGTGCAGTTCACCAAAGAGAGGTAAACTCTTTCGTCTTCTACCACTCTATATTCTCGTGCAAAAGGGGTGGCATGAATTATTTTGTCACTGGTGAAAACGCCTAAGTGACGTGGGGATTCCTGACAACTAAATTGATCCTCGATCGGGGTCGTAGTGAAACCAACGAGTCAAGGGACAATTTTCTTGCATTATTCCAAAGACTTGAAGACCCGAATCGGGTTATTACCTCGTTTCAAATTCTCAGATCTATAGTGTTTGCGTGTCATCCGTCGTTTCCCTACACCCATTGCAAACTATCTGGGCATACCTTTCTCCCATCCTTTCAATCTTGTGATATATTACTTCCTACATCATACTTTTCTCCAAGTTTTTGCTTTAATTCTATTTTCAATCGTTTTATCAAATGTCTTACCTGAAATCAGAGACAAAGGTTTAGCTTTTTTAACGTATTCTTTTTTTCTTATTTTCAACATTTAAAAATATAAAACTTTATAGTAAATAATTTTTAATAATAATACTTTCAAATATATTATTCTTTCAGATGAAATACATATTGAATATTTTTCTAATAAATAAAAATGTTATTTTGAATAATATTAATATGAATAAGTTTGATATTGATTGCTAAAATTTAATGGATTGATTAAAAAAAAAATAGACAAATTAAATTTAATGATTAAAATTCATTAAACTGTCACATTTATGGAATATATTAACAAACACTAGCTGAAAAGAATCTAATACTAATGAAATCTATATTCTTCAATCAATTCACCCTAATTGGATTGGAATTTTTAATTCAATTATATCTGTATACTGATTTTTATATACTCCATTCTGAACTGAAGAAAAATTTACTCCAATAAGTATTTTATAATCCACTTTTTTCCATTAATCAATAAAGAAATAATACAATTAATGCCGTATATTATTTCTTTATTAATGTTTTCGGTTTATTCACAGCAGCATAAAATAAGAAATACTTTGTTCATGATTTATTACATGTTGCAATGGACTGCAAATTGAATATTAAGATTTCTAGGCAACACATCTCTCATATAAATTACTCTTTCTCACTGCTGTGCTATGAATAACGAAGAAATTTTTTAATCACTTTGCTTAAAGTTCCAACTGATCAAGTTCATGCAAAACTAAACAATTGTTTACATTCTCTGTTTTTTAAATATTTAATATTATTTAAATAACAATAATTAATAATAAATTAAAATAAAAAAATAATGTAATTTAAAATTGCATAAATCAAGATTTTTCAGCATGATTTTAAAAATTTTTCTTTTAATGTATTTTTCCTATAAAATACCATATGCAAACTCACTCTACAAAATTAGCAATAAAATAATTTCATCTGTATGAGTTTAATTAAAAGAATTCTCAGTATTTTCCCAATTCCAAAAGCAAATTCAATATCCGATAGATTGAAATAAACTTTAACACGCACCATATAAAGTGCCGCAACACATATAATTTATAAATTATAAATAACTACAACACTTTAATATTACCGACAGGTACCTACAGCATAACAGTGAAAAAAGTGATTATATCTCCGAGTGAAAGGCCAGTAACAGAAGCAGTGAAGAAATGACGAATAAAAGGGGAGGTTAAGTATATATCATAAGAGCAAAAAGATGCCGAGGCACAGCGGGGTGCAGAAATAGCATCAAGTATAGATTCAGTAGTTACAGTAAGCTTTACACCGGCGCACCAACAGTGTTCCCTATACGTATATACGTAATTAAGTCACAGTGCTTGTCTACCATACTTGTAATGTGACAAGGTATAAGGGTAATTTAGTATAAGAAAACAAGAATAAGAGAGCGTAGGCAAGAAAGTGCAGACGAGAAAAAGAAAAGAAACCTCGAGATCCAAAAGAAAGAAAGAAAGAAAGAAAGGAAGAAATAACAGAGCCAATAAATAATACAGGAGAAACAGGCGATCGCCTGCAACATTCTACTCAAATGTTAAATAGGTATCAATTTGATTTAAACCAATCAGCAAAGACCAGGGCGTTCCATGCAATTCCACCATTGGCCTGTGATCCAGCGTGGGCGTTTCGTGTGAAACGTGGGCCACTCGATTATACTGAATGTTACGGAGGGGATAACCACCTGGTATCACGAGTTCTGAGCTGTCAGAACAGCCAAGGGGGACTCACTTTACTACGGCGGCCCGAGCATACCGGTTCTGCATCACTGAAGCATTGCTCCGTGATTTAGCCTCTTCAGGTAAATGATCCTGAGGATTATTAGTGTTTTATCGGCTTAAGTGAATGTTGATAAACTCTTTAGACTCAGTGGTTTAATTGTTTTATCTGTGACATGGATTTTATTGCCGAATTATAACAATATTCGGTTACTTAATCATTGAGTGTCAAGTAGGATGTATCAGTGACAGGTGTCAATCAAAGAGAAAGAAGAAGGTATTTTTATTTAATAACAATGATGGATACTCGAAAAACTGTGGGTGTATATGGCGACGTATTTTTTAAAAGCAGTATTAATTTTTGAAACTTTCTCTTGGTTTATTTTTTTTTCTTCTTCTTCTCATTCTTGTTGCGATGAAATTTAAGTAAACCAGAGTGCAATTCGAAGAGCAACAATTATCAACATAAACCCGAAAACGATCATTGGAATGATAGGTTGTAATAACAAGTGAGGTAGAGTACATGTATTTATTGGTAAAATACACGTATATAGAGACTGCACAGATAATACAATAGGGGGCACTTTACTTGGAAAAGCTTTGTGAGAGTTTATGGGTCATAAAATGGTGAAAGAGCAGCCGAGACAACGATACACCAGCGAATGTAAAAAAAAATTATTCGCGGTCGACCACGTATGTACTCCATAATTTCCAAATTACTTTGCTTATCGTATGTAATAGAAGCAGTGTAACGAAAAATAATTATCGTTTGAACTGAAAAAAAATAGCGACCTGTTATTAACCTTTAATAATCATTTAATTAAATGAGAGTTATTTGACATAAGGAAAAATGATCCATACATTCGTCATATAATGGGCAGTTAGTGACCGAGAGTTTTTAACTGATGATTCAATGTCAAAAATAAATAGCCGAAATGACTGTAATTAAGAGTAATTGTTGTTATTATTATTTTTAATATAAGTATTGTGATCAAAAGAAGGTATTAATTATTGCAAGATGTCTGAGCACGCAGACAGTGATATAGATCCTTCTGAGGAGATAAATGTTGATGAGCTTGATTCCCGGAGTTGTAGTAGTTTGCAAAATTACCAAAATATTGGCGAAAATCGACACGACCAGGTCCCGTCGGAATGTTCTACTTCACCATTGCCCACACACGCGAAGACACTTGTTGGTGAATCGTCAACACGAAATCATCCTTTCAGCATCAGTCGTCTTCTTGGTGAAAGCAATGGGCATAATCCGAAGAGTCCAAGCTCTGATGATCCAGAAAGTGACAAGGAACGACGGTCGACGTGGAACTGGGATGACAGTAACCGGAATTCCAATCTTGAAGATGAAAGGAGATTGTGGGGCAATGAATTGGAAGAAAAAATGTCTGATAAGGATGATGATGATTCAGCAAGTACTCCGGAAATACATCCACATAGTTCAGTACATCCAGCTGATCTGCTCACACCTTTTAGACTATTTCCTAGTGGTTCGGGCCTTATTTATACTGGCAGTAGTGTTATCAGAGTTCCTGCACACAGACCACCTGGTCCAAATGCACCACCAACTTCTGCCATTCCGTCCCAAGCTCTCATACCACCCTGGAGCCTTCAGGCACTCCAGCATAATCAACACTCCGCTGCTGCTGCTGGTCTCCATCGTGCCAGTCTTCTCGCTAATTTTGCTGCACATCCTCTCCAGGCTCATTCTCACTTGAAGGATCGACTTGCTGGTAAATATAATACTGTATTAAATTGTATTGTAATTATATGTAATACTTGGTTCATACTGTACGTTTACTTCTGAATGATAAGTATATGCTGCAAAAATTCTTTCATAAGAAACGTGAAAGTATTTATGATATTTATTGCCACCTTTGGTATTACTTACAGAAGATTTTTTTTTTTGAATTGAGTGCAGGTATAGAGGATGATGTACCAATTTGTTTTATGCTTTAAACGTTTTTCAGTGGAATGTGTAATTTTTTGAGAAAGCTCCTGATGGTGATGATTTATTGTTGAACCAAGTTCTAAAGAAGATGTGATTGAGTATAGTTTATTTTAATTTGCATGTTTTATATGTAAATTTAATTCTGATGGTAATGATTATAATTATAGAATTCACAACAATTTCTTGGAAATACTTATAATTAGTAATATCGTACTAGATCACGTAGATATTTCTGGAGAAAATAAATAAATTTAAATATTTTTTTTAGCACTAAGAAGTAATCAAATACTTACCATTTTATTTCAAATGATTTGGAAAGTGTTCAAATTACAATTATTGAAAGTTATTAAAAAAAACAACTTTCCATCACCAAAAAAAAAAATTAAAACATTTCACATGAATATTTTTCTAAAAATTTATAATATTTCCAATTATTTATCATTACTGGTTTATTTATTAGTGTGTGAAAAAAATAGTTGGTTAAAATTTGATGTGACTTCATTCAATCAATCAATTAAAAAAAAAAACTTTCGAACAAAGAATAAAATCAATTATCTAAATTTTTAATTCTATCAAGTAAGCATCGTTTTATTAGTACATCAATTAAATTATTGATATTTGTTTTGAATAACTAAACTACTATTTACACTTTTCAAACAAATTGTTCACGTTGTTTTAAATCATTTAAACAGTAGATATTTATGAAAAGTAATATTTTGTTTGAAAAAAAGACTATTCATACAATTGTTGTAGTATTATGTCATTGCTTTTTTTAAAATTCGTGACGATATAGATAAACAAGTAATAAAAATACTTTTAAACTCGTGAATCTAAAAGGTGTAAATTAATTCCTTGATAAAATCTCATTGACAGTATACCGATTTATCATATCTAAACACATTGAATTATAACCGAAGCTTCAATCAGCGAATCATTATAATGAATAGTGATGATATTTTCGTGGCGCAAAGATTTGCCTCCAGCTGGAGATAACGGGGTACCAAGAAGCAGCAAAAAGCATCGCGTGACTAAAACCTGAAACAGAATCCACTGCAATAAACTCCATATACTTCAGATGAAATACCCAATGATATTAACTATACTTATACATTATGTACAGTGCTGATGAATGCAAAGGAAATGTAAGGTACAATGAACCATTACAATTTTCTGATTTCTTTCATGTGGTTATTTAAATAAAGTCACGTGGATTCTGGTTAAATAATTCTTCGAAAAGAGCTTTTGATTTTGATTGTTAACTCATTGCTCTAGTGTGTACAATTCAATGCCTTAAAAAAAATTTTTAAAAAATCCTAAATCAAAACTGCTGTTTAGGAACATCAATCATTTAAAATCAATTCGTTTGATGTAAGAAATTTTTTCATGCTTATAGATCAATTTATTTTATCATTTTGAAACGTGTTTGCTTTTGTTTATTACTTTATTAATAATTATATTGATGGTACAATCATTATAATCATAAAAAGTCAGCAATCAACTAAAGACTGGATAAATACTTTTGATCATAAATCTTTATAAAATAATCAAAAAAAATGACAAACAAATTGTTTTATCTACAGTGTTATTCAACCTCATTCAGCCTTCTGAAATTGCATCTATCAGAAGCAAATAACATGGAGATTATCAGGCACTAGGAGAATAAGTACAAGTATGCACAGCTTCATGTCTGAATAAAGTACACCAGAAGTTAGTACATCAAGCACGTACATGGCTGTGCACAATAATACTCGCTCTACTAGAATTTTATGCCTGCATGAGTGCTAGATCATTTTCATGTTATTATTCTAAACAATCAAATTAGGTCTGCATGATTAATATCTCCATTCATTTGAAATCCTTTTTTAGGCCTTTAGAACTGTAGAAATGAAAATTAACAGAACATAAATAATGCATTTTTTAGAAGCACTTGGATCTACCATCAATAAATAATGACTGTTTTTTTGAGCCAATGATTGAGTAAAGAATTTTATCAAATTAAAAGAATATTTTGTGAATCATAAATATTAATTAACTTTGCCATAAGTACTCCAATCATTCATCGCAATTTAAAATTCCATTTTTCTTCAGGCCACCATGCACATGCTCTTCATGTAGCAGCAAAATTGCTCAAACGACAAAATAAGTGGAGTATTTTTGCGTGATGGCACAAATGACTCCTAAAAGAAGAATCCCATTGGCTGTGATAGAAATAATTTTCTTAAACTGTTTTTTCCCACTTTTATACTAAATTGTGAGGACATAATAAAGCCAAAAATTAAGAAAAAAAACATGCTATTTTGCAAAACAAAAGCACGGCCATAAAATGAAAAATAATATCTAGTATGAATAATAATTGAAGATAATTATTATTATAATAATAATAAATATTATCCTGATAAAATCTGTTTATTACTTATGCCATAGAAATGTTATCACCTTCCATTACATAATTGATAAATTAATTTTGCTTATCACAATAAGGATATAGCTGATAAACTCAATTAAAATATAATAACTGTGATTATTATTCAATAATTACGAGCATAAAGATTACATCTACATGATGAAAAAGGAATTAAAATTTTTCTAATGAAAAAAAATAGCTACTGGGAGTTGTTTTTATTTATCTAAATTTTATTGTTGATTAAATAATATTATTAATTATCAAAAAAAACTTAATTTATTCTCATGACAATTGAGGAATTTTGAGTAATAAGAAATAAATATTTTTGAATGAAAAAGTTTTATTGAAATATTTTAGTATCAAGATTTAGCAAGATATTATTGCAACAGAATCGTACAAAAACTTTCGAATAGTCAGACCATAAAGTACAGCTAATTTGCAGTGATTCATGATTTTCTCATATTGGAGAGAAGAAATAAAATATCTCCAATTTGCATATTGAAGATATGAATGAAAATCAACAACCAATGTAAATTAGAAACTGTTTAAAAACAATTTTCTCTTCTTTCAAAGCGTTAAAATGTCATAATAGAATGGAGTAAGCAATCACAGTGAAGCTTGCATGCTAAAATAGTTCAATTATTTTCAGAAAGGTTGAACAAACTATGATTAAACCTGTGTTTTGTTGGTAAAATAGTGCAGCACGAATTTTTAACACTTTGTAAATAGCATAAAAAAAGAGATATTTTTACAGCCCTTAATTGTTCCTACAGCCTTCAGGGGATCGTGCTGACCAGAAGAATGTAAACAGATGAAGCTATTGATGTTTAGCTTAAAAAATATATGAATGTGAATACAGATATTTTCAGGTTTATCTTAGCGACTTATTCTAATACTCAATTTTCACTTAATAACCCATCTCTACATTTTTCTTATACTTAATTCTAAAAAAACACTGCCTGATTCCTGGATCCATCATAAATATTCATACCATTAACATTCTCTAACTCCTGCATCTAATTAGGATCAATTAAGTGCTAATTACCTATATAATCATCAGCTTTATCAGCCTACTATGCATCTATACCTTCATTGAAATCACTTATAAATTCTTAATAAAAAAAAAAGAGACAATATTATTTATTGCATGTTCTTCTATTTGACATCATTATTTTACTATTATTCCTGGGGTGTTTTCTTAAGGCATAAATGAAGATTTGTACATGTATAATAAATATTAATGACATCAAAATCTACCAAATACATTCTGTTTTCAACAAGTAATTATTCAAAATATCATTGAGTAATTAATCTCAGGTAGATAATAATACTAGGCAACAAAATGGGGTTGAGTGTTGACTGATCATGTTAGCGTCGGGTTTGGGTTATCAGTACTTAAAGTTAGCAAAAGCGAAATTGGGTGCGCAAGCGTCTATCATCACTTTACCACCACTCACAAGTTATACACCATGTGCTAGGGCGAAAATCATATATACTAGACTTTACTAGTATAGTAGAGAAGAGGAGTTACATTATTAACACGAGTTCAGTTTAATTTTGCTGCAGTTCATCAGCCGAGTTCGAGTTCGTTGGCAGGATTATATAGTACTAATAATTGTCTATGTACATACAGACTTATGTATTTCAATTTCTTCGGTAATATTAATCATATTCTGTCACTGATTTTTCACAGAAAAGTATCAAGTGTTAAATTAATTGAGCAATGAGAAAAGCTTGTCAAAAATTATCCTACTTCCACTGCTACCATAACTGGAGATTGATTCTGATAGATTTTTTGAATAAAATATTGGGATTGAATAAATTAAAAACTTTTTCATGTTACTTTTGACTTCATCTCCCTGGTATGTATACAGAAAATCAGTTAGTGAACAAAATGTCTCTGGGGAGAAAACCAATCACCTCGGGAAAAGTATTGTCTGCTCTTTTTTTTTTCTTGGTTGTTTCAATCGATTTGTGTACCTCTGGTCTATATTTATTCTTCAGTGTGATATGTTTAAACGTACGGTATCCATATTATTTGCGATTTTTCCAAATTCCCTGGAGAAATCGATATGGAGATAACGTCATGGTGAATTTAAAAAAAGCTTTGTTATGAATATTGGGAGTCAATGCTTCAGTGAATTAAAAAATATTTATCTAAATGTTTTAAACTCCTTCTAAATAATTTTTAACAATAAAATGAACATCAATTTGATAATCAGATCACCACAATCAAATTTTTTCTGAAAAAAATGCCAATATTGAAAGAAAAAAAATTTGTTAATTAATTTGATAATGAATTGTTTTGGTGAAAAGTAAAATTGCCTGAAACGAATTTTAAACTAGAAAATAGGCCTTTTAATTTACCTAAACGCATTCTAAATTAAATGAAATAGCCAAATAAAAAAAGACTCGTTTTCGAATGCACCGACAACAGCAAACAATTTTTGAATATTTAAGATTATTGTATTTTTTGAAACGTTTTAGAGGTGAGTTAATAGTGATTTCGGTCGTTTAAGTGGAAGGTGTGAATAATCGTTTGTAGGAATAAAATTAACCACAAGAAACAAGTTTCAGCTATTCTATTCTCTCACAAAACGCAGTGTGGTTTCTTCAGTTTTAAAATATTCATTCGTATACGAGTTTCTCATGCGAATCAAGAAAAACATTAATTTTACAGTTTTTTAAAGCAAAAAAATTATTATAAACTGCATAAGAATATTTTATAAATAAAAATCCACTAATAAACAATACTTTTACTGGAAAAATATTTATTTTTAGTTTAAATTCTTGAAAATTAATGTCTTGCCAAAAGAAACATTTTGGATGCATTCCATATAATGGCAGTCATCCACCTAAAATATGGCCGATAATACAAACTAAAAATCTTGACAAAAAATGCATTTTTGGAGTAAAATAAACAAAAATAAATATAAAGATAATAATATTGAAATTTTTTTTAGTCTATTTAATTATTTTAAATGATTTTTTATCTAAAAAATAACAAAAAAAATTTTTTTTAAAGTGCGTTATGGTTTAATAATATACTATTATGAAAATAAGATCTAATTTCTGCAAAAATAACTAATAATGACCATTTGTGTGATGCAGGAATTCGAATAATAACCTATTTTTGGCGATCTTATTCACATAAATTATTGAAATATATCAAACAACATAATATTAACGTTTTTGTGAAATTACATGTTTTCAAAAAATTTCTGCATTTTATTTTTAACCTTTTTTAGCTATTCCTGACTAGTCTAACCTAGAATTTCAATATTTTCATGCTATTTTACACGTCATTGACGTCTATAAACAATTACTTAATAAAACAGTTATGCTATTTATAAAATAGAGCATACTTGAAAGAGTTTAATTACAATCTTGTGAAATTTTCATGTACATTTCCTCAACAATGTATATAATTTTGAGTTGTTGTTGTTGGTGTACGTGTTCTTCATCTTATCACTATGTATACACTTAGTTCATATATGCTGATGCAGAGTAGTTAAAAAGAGTTAAGTAACCGTAAAATGCACGACATCCTGTTCAATGATTAATACGCGATGGTTCTTGGTAAATTTTTCTTCCAGTTACATGAATATATGTTCAATGACAGACATATATTTATACTCTCTATGCATGAAGCGCATTAATACTTATTTCCCTTCTGGTAATTTACAATTAACCACGTGCAGGGAGTGTGTTATGTACACTTTTCTTCAGTCTTTAAACTCACGATATACTTAACAAGTAATAACGTGAATGTAATTCAAGCGTAAACGAGACAGGTTAATATTTTTTGCTTTACAAAATCAATTTTACTCTTGAGAAACTATAAACATGTGGGGGTAAATACTGAGCATTTCACAATTTGTCATTTAAATACTCTAAGCTTTTATTGTGATTGGGTGCAAGTCAAGCTGTCATTATTTTAATTGCTATTCATTGGCATGCTTTTTTTTATAAATACTTTGATTATAATTATAGAAATTTTCACACATTGTTACTGGAGTACAACTAAATGGCTTAATTAAGAGTTGAAGTTACAGTAAGATGAAGAATTTAAAATAACTTAACTTAGTAGATGCGATTTTTAACTTGGAAAAATTCTTAATTGCTTGATGAGTTGGTGAACTTGATAAAAATGTAGTTAATGCATGCTTTCGAGGAATTTCAATTTTATCAGTAAATTGTTCAATGTTGAATTTTATACTGAGAAAAAAATTCTTGCTACGCAAAATAATATTCATTTAATCAAAAAAATTGTTGGCAATAAAATATTTGATTGAATTTAACGAAATTTTGCTTTGATATTTGGTTCAAAATTATCATAAGTTTAAATAAATGAATATATTATTGTGATTATTCTAAATTTTGATTTTAAAAAATCAAAAAAATTAAAAATTTTAAAACCTAATTAAGATTTAATATGAAACCAAATTTGTTCTTCTTAATTTAAAAATTTTCTCTTTCCCATTCTTGTAGTTAATCCATCAAAAATGAATATATAGTGAATAATTGTTTTGCTTATTTCCTTTCATTTGACGCGCTTCCAAAAATTTGAGATCTTTAGCTTTAATAATTAGCCTAGTGCAATTTGAAAGGTTTGTATAGATATATCTGTGCAACCATGAATCCATCTGGAGGGTTCAAGACAGGCAGATGCGTAGAATGCACTGCGCGAGTTCCTTAGAAACTATTACTGAAAGATGTTTCAATATTTTCTGAAATTTATATGGTTATCTATACACTCATAACTTTTTCTTACCCATTACATGTAATAAAATAAAACTGTGCATTTTCAGCCAAGAAATACAGTTTTTGAGGAATATCATTTAGAAATTATTTTGTTTTTCAACTTTTTTCTTCTTAACATCTTTTTTCTTCTCACAAACTATCTTCCCTTCGTGTGAAAGATGTTCTGTTTCTTCAAGCTATTGAAGAAGACGAAAACGACCTGAGGCATTATTCAGTAGGGTCTTCAATGTTTATATTCTTCTATGCCATGGGAAAAATTGTGCTATTATAATTATCATGAATTTATGGAGCTTTAAAATTATTTTTAAATTTTTATACCACATTTTTTATATTTTTATATTCAATATTACTTACATTTATTTGATCATAAAAAATTAAAAAATAATTCCAATAAGAAAATAAAAATCTAGAAGAATAAATCTTAACTTTTTTTAAAAATACTGCTATTCAGAAAATCATTTAAATTATTATAAATAATTAAATACTAGACAATAAATGCAATATTTCTCTTTAATCGCTTAATTAATAGCTTAATTCGCTTTAATTCTCTTTAAATAAATCTCTTCTATGAAACAAGTGTGTTCAATGTAGCTTCCAGTTCTCATTCAACCATTACCCCTTTGCTCAGCTGAAACACTTTTTATTTGTTTAAAAAAATAAAATTGTTAACCAAGTCTCACTTCAAATAATACAATAACAAGTCAACATATGACCTAGAATAGTTTTTCATTTAAAAAATATTTAACCCGTTTAAATTACAAAGATTTCAATTCTACTAGTAGTTATAGACATGAAAGTCAGATAACAATAGTCTGACAGAATTAACGTCATTGATTGTAATCAACAATATTTTTTTCCGTTCAAGAATGTAAATTATTTTTGCATATAATGATATGTCATTTAATAATAACAGATAATCTATATATAACACTAGTAGAAGTCACCAGTAACCACAAAAGTCAACTGTTTTAGGGAAAAAGTCTATGTTAGGTCAAACTTTCTATTCCATGCTTGAACTCTATCATAGAATGCTAGAGTAATCATATGATATATGATTTTGAAAAATCTACGACCTTCAAAGCTCTAATTCTTAAAAAAGGTTTCCAAATAAATAATTGCTTCTCGTATTCGAAATTTTAATTGCAAAATAATTCATTTAATATAATTTTATTTTTGTAAAGAAAAGTTAATTTCATTCTTAAATTACTTGGAGGAATTTTTTATGTAGCAAATAGTAAAATATTTTAAAGTTATGAAGTAATATTAACTCATAAAATAATGCATAAATCATTCAAACGCATTTTAATTATTTCTGACACATTCCAAGTACGTAAAGTTACATGCTAAAATTTGCACTGCAACGACTTTAATGAGGGAAATGGTAAATGTACTTCTACAGACCTTTGAAATTATTTTAAATGCTTAACATGAAACAGTATTTAAATTAATTACAAAAAAATAAAAATTATTTTATTTTTCATTTAAAAGCTCTGGATAAACCAGAATTCCTTAGACAAGTCATTTAACATTTTACAAGGGAATACCCATGAACCAATATTAAATCACTAAAAGCTTAAACAAAGAAAAAAAAAGTCAACTAAATTTATCAAGTTAACATAAATAACTGCATCTTAAAAAGGAAGTGTGCAAATAATATTAATTGCACCACCTTTCACATTTGATCACTTTAAACAGCAAACTGCATTTAAGTCATTTAAATGCTGCTATAATTATAACAACTATATTTAAATACTTGCATTTCTTTCAATTAAATGTGTTCGATTGATGGAGATTGGAGTTAAGATAAACTCCATTTAGTGTTCATTAAAACTCACCCATCAATAATAGTTAAAAAATGATCGAAAATGTTCGATAAAAATCACAAGTATATTTTAATCATGATGTGAATGTTTATTAGAAAAATAAAACATTTATATCGAAAAGTATCTTTTATAAATCTCATCACTAGAATAATATTGTGACAGTAGCCCGAGAATCTTGAAAGAAAATAATTTACTTTGAAGGCCACAATCTTCATTACCGTGCACTGAACGTGAGCAGGAGAATAATGACTTTCGCTAAGACTCTGTCACAGAGATTAACAAACCGATTGCATCATTCAAATCATACCGACCTGACTCATTTTGTTCACTTAAGCTTGGAAGTGTTCCACTAACAAAGGTCTTGTCTCAAGCGCACTAGGTCAGAAAATTCATCTGATGAATTCACGTTATTCCTTTTATATACCGTTACTTTTATCGGTATTTATTATTTATCCATAATCTACATATTTCCTTAGATAAATTTATTTATAAATAATGGATCGTGAATGTGTAGTGAATAAAATTTTAGGATATTTTGCTGTACTTTTAAGCCATTATCCTGTGAGAAATAAATCTCTGTTATAGATTTCAAGCATTAACGTGCACACTACATTTGAGGGACAAAACTTTGGCTTCTCCTAAATGCCGTCGGTGACTTCCCCTAACCTTCTTCTCACAGCTACCTCGACCAACTTGTGACTCCTTTATTTATGCCGGCCATTTTGCGGCGACTGACGCCATCTTGTTTTTACGAGCACCCCCATCGGGATATATAGAGAAGAATGATTTTCTAGTGCTCAACATGCAAATATAGATTATTCAAGACATAAATTTAGATACTGGAATTTAGATCCTTCCATCAGAATAAAACATTATAAAGTGTCATCAATTCGATGACAGATATCTGTCATCTCCAGCCCCTTGTCTTCGGAATTGAGCAGATGACATTTAGTGATAGAAATGATTTATTTAGTAGATTTGAAAACAAAAAAAATTTTCTTTTCTCTTTTTTTACAGTCGCGGGTACTTTTCCTAGACGAATTGGACATCCTTATCAAAATCGGACACCACCGAAAAGAAAGAAACCCAGAACGAGTTTCACCAGGTTGCAAATAGCTGAACTCGAGAAACGTTTTCATAAGCAAAAATATTTGGCTTCAGCTGAAAGAGCAGCCCTTGCCAAGTCACTGAAGATGACAGATGCTCAGGTGAAAACGTGGTTTCAAAATAGGAGAACTAAATGGAGGTGAGCATTTTTTATTTATTTCTTTATATATTATTAAGCATCATTGAAAAGTCTCTTTTTCTCACTAACTTTGTCTTTTATCTAAAATATAATTACAAGTAAAAAGTCTGCTTTTCTATTTACTTATCACTACAAACCCAAGGGTGTGATTGAGATTTAGTGTTTCAAAAAACACACAGATAAACTTTGTTGTATTGAATATAAGGTTACCCATTTTAGTCGCTTTTTACCCATGGAAAATGGGTTACTTTATATTTCACACGTTTAAATGTCTAAAAATAATGCACTTAAATTTACAGTGTAATGTTTTTGAAGATCACACACTTGAGTTTGAAGTATATTCGAATAATCATTGAAAACATTTCAAGTTGAGACATTACGAGAGTTAAAAAAATGTATCAAGTATGAATGAGATTTCTTCTCACACCAATCATTGTGTAGGTGCATAGTCCTATCGATAGTAGGATAGATTTACTACCGGGTTGCGCTCCAATCCAGAATAAATAGATGAAGCTATAAACCGTTACGTTAGGTACGGTTTAAAGCTTTTTTTTTTGTTAGAAATAGAACTCTTACGGAGTTTCCAAGTGGAGTTAAATAGATCATCACTTCGTGGTTAAAATGATCGTTAAACAAAAATCTATTAAAGGTAAATATTTAACAACAATGTTGAAATAAATAAGTTTCAATGATTTACTCAAGATTTTTTTTTAACTTGATCATTCATTCATTCAATCATATTAATAGTAATCGAAGACTCATAGAAAAAAGTACTCATCCTTTCATCTTGATATATTAAATATATTCACACTCCAATGTACAGCAAACTACATAAGTATAAATTAAATTAGTTAGAATGCTTAGTTCTGTCATTTATTGGCTCAATGCATCAGGAGTCATTACTTTATTCAGAAAATATTTATTAACATAATACAAATTAATTATGTTGGATTTGCGATACATTCAACCCCTTAAAGCTATGTTTTTAAATTTTACTTTACAATTATATTGAAAAAATAATAATTATTTATGCTACAATATATAATAGAAAAAAATACCATTTTTGTTGTTATATTGTAATTTATGCAATTTAAAGAGCTTGAATTTAATTCACCCACTAGAACTGCTAGCATTCAAAGAGTCTTTAATAACATAAAATAAACTAGTTTTTATGATGGAGTTTTTTTCAGGAATATGAATTTTTTATGATTAGTTTGTGAACTCACAACTCATTCATTGCTTAAAGTTCCATAATTATTAACAGAATAGGGTGGTGTTACTGTCTCCAATACTTCTATACACTTTTGTTCTCGTTTACATAAAAACAAAGGTCAAGCATATATTGATCTCTAAATTGTGGGACTTTATAAGTGCTAATTTACAGTCACAAATATTTTTGTTGCTGTACTAGTGTGATGTAAAGAGTATGTATTATTTAGGTGATGAATACAAAATGTAGGATTATAAAAAAATATTAAGAATACTTTAATTTTTGAAAAGACTTGATTTTTAATTAAAATTAAACCTGTTAAATGCCTCAGCAAAATAATTTACTCTGTCATTTGAGTTAGAAAAATTAAAGATGAGAAAGAAAAATACTTGAATAAATTATTGAAATATACCAATTGGAATTAAATCTCAAACTAAGTCAATAACTGATGGAATTGAATAAAAAAAAATATTTATTCAATTGATCATGATTTTTTGATCTCCAATTTTTTTTTATTACATTTATCAACAGTAGTAGAAGTAATTTATCATTATTTAAAAGGATTGATTCCATTTTATCCATAATTTAGACATTGGAGTTCCATAACTTGATTGAAAAGAATAAAAGAAACAACCATTTGACTCCAAAGCAGTTTCACTATCAACACATAAATAATATAAGCTAAATTTCGACCATTCAAGTTCGGAAAAAAGAACAGATAAAAACTCATAGTTATATTCAGTATGTTAATAAGTAAAAGGTAATCTGGTTATGTATATATACCTATACATATGTATGTATGTATATCCATTCCTTAAAGACGCATGCAGTCCATTCCAAGATAAGTAAGGACAAAAACACATCATTTAGATAAGGATTAAAATTTCTCTTAGTTTTTGTATCAAAGGTGTTTCCGCCTGATGAGATGACCTATCTAACAGCTTCCGATATCCACGCTATAAAGATATCGCTGATACTCATGACAAAACTTAAAAGTATTTTTCTAAAAGACCTCCAAGAAGTTATCAAATTTGTAGAGTAATACTCCAACACAAGAGACTTAATTCATTGATTATTTTTTTTACTTTTTACTTTTACATTAAAATTGAATTGCTTGATTTGAAACCATTTGCTATACTTGAAGGGCTATTGTTCTCTGCTTTTATAAATATAAATGTACCTATTAGAGTCTTGAAGCTTACATATTCATCATTATTTTAGAGCAAAGCATTTCCAAAGCATTTCAACATTTCTGATGATAAAAAATAATCAAATAATCCAAAGGAATATTCCACACTACATCCAAACAGTCCCTGAATCATAATATCTTTATTCAACTCCATTTTATTAATATTCATTGGCCAATTCTTCTCCTCTTTGCTTTTCTTACATCAAAAAAGGAATTTATCATCAAGGAGATTCTTAGCAACTTTTATGAGACAATGATGGTGGTTAGGTAAATATTAATATTTACACCTATAAAATTCTTTTCATAATAACATTTCAAGTAATTTCAAAAACCGTTGAAGCTATAGAAGATGATGATTATATTGAGATATCATTAGCCACTGGTATGAACTTGAAATAAATTTCAGAGATCATAGAAGATAAATGTTGCCATGACTTGAATGAAATTAAAGTAATTGTCGGGAATTTTTTACACTCAAATATTATTATGAAGTCATATAATACCTTTTATAATTTACGATCAAGACCCTGGAGTAATGGATTTTCGTGTTGACTTCATGATGGACACCATTTTTATTGTGTACTTACTACAGGTGCACACAATTTCAGGTAATCCAGGATAACAATTATTTTGTACAGTCAAAACGAAAACTCCATTATTTATATTAATTTCTATACTTGAAGAAAAAATGACACAATGTTTTATAAATATGTCAGGAAATGTTTTATTTATTTCATAAGATTGAAAAGAAATGGAATAATTATTGGATAAAATTAAACCTGAAATTTGAACGATAAGTGAAGCTATTTTTCTATCATTATTATATTTAGCATTTAATCATGAAATAAATTAACATTTCGCCTAGAGTTATATTTACCATTGATCTATCCTCCTATGCGTGATGATGTATTATTTACATAATTTATTTTACCTACACTGGAAATAGATGTAGTTTGTTAGCATAGTAAAGTCGTGCGAATATAGTTAAAGGTAAATTAAATGTTATTATTAATTTATCTAACACTTATTGTATAGAGAAAATGTTCCCTTTGATTAAATAGAGCAGATAAACATCAATACAAAGAATTAATTCATAGAATTCTAGTATTGGTATTTTTAGTGAAAAAAAAAATGAATAGAAAATTCTTATCAATTTGCACTAAGATCTATTACTAAATGATTATCTAAATATATTTATTAAAGTTCACATATGACCCAATGATTAAAAATGTATCTATAATTTATAATAATTGTTTTTCTTTTCTATTATAAATATTGATCTTAAAATAAAAAAATAATTCACTGTGACTATTTAAAATTTTTATTTTATCAATTAAAAAAATATTACTTATTTACAATCAATTTTTTTCTTAGTGTATCTTAATAATCTTCAATAGAAATTGTGAAATGTCAGGATAAATACTATTCAAGTACATGTAATTTTCATTTACAATGTCAAGTATTGAGAAATAAATGGTTTTATAGAAACGAAAATGAATATGTTCATAGATTTAATAACGAATGTCATGATTACATGAAGCACTTTGAAATGATAGTAAATAATTATATGCAGATAATATTTCAAAGTAATTGAATTTATACATTGATATTATATTGACACTTTAATACATTCTCCTTCTATTTATCTATTACTAAAAGGTTTAAATCATTCCATTTTTTATATTCATTTTCTTTATTCTAATTTTGTTAGAAAGCTGATAAAAAATTTTTCCATCAACTAGATTCAAATTTTTACTGTTTATTAAAAAGAGTTCTATTTTAATTAGGTTTTTAAAAACACCTCTTCATTCATCAAAATTGGAAATTGAAATTTATTTACATTTTACAAATGAAATAGTTTTAAATTTAGAATATTGATGAGTAATTCTGATTTCCATTAAAGTACAGAGCTTTAATTATTTATTCAAAATTGTCTAAACGTTAAAAATATTGATATAAAACAGTTGGTTATAGAAAACTAGTTTGGAAACCAGTCAAAACCATAAAATTAAAAAACTTGAATTTTTTTATGAATCTAATCTTTGGAGATAAAAAACACTCAATTTTTAACATAAAAATAATGAATTGAGAAATGTGAGTGAATTATAAACCATCAACATGAAAGCATGCTATTTCCATTTAATTAATGACTGAATCAGATGCTTTTTTTCTACAATAAAAACTAAATATTTGTTTTAGCAATATTTATTAAAAATATTTCTCTTTAAAGATTTTGAAGATTGTTTTGCTTCAAGATATTTCGATCTCTCTGGGTCTTATAAAAAAAAAGGCCCAGGATCCTTGGAAATAAAATTGACATTTTTACGTTAAATATACACATGTTGATTAATTATCTTCTGTTACTTCGAAAAACATGAAATGATAAAAAAAAAAGAATCTTTTTATTTTCACCCTTGGGAATTAATGGGTTAAATAAACGAAATGTAAATTGATTTCTAATAACTCAAATAATTTTAGGCAAATAATCAATTTTTTAAAATTAAAGTCAATGTTTCAATGTCTAATAATCTTCAATTCTAATGTAGTGAAAAAAAAATTAATCTCAATATAAATACTTTAGTTTAAAAATTTACTTAGTACGTAAAAGAAAAAAATCCATTTCAAATAAAATCAGTTCAACTTTATGACATTTTCTTTCAAGTAGTCATTTCCGTTGCACAATTGATTGTTCACTTCAATTACAAGAAGAGAATAACAATTATTCTCAATTTAATCTAGTAAACTTTTAAACGAAAATCTTCTTTTTAAAGCAAAGAAAAAAAAGTTAACTTCAAATCGATACACAGCTCAAGTTATTTTGTTGGAGAGAAGCGACGGCAGCTGTGTAGCATTGAATGCCGTGTAAAATAACGAGATGACCGTAGGCACGGATGAGATAACTTGGTCTCAATAATTCAGATACCTAACAGCTTGGCCCTGTCCCGTACATTATGTAGTCTCTGGCCCCCCTGTCGTTGCTCCCTCGTGGCCCACCCCTCATAGCTCCCTTTTCACTTGACTTTGCGGCAAAACTGCTCCTCCTTAGCTTTTAAACTGTCAAACATTCACATTCAAACGCTTGAATCACTTCGATCTTTTCATATCACAGTTTCCATCACAGGTTGAGCTTTTATACATAATATTGAGGCTCGAAATATATCGACAGAATACTTAGGAACGATATTTATTCATAGAATACTTGTGGATCAATAAATTCAATTGCTCTTCAACCCACACTAACCTACAATTTATCATAAACAATTTTTCTTGAATAAATAAATGATTGATCACAATATAACAACACTAAAAAATAAAATAAGCTCAATATGAGCTTTTGAAAATATTTTGTATTTAAAAAAACAATTAAAAAATCTCAACAATTCATTGGATATTAAAAAAACATTTTTAGATTTATTTTTAAATTATAAACAATTGATATAAATAAATTGTTTAGTGTTGAAAATTGAAATGTAAAGAGCTATTACGAGGTGTAAGTCAGCCTTGCTAAAGTCAGAAAAATTAAATAAGCATAAAATGTTTAACACCTAAACATGTTGAAACGTCAAAACATTATTGAACTGTTGTTATCATCTCACTTACTACTCAAACAAAAGATTGTACTTGCTTGGCAAGTTGTTTTGAGATTGTAGAATAATTTTATATTGATACTCATTAATAATTTAAACTTTCAAATTTTTGAAGTTAATTAATTTAATGATGAATAATTTAAAATTTCATTTTGAGTCTATGAAAAGTCACTTGATAAATCAATAAACCAATGATATTAAAAATAAAAATACTTAAAATCAGTCCTCAACTTCAGCAATATGAAATAAAAGTGTTGAAATACCTATTAGCTTGATGAGTTTGAATATTAAAACATAACACAGCTTTATCAAGAAAAAACTTGAGAATATTTTTTACTGAAACCATTCCAATTATCACTCAATTCAATTAACCTCAAGTTCCTTCATTCTCATTCATCGTTTAAATTATTTTAATAAATTTGTCACGATACTTTATACGAAAAAATGTATATCTCGTTGATGAAAGAAAAATAAAATGTAATGCGTTTGATGATTAAAGCTGATTAAAAGTAGAGCATTGAATTGACTTACATATTTTATAGTTATTTCATTTTATTCTATAACATTAAGTATATATCAAGTTTACTCCGACAGTTAACTCTTTCACTGTCTCTACTTTAATTCTTGCATCGTTAACTCAAAGCAGTAATGACTCCAATAAAGATAAGCCATTTTTAAAATTTTTCGAGAATAATCAGTAAAAAGAGTAATAAATTTTTGAAATAATAAAAAGTTCTTGAATTAAATCATTCAGAAAACTGTAAAGTTTCATTTCAATATAACTCAACTCAACAATCATTAACTAATTTTTTTTTATTGCGAAATAATTTAAAAACAATTAAAATAAAATTTAATTGAACATTTCAACTTCTTGGGTATAATAATCAAATTCCTGAATGTGTCCCAACAAGTTAGCTAGCAAAATGTTATTCGTTCAAAACAAGGATAAGCATCCATCCTAAGATACTTACAGCTGATTTGTTCAACGAACATCAAATCATCAGCAGGAGAGGTTTAAAGAAATTTAAATCTACAGACCTTATTGATTGCTTCAATAATTAAAAACCAAGTTAAATCATTGTTTATTCACTTATTCTTTAAAACAAAGGAGTGACTCAATGAATGGATCTATTTATTCATGTCACCAACAATAAATCAAAACAATTACTCATTTCTAAAATAATAACACATTGTAATTTATTTAAAATAAATTAAAAAAAATGTTATCAGTTTTAAAGTAGAGACAACAATAAAGCTAAATATTGAGTAAAAAAATTTAAAAAGTATTTATGAACATTAGATTTAGACAAAGTCTATCACATTTTCAAGAATTCATCATTGGCAGTTTTAATTTAAGAAAGTTAATTACCCAAGAATTTTTAATCCATCACAGACCTTTTTTTTAATCCCCAAAGTTCCTTTTAAGATTGATTAAACTTATCAGTATAGATTTGTACATTAATTAATAATTGGCAAACCTGTTCTTATTGTCGAGTGAGTGAATAACATGAGCCTTCAACTAATTAAAATCCATTTAAATAAGAAATAAACGTGCGATACATTATATTTCATTGGTATTTATTTTTATCATCATTGATACTGAGAAAAGTCAGTGCTCTATATTAAACTGTGTATTCTTTATAAATATGTCGGTATAGAGTCCTGTGTGTAATTTTTTTGTCTAATAATATACTACTGGTAGTTCTGAGTTTAAATTTTCTAGGAATTTTAGCTAACGCGTAGTACATTGGTTTCAAATTTGTCCGACGCGATAATCGTCCAAGTATAGTCTAAACCGCAAATACTAAATACGGACACGCGATGATCGTAAAAAATGAGTGGAGCTAAGTTAAATTACAGGAAGATGTCTCATGGTAAAAACGAAAGCCAAGCATAGTTAAAACCATGAAATAGATACACATATGAATCTTTGCTAAAAAGCAGGACCATCAACAACAGAGTTTGGTGATAATTCCAGGGTAACAAATGATGCTTTAAACCCACGAATTGAACCGCATAGTCTCTTTACCATTTCTTTTCTTCTTGATTGACTCTTTGTAACAGCAGCAGAAAATATATATCCTATATCGTTTATTAACTTGCTCGTGCGTTTGAAGAACCAGTTTTATACTAATGATTACTCTTGGAAAACTTAGAAATTGGTTCAAATATTCAGAGAAACTAATATCCAACTACTTTACAAATAATAAAAATTATGATATATTCCATTTTTATGTTAATCCTTTCTTTTTCTTACCAGAAATTATTCAATAAAAAAAAAAAAAGCATTTTTTTCACTTCCTTCCAAAGGTTCGCCAAGACCTTTTTTCAGTTAACTAGCACATATTCAACAAGAGAAATATATATTTATCTATCGGAAAGAATTAGTATTATTGAAATGAATATGTATATACTACTTCCAATTAATTATTTAACCGTAAATGTTTTTTTATCTATAATTGTTATTGCAATGTTAATTACATGCAGTCATGCATGAATACATTTGTTTATTTAAAAGTAATGTATCACTTTCGAACTGATTAATAAATATTTTTACTGATACCATTTGTGAGATAATATTTTAATTAATCACTTTGCTGCATTGATTTCAGTTAAAATATGCAATCAAATAAATTATCTTTTTTGTTCATTTTATCATTTAACTCAGAAGATTTTTTAATTAGTATTGATTCATCATATTAATAATTAACAAACAGCCTGAGTCATCAATTAGTGATCAGCTATTTTTAAATGATGCACAAAACACTTGAAAAATCATCAATCTTTTCAAAATAAATTAATTGATTTGTTAATAATTTATAATTATTTTTGTAAATATATAAAATATATTAGACACCTGGTCTATGAACATTAGTTCTTTTTTTAAATAATAATTATCGTGGAAGACAAGAAATAGTTGTAGTTAACATCATATGGTGCTATCATAAGACACCAACACCAGTTGAGTAGTTGATATTTTCTATTTAAGATAACTAGAAATTGCTTTAATTTTTGATGGATCTTTATCAGATCTTCAGGAAAATCTGTAGAAGAGTCCAAGAATATCTATAGATCTAGAATAGACATGACTATTCCTATTAATGAGTCATTGATATATTCATACTTGTAACTAACTTTTCTATTTAACTAATAAACAGAATTCAATAGCAAATAGCATTCAATGGTTATAATTCTCTAAATTTTGCTGAAAACGATATCAACTACTCTACTTTTTCTATTGGACCTGTTCATGATTTACAAATGAATGAAACTTCTTCAAACATTGTTCATCGTGTTTAGTAACAGTATTTAAAGATTTAATTAAGAATAATAAAATAGTTATTAAGATTATTTATAATAAACTTGTGTTCATAGACTGATACATCAACAACTTTATCAAAGAAAAAGTTACGTATGTTTCAGGCGACAAACAGCTGAAGAAAGAGAAGCTGAAAGACAAGCAGCAAATCGACTGATGCTTTCACTTCAAGCTGAAGCATTAGGCAAAGTTGGTTATCCTGGAGGCATAGCAAGTCATGCAGCCAATGCTTCAGTATCAAGTCTCGAGAGTCAATCGACTGCGCCAGCTCTTGGACACTCAGTTAGTCAATGGGCCCCACCATATGGACCTTCACAAGCTCTTGCAGAGCCAATTTGCTAAATTTTTGGATAAATTCTAAAATAATCATCAGTGCTGGCATATCTTTTTATAATCATTATAAATAATAATTATAATTATATTATAGTAATATCTTATAGCTCTATGATAGATTATGATCTGTAGTAATTAATGAATTATGTGATGTCTCAAACTATGTACGTGTATATATACAATTTATATATATATATATATATATGCATACATAAAGTGTATTTAAACAGATAAACTGAAATGCGGTAGCACCTGCGTAAAAAGAACAAGTACAACTGTGATTTCTAATACGATTTTTGTCTTAAATCATCATAGCATGGTATAAAAATTATTTAGATGTTTTTTATTGTACATTTTACAATTTTTTTGTTCCTCTAGCTGCTGTCTAACACATTGAGAGAAGTGTTTTTCTTAAATAAAAATAAATAATGTTTGATAATAAATTATTTGCACTACTCATAATCAATGATTTGTTTCAATATGTCTTAATAAAAATCCAAAAATCACAGAGTAAAAAAATGAATTATTTTTTAAGAATTTGTTCACTTTGTTTCAAAGCAAAATAAAAATTTTTTTAATTAAAGATTTCATTTTCTTCTTTTCTTAGTAATAATTTTCACATTAAAAAATGGTTTAATTTTAATTTTAAGTCTAATAAAAATAATAAAAAGTACAATTATAAATATTTTTACAATTTTTTTCTGTATTAAATACTCTAATTCTCATTGTTGTTAAATATTTTCACAAAGTAACACCCTATACATCATTATAAATTATCAATTACTCATTTATTTTCACCAACTCAATGTAAAAAAAATTCATTGTTCTTTAAGAAATCATCACAGTCTTGAATTCATCATTGTCTAACATTAATTTACATTAATTAATTATCAACCCACTTATCTACTACTTTATGAATCATTTACTATGAAATTACACTTTCACAATTATTTGCAAAACAATGAAAAAAAAATTAATTTAATCATCAAGCAAAGCAAAATCATTTATTAACTTTGACCAAACTCTTCTCTCAGTGTTGATATAAAAACATGCAGCTAACGTTAACGTTTAGGGACGTGAATTGTGAAAGCATTTTTCTATTTTCAGTTCCTGTCATCCTTCTCGAATTATGACAGCATCCGGCGCCTTTTTTCTCAATTCTCATAATAGTTTTATTTGGTCATAACAATCCCTGTATCTTCATTACTCTCTTCCTTATTTTCAATCCTAGATGTTCGTCTTCTCTCACCGGATGTGGCCACGTTTACTACCTATAATTGCAGAGGAGCTACGACCTGCCATCCTGCCCAATTATTTGGAGACAAATGTTTGTCGGCAATAGCAACACTCATATAAAAACATCTCAATAGTAGTATAAGAGTTAATTGTTCAGGCTTTGTATTTACCATAACTTTCATTCTCCAACTCCATTACAGTTACTCAATAATTACTTGATTTAGTCTATTTTTCGCGTCAGCTGGTTAAGTGATAAAAGGAAGTTTATCAAGAAATCGATTTAAGGATTAATTCCCTTCTATGAATAAATCGAAAAAGTAATACTTAAAAAATAATAAAATTGTATATCTGTAAAATTTTGAAAATTATACTTGTCCTGTTGGTTTTCGTCGACAGCCTGACGCTCGGCAAAACCAAGGCCTTTAATCTATAGCCGGAAATAGCGGTTCAGTGTTCTTTTTCACTTTGTTTCTCTCATTCGTTTCTTAGTGTCTTTTAGATTCATTATATACCCAACAATTGATGGTAACGATTTGTTTCCCAATCTCCAAAAAAATGCCCCTGACTTACACAAAAAGTCAACGTTCATCAGAAATGAATTTATTTTTATTTATTTGTTCATTTGTGATTACCCAATTTCATAATGACTGCTTATTAAATTCATTTAAATTTGTCAATGACTCTAAATCTTGACCTAGATCTTATCAGTCACTTTTAAAAAATTATGTCTCATTTGTACGACACTTTACTTATCTACATTGAAAAACAAACTTATTGTGCACAAGTGATATTTTTTTTTTAATAATAAAATTAACATTTTGAAATGTTACGAAAGCCAAGGCTTAAGTACAAGTAATATTAAATTATTTCTTGCTTTCTGAGACACCACTAACCTTAAAAAAAAATGTTAATTTCAAAAAAATATTTCACTGCGATTATTGAAAATTTTGATTTTATTTTAAATCACTGAATTAGCTTCCTAATTGTTCATTCATCTCCATGTAATTCTTTTAAAAATTATTATAAACAATTAAAGGCAGGTATATGTAATTGAACAGTAAATAGAATTTTTTTAAACAGATAAATAAATAATAATTAGATGTATTATTAAACATTAGACATTACGAACAAACGATCGTGACACTTGTTAATTCATCACGTACACAAATGTATACGAGGGGAAGTCAGCGTCCCGCGTGCGTTCGATATAGCGCAGATACAGGTCCCACAGGACGCAGCATACGCCCCTCGAATTAATCCTCGATCATACATCAGAGGCATCCCCACCAAGTGCGCAAACGCCCTGGTGAGAAAAGCACAACCATCCACCCATTGTTACTCTTGCGAATGCGCATCATGCGCACGTGCCCACCTTTTCCCTCTTTATTCGACCACACGCGGGACGACTACCAGCATAGACCCCGAATGGGTACTGGAGTGTCTACCGAATTAAAAACTAATCCAATATTAGCTCCAGTCTGGTCTGGCAATTCGAGGTCCACAATTATGCTTTTCCCCTGGGCTGTTCGAAATGTCGTTACACTCCTCCAATCCTAGTACATGCATACAGATGGGGATGTGTTAGTAATGTATAAAATTAGTACGCGCTATGAATGCAACTATTTCAATTATTTTGTTGGAGAATTAAACCTGGATTTACTGGTTGTATTATTGAAAGTTAGTTCTAATCTTATTGCAGATTCAAATGGTTGAGAAATATTTTGGGTTTCAAGTTTATGAGAATTCGATGTTGAATTAAATAAATAAATAAATAAATAATAGAAATTAGTCAATTGAAACTGGCTTTTGATAGCTTGATCACATTAGAAAAAATTCAGAATAGGGAAGGTCTTAGGATGATTCATTTCATCTTCATCAGCTTTTTTAAGTAATCAATGGGTCTAAAAGATTAAAAACCTTACAATAATTTTATTTCTATTATTTTCAATTATTCTAATAAGTTAGAAAATTATTATTCACTAAATAAATCATTTACGGATTATCGTATCAAATAAATCCTTCTTTATAAATGATTAGTAATGTGAGTCTAAGCTTAGAACAGTCAGGAATCAGTCATTCAAGTGTTCAAGATCATTGAAAACAATTGGTTTTTCATTAAAGTTTATAAAATGTTTGTACAGAAATTTAACCAAGTTGAATGTGTTTAAAACACAATCTGAGATTAGTTAGATCAAGTTCAGCAATGGACCCATTATTTAGTATTAATGGAGAAATAACAATTGACCCGTAACCAGATAGGAGCCATGATTACTGAGAGGCTTTACTATTGTTGCAGAATCTCTCGTGGGATACATTGGTCGATACTCATTTATGGTCACGGGAGGGTTAATCCACCTTGCTATTTCTCTCTTCATCTCTAGTTCTCTCTATATCCACTCTCAACACTATTCACTGAACCACGATTAGATTGTATTATCGGCTGTCAAAGTAACATGTCATCACGAAACCGTATATTAAATTTGTTAATCATCAAATCAAATGATCAATCATCAAATCAGGATGTTGCTCATTCGTTCTCTAAAATTAGTTCAAATGTTTTGATAGAATTGAACTGAAAAAAACATTTAGAATATTTTATTATGAGCAGTGGAACAATTAAATATAAGATGAAAAATTAAAAGTAAAATATTTGTTCTACAAGACAGATGTGTATCATCACTAACTGTGGTACAAAATAATTTTTTAGTAATTATTCCAACTCTCATCAATCATACAAAAAATAATAACACATAAATTGCAATAACCTCATCAAAAATTAATCCTCACCTTATATCCTAACAAAAAACCTATTCCTTTATAATTCAGATGAGTAAATATCTCAATTGATGAAAGTACATAACTTCTGTGTTGTATCTCAAGTTATACATTACTTAGACAATTGAGTATTATTCCCGAGAGGATAGCAGTATGGAAAAACGTGGGGTGCACACACAAGGACATGATGTAATACAGAATATAAGAAAAAGTATTGGTGTGCAAGTAAAAGTTCTACTACAGGTATTAATACTTAATATAATTAAACTCGTCCCCAACTTATCTTCGATAATTGGTTTCTGATTGGCGACAAAGTTTTAAGTGTATTACGATACAGTAGTCTATGAACCTTTTTAAGATGTCAGCAACATGATAAAGCCTTTTTTAATAGCAATAATAAGTAGATGGTGGTAACTGTAAATGACGTGAGAATCAAAAAAAGTCGACAGTGAATAATGACTGATATGAAGCTTTCATTTACAATGTAACGACATTTCCATCCCTATTTCTTTCCTGCTCTTTCAATTTTTATTTTCATCAGCATCATATTTTTAAAATAAGCTGATAAAAAATGTATACCCAAGACGTATCGACCTGGCAGGAGTTCACATTGATAAATAATGTAAGATTATTTTAATAGCAAGGAATATTAAGTTCAAAAAGAAGCATATAAAGGGCTGAATGTCTTAAGTATATCAATTGAATAAATACATAAAAATTCATGTGGATAATTATGTAAAATAAAAGAAGGTTCAGTTTAAAAAGATGATATGGTTGGTAGTATTGATAAGTATCGAAATTGCACCGCAATCGTATTCGATAATCCATCGACTCATTCTGTCTTTCCACGGTAGAGCTTCACTCCATCTTGCTGTTGACAGAGAAAATCCTCCGTGTTCAGCATTACCAGCTACCCCGATCTATCCACCGTGGCCCAGCCGTCCAATTAGGCCGGCGAAAATTTAATTAACGGCCGACGAGGAATTGATGAAAACTGAATGTCAGACAGAAGATAAATGACTCTTCAACGATGTTGAAGTATAACTATGATGGTAAGTATGTAGCTTAGTATATAAGAGGTATACATTTGACGAAAGTAATTTCATCTGATTGTGTTGATAAAATATGCAAGAGTATTGGAATAAAATTTTCCAATAATAATTCAATTTCCTCCAATTAATTTCTCTGTTTTAACAACACAAACCTGAAATTTATCATTGTGAATAAGTTAACTGACGTTTTACAATTATATCTACAACTTTAAATAAAAAGAATGTTGGAGACATTTCAAAATTAAATCAATAGCTGTTTTAATTGAATAAACTAGATAAATTTTTTCGAGTAAAGCTTTATTTAAACATTGATAAAAAAATTAATCAATTCAATAAAACAGAATTATTTTTCAAGCATCACAATATTTATTTCATTTCATCTAATTGATAAGTTGACTTCATTGATGTGAAAGAATGCAGCAACTCTTGGTTCAACAACTCATTCAAGTTAGCTATTAAGATCTTGATGTTAATGTTGCTATTTAAATCAAAATAATGGATCTTTATTAAATTATCAAATGTTCAAGTCTAGATTCATAGAATCACTGCTTTACCAGATAAATGTCTTGAAAAATCAATGAAACAAAATGATAAAAAACTAAGAAATCTTTGTCTAAGAGTAATTATCTATTCCATCAGCAACATTTCATTAGTGTATTGAAAAAGCTTTTTCAACTCTCCAGGATAATACTCTATATAAATTCATGAATATTATATAGTTTTATGATGATTAATCCTTTATGATGTCACATAATTATCAACATTATTATCATTATTATCTTCATTAACAGTTATATGTCGATAGTGATTGGGTACCTTTCCATCTTTAAATGCTTTCGCTATGAAACCCAGTCTCTCACAAGGTAAGAAGTAAATCTAAAAAATATTAGTTGAATGTAGTTATAAATAAACAACAAGAAAATGATTATGTTTAAAAAGAAATTATTTAATTTATACTTACTTGTTCATCACCATCATCTTTCTGAAGAAGCATTCTTAGTTTGTGAAAAGCACAATAGCTAATGGCAGGGTCAATGAATTGATTGCCATCAGTAACCAGATGATTACCTTTAATTTCCATTGGTAAACCAGCTCCAAGTTTTGAATTATCACGTTTACCATTTGTCCAACCTCGACTGTATTGAAACATCTGACAAGTAGCAGTAATCATCATTGATGACAAGACAATTAAGACACACGACAGATAAGACATCTGTTGAATGAAATCCAATTATGTCCACAATGTTATTGTCAGTAAGAAGAAATAAATTTATTTATTAATGACAGAAAATTACTATTGCAGTGCATCTCATCAATTTTGTGGGATATTCAAATACATTAGATTTAAAAGTTTTTGGGGCACGACTACGGTTTCCGTGACGCCACGAAATGACAATGAATTTCGATAGAACAGTCCAAAATAAGATGAAAATGAAGAATAAAATATTTTCATATCTCACTTAGTTTTCGAGATATTGATACTTTAAATTTTCGGTTTATATGGGCTTATACATGGGTATAATTTTGGACTACAGAATTAGAGGGTTCTCTCCGGTGGCGGCCTTCGGCTGCACCGTTTAATGAAAAAAAATCACCCTGCAAGTACATTGTACCAAGTTACAACAATTTTGCGAGTCAAAAAAAAATCGCGGCGCCACGGAAACCGTAGTCTACCCTGTTTTTACAATTGATTTTAAAAAATATTTTGATAATTAATGTTTTTCTAAAACATAGTTTCAACCCAAAAGCTATCACTTTAAAGAAAAGCATCCATAAATACAAGTTTTGATAAGTAGCCAGCTATGAATAATTTATCGTCTATAGACATATAAATATTTTTCTTCTGATTCATTTCAAATCAATGACAGCGAGTTGGTATAGAAATTTAAACATAGGAGCCGCGAAATGAAATTAAAACTTGAAAAATTCTCAAACATCTACACATTAAAGTGTTGTGTATTGAGTGTTTATATGGCCAAGAAAAAAATTTAATTCTTTAAAGGGTGCTCTGACGCTAATTTTGAAAGGCCATTAACGCTACCCGTGTCCTTGGTCATTAAGATAAGAGTAAGTGCTACTAAGTGTCTTGCCGATAAGAGACAGGACGAGTGTCTCTGTTGCTTAGATGCTTAAACATACTGTCTTTTAGTCGTGTATTCGTAAACGTCAGATAAATACACTGAAACGTTTTAGGGATAGATAGATCACGTCAACAAGGCCTATATCGTAAATGCACTGGCTAATTCATGAAAAATCAATCCCAAAATGCCAATAAATCACTCGACTGATTAAAATAAAATACAAAACCATATATGTACACATATTCAAACGATACTGATAATAAAGCACACCAATAATTAAGTAATGTACAAGAATGGATTTAAATAACAAACATCAACATCTTTTTTTTCAAAACATCATCAAGCTCTTTTCTTACCTTGAAGTACAGCATGAGTTTAATTTTAATTATTCTATTTTCTTTTAATTAAATAAATTATTAGTTGATGATTTGATTGTTACGTAGGTGTCTGATAGCAACAACAGAGAATAAATAATGTTATTTGGTAGAGAATAAAAAAAATAGATTTATTGAATGCTATTTAGCATAATAGTCTATGAAGAAAACACTATGTTGCCAGTTTAAATTCTACAAAAGCAATGTGCTAAGTGAAGAGCCGCGAAGCGTCTTTATAAGACAACCCCCACGCATATTCTCCTCCAATACTGAAGAAAACCCCTACATTGAGAGAATACCAACCCTGTAGGTTCAAAATTATTGTGATTATTTGATAATAGTGCACAAAGTAGAAACAACACATCGTCAAACATGAGCTTGTTATTAGAATTTAATCATTATTAGGTGATATTGTGGAAACGTCTACCTAATAACTTTGTTTCTATTGAAAATTTGGGGTGTGATGGAATGATTATACTTGAGAGAGTTAATTGGTGATCAAGAACCTAGATGATATTGTGCTGAAGTTTCCATTGAGAGGGAAGAAGAAAAAATGATGAAGCGTAACTGGATAAGTAATATTCTTTCATCATTTTTTCACGATTAACATTGACTGCACCAATATCGTAATCATATTAGAATTTCAATTACAATAATGGGATTTTTTTTCCTTTATTCTATTCTTATTTTCTTAATAAAATAAATAACACGTGTTTCATTATTGAAATTGGAATTTTCTATTTTACAAAAGATCTTTCTTATTGCTGCTTAATTTTTATTGTGGTAGAGTTGAGAGAGGTATTATTTTTATGAGTGTTTGTAATTTGTAATTAATTCAATTCTTATGGAATCGAAACATTTTTGATTTTATGGATCGTTGAAATTAATTTTATTGAGTCTTTCATTTTCTTCTTTGGAAAATGTTAATGGAATAAATTTTATTATTTAACTTTTTTTTTCAATGAATCTCATTGCTAGAAAATTTTAAATATCAAAATAGTACTGTAAGTAATTTTTGAACAAAAATTTTTTTTATAGTAAATTAACCATATTAAATAAAAAACGGCAATTAATCAACTTTCATAGTTTAAAAGAGACTCAATTATTTATTATTTATTACAAAAAAATAATTTTTTTTCTTCTAAATAATGAAATATTAAAAATATTGTAAATTAAAATGTATCATAATAAATAATAATTTATTTAATAGTTAACTGTTACTATGTTTAAATAAATTTATTCACAAATTAGGTAAAATGGTAGCACATGTAATGATTTTATCAGAAAAAAGATTAAAAATATCAGCCAACAGTTGGTGGAGAAATAAAGAATTAATTACAGCCAACTGCTGAATAATTTTTGAATATTAATTAATTTTTTTTTATACCTATTCAAGGGAGCTAGAACGAATGAAGGCTTAAAATAAATACTTTTACAACTTTAATAAAACTGAAATGAATCCTTATATATATATATAATTTCATGAGAACAACGTTATTTTTTTTTATTGAAACTATAATATCATCTAGCATCATACCGTAGTTTCAATAAAAAAATCACGTAACAATCTCATTAACAGTTAAGATAAGCCAATTAATTTAATTGACTTATTAAAATCATCTGTTAACTTTTTTTTAATTATCGCCATTTCTTGTGAAATCTATTGTTAAATAATCAATTAATATACTTTTCTTTATCTTGCAGATGTTTCATTTCCAACACCATATTTGATATACTGATATATGGCGTAAATAATATTAAAATCATCTAAAATTTGAATAGATTCAATAAAATCAACACTCATTAATTCGAATTTCATTTAATTGTCCGCACATATTTAATAATTCATATTAATCTGATTACTCCCAAATATGTTCTTAATATTAAATTTTAATTTAATTAAACTGCAAAAATTTTTTGTAATATTTAAATCAAAATAAAATACAACGTTGCAATAAAGTGAGAACGAATTTTTTCAATGATAATTAATATTTATAATCAGATCTCAGAATAGTTTTTATGAGAATAATTTATTCAATCTGGATAGATCGTTATTTTAAAAAAATTTGCAATTTATAAATGTCGAGTCATAAGAAGCAATTGAAATGCTTCGTACAGTAGAGTACAGAGAGCGTTAATAACATTTTCTAGAAATTTTGATATTAAATAAAATTTTTTTTTGTTTAACAATCCAAAAGGAATAATTTTTAACACATGATGCAAAGTTTTAATTTCTAAAGTGTGTTAAAATGACACACTTAGGTTTGTAATACAGTATTTTAAAATATTTAAATTCAATAATAATTTATAAAAAATAATTTTAAATTGATTATTTTAATTATTTGTATTAAACCAAAATGAAAAGGCACAATAATCATTTTTTAACTAATAATAATCGTGTTTATGTAATTAAAAAAATATTAATTATTTAACAAAAATAATTTTAAATCAGTCGGTTACAAAGGAAAGTTGTTATCTCTGTAATGAATAGAGGATCACTTTTTATCCATTTGTCGACACATAATCGTCTGTAGAAATTCGAATAATTCCATTTTACATAAATCTAAAGGAAATACATACTCTTTTTACACTAGATTATTCTTTGTACAAGAACAATATCAGCGATTTACTGATGTAAATGAGATTCCTCGTGAATCATATCAAAAGCTAGAAGAACATTCAACTCATTAAAAACTTAATAAATAGTTGCAATTAACTCTTGAACTTTGAAATTAAATATTAATAATGATTTAACTTACGTAATTAAATTTAAATTGTAAATTAACGTAAGAACATCTTTGTTATTAGTTTTTAAATAAAATATATCTGATAACTATGTGTATTATTTACCTTGAATACTTAATTATAATCTTTGTCCATACTTATAAAAAATATTTCATTTAGATACTATGGTAAATTTATTGTAGATAATTTTTATCTCGAGTAATTATTGTTTTTATGACACATTGATTGAATAAAATATAAATTACATTATTGTCTTCACAATAAATACCTTCAAGAAAGCTATAAAACCCAATCATAATAATTTATAACCTTAATAATATTTCTAGGTCATTATTATTCTTTTAAATTAAACTCTAGTGGTTTTTACATTTTAATTTCAGATGTAATGAATTTTTAAATCTCATGCTGTATTACCGATATCATTTTTACCAACCGATTACCTTTTCATTAGTTCTCTCAATTTCACTCCTCGACTAGACGGCGCTAATGTCTGATATAAAAACTAAAGTCACGTTTTTTAACTCATCGACTCCACTATAGCGGTATACCCGCATCCTGTGATTTAAAACCCACCACAAAGAGTGAAATAAACGCATGCGCAGACACCTATACTTGGACAGTTGGTTGGAAATTGCTATAGCTGTGACTAGTGTCACAGATGTTCAAGTTCTCATTTCTCATTGTGCATTTCATTAAGCTTTCTTTATTCGTACTTAAAGTCATTAAGTAGCCATTTAAGCAACGACACAATCATAATATTGTCAAATAAATAGTGAAAAAAGTAGTTTTATAAATATGAACGTTCAATAAATAACAAAAAAATGAAACAGATAAGGTATTGGTGTGTTTCTGTGCATTAGCTCTACATTGGGCGTCGCTATGACGCAAGTAGAAGGTGCGCGAAAGTCGTAGTGATCGGTGCAGGTCCTCGATATTATTTTGACTGATTCCAATATTTAGAACAACAATGGAGTCTATCAGAAAGTGGTTTTACAGACCTAAAGTAAGCTTAATATTATTTAATCATAATTGTAAATTTTATTATAAAGAACATTAGGGGTTTTTTTTTAACGCTGATCTTACTTAAAATTCTTTTTTCCTTTGTGTTATTAAATTTCCTATATCTCCCGGATTACACCAATACTTTCCTTTCTTCTGACTATTATTATCTACATCGCAATGTCTACGATTGCAAAAGTGTGAAAAATAGCTACTAATCTAATGATGGCATATGTTTTTATTATGCCCACCTGTTTTATCTATAATCACACGTTCTCAGTGTGAAAGTTTTCGCACACTGAGTCGTCAAGTGATAAGAGAAATACTTCAAGATGATATATAATACGCCAAAGCACAAAATGGTATTTTAAATATGATGATAATAACTTGTTTATTGAAGTATTATTTATATTTATTAACAATTTACATTGAAAATATTTCTTTATCTAAAGAAACATCTCATTTTTTCAACCACACTCTAATGTAACAATTGTTATTATGAATGCCTGAATAAATTTTAATTAAAAATAAACAGACATTTGTACCATTGAAACCTCATTATCTTGTATTTATACTGTTTTTAATTTTGTTTTTAATAATTTAATTTTATTAATAATAAAAAGATCAAATTTATTAGAAAAATCATCTGATCGGTTGTGTTCAAAAGTCCAGAGGAAATTATTTTGATCATAATTTCATCATTAAAACAAAGACTGATGGCAATAAAAAAAATCAACTTTTGGGAATATTTGTACAAAACACTATGAACTTTTCAACTTTTCAAATAATTTTTTTCAGAAGCTGAGAGTTGGGGATATTGATTTTTGATAATAAAAATTGCTTAATCAAGAAACTGATCAGTAATAATTCGAATCAATTAATAAAAAAATTTTAATAATGAACTAGCATTCCAGATATTTTATTTAATAAGAAAAATACCTGTTAATATTTTTTTAATGTGGTAAGAACAAATGAAGAATGCTTTGATAACATAATGACTTCCTTTCTTAAATTGTTGAAAGTGCTTCTCAGGCAATTAAGATATAGGTTGTTAAAGATATTCACGTAACTTCACAATTATATTTGACAATGTAGTGTTTATAAAATATGTATATTAAGATAATTACAAAATTCTCACACTCCAGCAAAGTATACAATCAATATTATCTATTAGGCTCATCCGTCTTTATCGAGGTCAATAATATGAGTTTACGGTAGTTCAATAAGTTTCTTCTCCAACTTATTCTCTTACATGTATTTTTATTACGTACGAATAAATAAACGTGACATGTAGTTCAAGTGAACATAATGTAGTAAAATGGTCGGTATTACGATAAAAAAATAAGTAATTTAAGCAAACTACCCCGCGAAGAATGACTCACTTTGCAAATTGATTGCTACTTGACCGACATGATTATTAACATCATTATGTCAATGCTGAATGTTGTTCGATTAGAGCATTAATATATTGAAATCATAAAAAAGTTAACAAAATCTTTATTCGTCATTGACAAACAATGAATTAAAGAACAAATAGACCGTCAAGTAGAGTCTTGAAGCTTAAGAAAAAGAATGATACCAGTTGACACAATAAAAAATTTGTAATATTGACTCTTTAGAAGTGACCTAGAAAAGACTTTGATGAAAATGAATAGTAATATCACAGCATGTTTAAATGATTCAATTTTGACTTGAAGCCAAAATTGGCACTATTATTGTTAATTAAATGACACAGGAACTCGTCCAATTTTTCGTAAAATAAAGATAATAAACTAGACACAAACTTCTTTTTAGCGTTTCAATAATTAAATTAGCTGGTGTAATCAATGATTTTCATTAAAACAACGTAATTTTACTCACAAATTAGTAGCGAAACTAAACAAAGAACTCGACTAACTTGAATTTGACTAAAACAGAATTACCATTGCTGTTGATATTCATTCTTATGAAATTATTTTAAAATTCAACACCACCATAATAGAGAAACAGTTATGAGATCATCATGTAAAATAGCACTTTTTCAGTTATCTGTTACTTTCTTATCACGTTAGGACGAATATTAACTGTTAAAAACAAGATCGTCAAAATTGTATTATCATTCCAGAGAAGATATATCATTAAAAAGTAATTAATTCGAAATATTATCTTGAAAATTTTCATTTAATTATTAATTAAACTATAAATATACTGTCAATTGAAAAAGAAAAACAAAATAAAAGCTCAAAATAAATTGAATTTTAATAATTTATCGTATTAAATAATTAAAAGTGGATACAAGAGAAGGATTATCATCAATTTAAATATAATCCAACAATTTAATTAATTAAAAATAAATATTTAGACTATAATTAACCTTGCTATTTTCATCACTTTATTTCATAAATAATTTCAAGCTTTTTTCGCATTCAAAAACGCTACCAATTAAATAGTTTTTATTCTTTAAATCAATGTTAATTATTGTTTTCTAGAGGGACGATACGAGTTTATTGGCCCAATTCTTCTATGCAAATGAAGCACTTACAGCACTTGCGTGTGAACTTGACTCATTTGATGGTCGTCAAGAGCCTGAACGCTGTGCTACACTCGTCAACCAACTACGTCATTGTCAAGATAAAGTATTGACAATATGTAATCAGATAATGGATGAATTAATACCAGACTGTAGAGCTAATCGGGATTTTCGAGTGAAATTTCCTGACGACGTAATGCAGGAAAATCTAGCTGGCCAACTGTGGTTTGGTGCTGAATGTCTTGCTGCTGGATCCTCAATAATGAATCGAGAAGTTGAGAGTTCGGCAATGAGACCACTTGCTAAAGCACTTACGAAATCCTTGGAAACTGTGCGAAATTTACTTCGAGAACATGCACTTAAAGGGCACACCAATTTAAAGGTAGTCATTAATTCTAATAATAATTGTTAGCCATAAAGCACTTATCACTAATTGAATGGTTGGTGAATTTATTTTTCAGGAGTTGTATCAAACCCACAATCCTTTAGAGATGGAAAAGTTAATTGAGTCACTTAAAATATTCGACCGATTATTTGCTGATTTTGAACTATGCTATGTCGCAGCAATGGTCCCAGTAAAATCAACGAAAGAGTATGAGCAACAAGAACTTGTCTGTGTTTTATTCTCCGAGACATTGCAAAGAGCACTCGAGCGTGGCTTGCTTAATCAAGCTGATGTAGATAATTACGACCCAGCTTTAATGTTTACCATTCCCAGATTGGCTATAGTTTCGGGTCTCCTTGCTCCTCCTGGTGGACCTCTGTGCCTCAATTCGAATGATACTATTAGCGAGATGTTTAGACCATTTAGGGTAAGGACATAAAATGTTGATTTCACTAAAGAAAAACTTTCCAATGCCTAAGTGACCCAGTAAATATTGATTATTTCTAAATAAATCTCGATTGGCTTAGTATTGATTTATAGATGTACGTAAAATTGGTAGTAGAGTAGCTGAGTAAATAAATATTTGAATTTTAAATTCATATGTATGGTTCTAGTAATTGATAAAAAAAATTTCTATTCGTAAAGCTTAAAAAAACATTTAATATTTCAAAAATATTCGATTAACTACTATTAAAAGTTTCAAAAATAACAGCAATATTATTATGATTATGCTTTCAATTTGTGAATAAACAGAGCAATAGAAAATGTAACAGATAGATCAGTTCTGGTTTAAATGATAAAACGTAATAATTTTTATACGTTCGTAAAATTTTTGATAACGCGTTATATCTTTATTACTTTCAAAGAAATTTACTAGATGAGAGTTTTATTTTAATCAATAATTTAATAGCAAAGATTGCTGTACAAAATTCTGAAATTCATGTATCATAAATAGTGGATGTTTATATTTACAGAGTCCTAAAATTAGCTATATCGACTTTTATGTTTATTTTTACTTTCTTTTTAATTACTAAATAAAAATGAAATTACTAACAGAACATAAATAATTATTTTCCATTATTAGTTAATTTTTTTAATCAACCTAAAATCAAATACTTTTGTTTTATTACAGAATTTATTATTAAAAATCCGAGAACTTCTGTGGACTCTTAATAGTCGAGAGCTTTACATGTTGGAGAAACTTTTGTGTTCTAACGAGGAGCCAAACGTTCCGATATCTCCCGCAACTAGAACAGCATGTCAACAAGAATTGGAGAAATTTGTGTATAATTTTTATACTGATTATCCAAATTGTAAAAATTTCGTAGTAGATTTTTACACCATAACGAAAAATAATGGAACAAATATGGATGAAGTGGCTAATGACGTAGTAGAAATTTTAAATCAGCAAAGTCCTAAAACCAATCAACAAACTGAAAATAATTCGCAATTAATACACAATAATGAGGAGCAAGAGAATAGTGATAGAGGAAATCATTTAGAATGTTCCATCACATGTAGCCATAATTATTCAGCACAATTAAGTGACGGGTCAACTTCGAGAATCGTTAATGAGGACAACGTATTAGTTAATTCGGTTAATTTCAAACAAATGGCTCCTGTTTCAACGCCATTAGAAAACAAGAAAGACAGAATAAGAGAAAATGGTGATATTGCCTTCCGGCTAGCTAGTACTAGTGATCAATATAATTATGATATCAATTCAACAGAATCATTGAGCTTAATGCATATTCCTGGAAAAGATCAATGCCCTGGAGGCAGTAGTACTGTAGATGTTGAAAATGAATCTGAGAATAATTTACTGGAAGGTGAGGATGACTTATTCAGTACCGACATATCTCAAATACTTGGAACAATCGACAATATCGAAATTCCACAAACTCAATACCTTTTAAATCAAGTTTCGCATGAAAATAATGTTACAGATGATACTGTACAGATTGAAAATTCTCTACCAGATATGGATTCAAAAAAATTTATATCTGAAGCAAATAAAACACTCTCAAGTCTCTTATTAGAAGGTGATGGTACTAATGAAATATCTGAGCAAACAGATTCTGGAATTTGCACCGTGATATCCTCTGAAAATACTAGTTTGTATGATAAAAGTCCTGAAGAAAAAAAATTATTTGCTAATGAGATTCAAGAAGATTCTAAGGAATTATATGTAAAGTGTGAAAATAGTCAAAAGGATATTAATTATGATAAAAATTCACATGACAGTGAAAATTCTTGTATTTATCCAATTAGTTGTACCAAAAACATTCCCACATTTCAAAACCAAACATCATCGAGACATTATCATTGTAATGGTAGTGATATTTCTAAAATGTCTAATAGAATATCGTCAAATTTTAATGGAACCAACGAAGAATTCGTAGGATTGGCTTACGGTAATGGCCAAATGACTGTGTGTGATTCTAATCATTCATCAATTCAAATAAATTATTCCGAAAATTGGGAAAATCTCAATTTAAATATTGATGAAACTAATTCATCGAAAGAATTTTGGAAAGATTTAAGATGTAAAAATTGTCCATCTACCTCTCAGGATATTAGTAAAATTGGTAATAATATTGAGCGTTATGCTCACGATAAAATACCGTCACGTAGATCGAAAGAGAACAAACTGAGAAGACAACAGCGTAAATTTGAAAGAAAAAATTTACGTAGAAACCACAACGATACTCAACAAAAACTTCCATATAATGTTTCAAATACTCATCTATCACTTAGCACCGAGAGTTCACGGTCAAACTCAGTAGATCGTTGTATAAATCCAAGACTTACGAATTATGGTGCCTCATTACAGCCCACTCAAAATCAAAACCAAATGCCTAATTTTGGTAACCACAGTCCACAACGAAGCCCACGTTTAGGAAGTTTTGATTCACAATCTGACGTATCTCAAAGGCATAGTTCTGGTCATCAAGCCCCAAGTAATTTTTCTCCACAAAATCGCAAGTTATTGGATCATAGGAGATGTAGAGCAGAACAGATTTCTAAAATGCGAAAAAAAGATGCTGATAAACGAAATTACTGTGAATATTCTAGTGTACAAAATGATCAGCTTTCCAAAGGGTCCAATTTACTTAAAAATAAAGAAGATTTACAGCACGATGGTCTTGGTCGACGGACAAATAAAAGTGGATTAATTACGAATAGGCCTACCTCACCAATTAACCACGATATTAATTGTCTCCAATGCTCACGTGAAAATCGATCAAAAAATACATCGAAGTCAAATGATTTGACAAATTGTTGTGGAGTAACGTCAAAAACTACTTGTTCGCTACATTTACCTATTATCCAACGTACTAATGTTGATTCTAGTTCTAGTTATTCAAGCTATGGTGATTCAAGCTCTGAAACTAGTGAATTTCAAAGTGATTGTCAAGATGACGAAGAAATAGCATTGGCAATGCAAGCTGCTGAAATAGCAAATAGAAATCAAATCAGAGCCAAGTTTCGATCTTCCGAAGATCTTGTTCACCGTTTATTTGTATGTATAGCTGGTGTAGCGGATCAACTGCAAACAAACTTCGCTTCAGATTTGCGAAATATCTTGAAGTGTGTCTTCCTCATGAATAGTAGCCAAGTAGAAAATGAACAAGAGCCAGTTTCTGTAAATCAACCTCAACAACCTGAAGATAATTTACATCCTATTGAAGCACATGACACGAATGGAGATCTTCAGAGACATGATATATTTCACGAAGAAGATGAAGATGACCCTGATGAATCTACAATCACCAATGAAACAAGTAAGCGACTTTGCATAAATGAATAAATAATTAAGTTCATATTGATGACACTTTATTTGTTGAAAAAAAAAAATCTATCAACAAAAAACGATTAACTCATCAATTTTTGTACTTTATGAGACATTTTAATCTTCATTTCTAAAGTAAAATTTAATAGTTGAAATAAATTTTAACAAAATTATACTCTTTGATAATATTATCAGATTGCGGTTTAATTGTTATATATATTTTTATTCTGATAACGTTGTATGATGTTGATTGAATTTATCTTGTATATAAATAAAACTTCTCTTGGATCTTCATTGCGATAACTTGACTTAACTCGATAGCAAATAAAAAAGACGCGGATGTCAACATGTCTATTTTGTCTGGGAATGAGTGTAAGAATTGAGTTATAGTTTCTGATAACTAGTTTTGCTTTCAAATAGAATAAAAACTAATGTATAAACTGCTCAATTTGAGAATTAAACATTCAAGTGTACATAAAACCATGAAAATTTAATAGATCTAATTGTTTAGTAAACTTACTTTTTATTCTCTACCCTAACTCGTTCACAAAATTACATTATTTATTAATATTAAGTTTCTATTTATTTATCATTAATCATCCCCTAACCCCTAACTTCTATCAAGATCATTTCAAGATGTATAACTTGGAGTTTTTACTTTTAATGATAATGCCTATATTTACGTAAAAGTAATAATTATTAATTTTAAAGCAATTTTTAATTTAAAAATTTCAGAGCTATTTTCATAAAAAATAGCAAGCTTTTACTATTGAAAGAAATTTTTTCTTTAGTGTATTAAAGAAAAAATCTATTCATTATTTTCCTGTCAAACTGTGTTACGTTGACAAAAAAAAAAATGATGAATAGAAGCAGAAAAAAAATCCTTGCAAACATTTGACGGAATCTTTTGTATACAATGAATTGGCAACTGATCTAAACGTGAAAGCCCTAGGTTATTCAATAAAGGTTAATTAAATTTCAACCTAAATGATTGAATAGTAATTAAAATGTATCTATTGTTTTCAGTGTGTCCAGTTACTGAACGTGGTGAAGAATGTGTAGAGCGTGCACCTGCGTGGATACCCGACAATGATGCACCAAGATGTATGGCTTGTCACGCTGGATTTACGGTAGTAAGACGCAGGCATCACTGCAGAAATTGTGGCAAAGTATTTTGTGGTCGCTGTAGTAGTAACAACGTTCCATTACCACGTTATGGACACACAAAGCCTGTGAGAGTTTGCAACCGGTGTTTTCTTTACCAAGTTACACCTTTTACCGTATCTCAAGTTGCCTCTACTAGCTGAATATATTCTAATTTGTTTCATACTTATAACGTCTCTTCATTTTTATCATTTTTCCAACTTTACATGAGTGAATTATATCTCATAAATTATGACAATATAATTTGTGCAGAATTTTTAAACGAAATTTTATTTAATAAAATACATTTTATAATGTATATAAATATTAGAGATGGTGAGAATATCATTTGAATGTGTAACAGTTACCAAATTATCAGTGACTTTTGTGCCAAAATTTTAAGACAATAAGAATTATTTGTTTTACTTCTTTTTTATAATTCTTATTTTTTTATTTGTCGATACTATTACAGTGATTAATTATTATTAATAAATTAATAGCATATTTTAATTACAGAATTTTAAAAATAAATGCAAAAAAAGGAATGATTAAAATTCTAATTCGTCTTGAATATATAAATTATATAATACACTGATAATCATGTAAATAAGCTTTATTTTTTGCATAAACAAGACTGTTTAATTGCTGTACATACGTTAATAATTAAAAACAAAAAAAAATATAAACAAAAAAAATCGTCAACTTTATCATATTTGAAATATTAAACAAATATATTTAGGTTTAGAATTTTACAATCCTTTTCTTGGTTATTCAAGTATTATCCAATTTAATTCCATGCAAATTGTTAATTCAAATATTTTGTAAATTATGAAATATATCATCGGAAGATAATTTCATGAGAAAATTATGAAAAATTTTCTAAACAAAAAAAAAAAAACAAGAGTTCTTCTATTTTTCAAATTTCAATAATTTATTGAAAAATGACTATTGAACGTCAAATTTTAATTTAAAAAATTTGAAAATTAATAATAAAAACTAAATCTTACCTTACTCTTTCATTCATGTTTATCCTGAAACAATAATTGTTATTATATTAGAATTCATGTAAAATATATTTAAATAATTATCATGGAATCATTAAATGCCTTATTGTCGATATATAAAAAATTTGCTAATATATTTCAACATATAAATCACACATGACTGATGTGTTCAATTATTTTATATTATTTACCATAAATAAATCACTTTTGCAATATAAAAATTACAAATACACAAATTTTTACATTCACACTCACTCATAAATAATCATGAAATACAATGATGCAGTTATTATTTTTTTAACAACACAATTTATTATAGTAATAGGGAAAATAATAAATTTTTATCAAAAAAAAACAAAGTAATGAATTTAGTTCATTTACTTGAAATTTTTTCATCTAAAAACAATATGTTAGTTTTGAGATAAGAAATTAAATTATTTCTCTAAATAAAAGGGAAATTTGCATTTTAACTTTTCATTAACTTCAACAGAAGTATTATTACTTAATCTTTTTTTTATCAAATTAGTTATCAAGGGCATTTGAAATATCTGAAATGTCTATTCCTTAACTTTTAATAATTCATTGTTGAAAACATTTGTAATCTTAAACAACTCTCTGCTGAGATATTTGCGTTTTATAATCAAATTTTCTTAAGAAAGTACAGATGTTTTAGTAGAGTGGTGTTGATGCTTACCAGAATTACCAAGTCCCATCTGGATGATTTAAGTAAGGAAATAGATTGTAGATATGAAACTTTGAGTGCTTACGAAATATCTTTTCATAAGTTTACTGCTTTTCTACAGTTATCTGTATATGTATATCGACACTCTGAGACAAACTTTGCTACATGTTCCTGTTGACATATCTAGTTCTCTATCTATTTTAGGATTTCATAGTAGACGAACATGGTTATGCAAAAATATTGAAAATAGAATTTTTAATAAAATTTTTATTCTTGTTTTTTTGCTATCTTTCTTCCCTACCAAATTTCTAAAAGTATGTCTAGAAACACAATAGGATTTTTTACTACTCGAAAGGAAGGATCTGATGCATCTCAATATATTATGTTAAAATTTAAGGCCATTATTTTGGCTTATCTGCCTCTATTTTTAGTTTTATTGGCAACAATTATATAATAAAAAAAGGTTACAAAAAATCTTGATATCTTGCTCTGAATAATGGGCAATCAAGAAGGTGTAAGAGTGAAAAGTTTGCTCTGGATTTTAAGTGTATTATATGAACCTAATAAATTTTACAGAATACTCTTGTAAAATAGTTGAGATATACCTTTTATATCCTACTTTTAAAAAAAACTAACTTTAAAGACAAATTTAAAATTTTAAATAATATTTTCTACAATGAATTAAAGCTTTCCGTTTGCAACAAATTTCAGTCTAAAAAGAAAATTAAAAATTCAATCAATTAATAGGTTAAAAGCTATTCTTTGATTCATTAAATATATTGTACTAATTGTTAATACATTTTAATACGGTCTAACAATTAAAAACCCCTATTTAATCCTATTAGCATTTTATTTGAATTTATAATTTTTATATTCAATCAGTACAAAAAAAATTACTGTGTTATGTAAATAGACTAATAGATAGATCGTTAAATAAAATTATTTCCACTATCTTGAGTTATTAATATTTACTTGAAGAAAAAAACGTTTAAATGATTTAAAAAAAATATTCTTTGAATTTAAATATGTTATGATAGAGTTTTGCTTATACTATAAATTTCGCAATACCAAACAGTAAAATAAACAGATGAGTAATTACTAATCAATATATTTGGTTTCAGTTAATTACTGCAAAATTAATAGCCTCAATCTATTTTGACATAAAAATATAATACACACCTGTTATGGTTGCATACGTTATGATTAATATATCACTGAATTTACATTTAACTAACCTATTACACTATTAAAAAAAAAACATACATATTAAACTTAAATATTTAACTGAACATAATATGCTAATAAATTTTTTTATTTGCAAAAATTTTACTGTAATTAAAAATCATGCTCATCACTCCAAAATTGACCGTTAATTAATACGCATTTAGATCATACATTAAACGCCCTCTAGCTACGCGTCATCTAATATAGGCGAAAACAATTGTAATAGCATGGGCTAAGATATATCGACAAATTGTCAATTGGTGCCTAGAATCTCGAATGAATTCTAATAATTTGAATAAAAATTTTAATTTATTAAGTAATAAAAATCCTTTCAATTTGAATTAAGTAGACTAAATGTATAAAAATAAATAAAATGCGTACTATTATCGCAATACAAAAGTTATTTTATCACCATAGAAACTTCTAAATAAGTAGATGAAAATCACACTGTAGCTATCGTACGCAAACTAGAATGTCAATCATCCTTCATTCTAATGATTTCAATTCGATTAACTGCAGTACTCTTTATACTTTATGTTTTTTTATCTGTATCAATCATCATCCTATGCAAATAACCAGAATAACAACATTATTAAATTGAAGCAAAAATTAATGATACACTTTTCAACATTCTGGTAAATATCAGCGAAAGACTTTTGATTATTTAGTAACATCAAGATGGATATGAATGCAGAATTAGAGAGGGTAAGACTTTATGTTCAATAAATCATGCTGTAAATTATTCATCAATATTCTGACCCATCATTTCTAAATAATAAAATATGCAGGATGATGGGAGCGAAAGCGGAGAACCATCAATAGCTGGTAGTTCAGCTGCAAGCGTTTATTGTAATTTGGAACGAGACTATGCAAAAGTAAGTTAGTGGTTTCATCGTTTCCAGATAGCTTTTTAATTATTCATTTTCAATGATTGTACATTTCGAAATCAGGATTTTGTTCACCCAATGGAATTACATGAAATATTTAATTAATAATGCACTTGTCATCTTGAAGCAATTTCATTCCAATTGTTCTTAGCACTTTTTTTTATTAAAATGTTCGATCGATGGCATTTCATCGCATACCTAATTTCCTCTTTCTGTTAGCTATTGAATGAGATGAAGAGCAACGAGGCTTTAGCAACGTACGAAGCTGAGTACACTCGTTTGTACGAATCTTTTTACCAATGTCGACAAGAAGAAGCAGAACTGATGGAAAAACTCCGTCAATTGCAGGTCTGTACTCTATTGTCCTTCTTAATTTGTCATTAACCTACATATTTTGTTTTTGAACCAAACATAGCTCTATCAAGCTAAAATTAATCATTAAAAATGTTATTAAAGTAATACAATCGATTTTGTAAAGTTTAATTCATTGTTACATTATATTAGGTGTCACCAGAAACGTAAATATGACTTATCATTTTTTTTTTAGTGTTTTTGTCGAAAAATAAATAAATATTGTTACAGTTGCTGATATTTCTATCTCCCTAGTGGAGTATTATTGAAAAGGAAAATAGCTTTGTTGTTATTCAAAATAATAGAATGTTTTTATAAAATATATCAAAGTTTATGTACCATAAGTTTTAGAAAATATCTGTTGTTTATAATTAATTATATAACTAAATTAAGGAACATTTCATCTATGTGTTACATTGTATATTTTTTTCAAGGTTTCCATTTCTATTGTTAAAGACAAAAAAGTTCAAAGAAAAGAAATGTTACACGAAAATTTTAATTAAAGTAGCATTAACTATCATAATATTTCTCGAAGACTTAAGACAGAAAGAAACTTTCATGTTTAAAATTTTTTTCAATAAAAATAATTATCGTTTTATTTAAAAAGTAAAAAATTAATTAATTTTAGGAAGATTTAATTAATAAAACAAATCGAATAAATGAACTTGAAAAAACAATAGAAACTCAGACAAGAATTATTGCAAAATTGAACCAGGACATAGTTGACACATCAAAGCTTGCAAATTCAGCTCATATTCGTGAACAAAATTCTCAAGAAGTCATACAAAATCTTAGACTTACTATTGCTAAATTGAGTCAAGAAGTCGAACATCAGAATAAACAGCTAGTCATGGACGAAAAGTAAGGAAAAATTAATAAATAAAATCTCAATAGGATCTATAATGATAATAATAAGTAAAAGATAATAATATTGTAGAGGTACAGAATCAAAGCAAAAAGAAAGTTCAATGAAAGAAAGGGAACGAATGGTTAATGAAATTGAAACTCTCAAAGAAAAAATAAAAAGTATCACTATTTATAATAAAGAATTGGAAAAGAAAATGAATGAAGTAGACGACCAGTTGAATAAGATGCAAGAAAATATGGCAATTCAAATGAATGAGATATCGAAGGAGCGATTAATGCGCAATCAAGTAGAAAATGAATTATTAGAACTAGAAGAGGAGCTTAAATTAAAAAATACTCAACTGCAGGTATCAAAAAAATTGAAATATATCATGCACTGTTTAAAATACCATTTCATTGATATTTCAGTCAGCAAACGCAGTAGCAAAAACGACCACAAATACTTTAAACCGGGTTGAAAATTCGTTACGAGAGCAAAAAAATACAAATGATAAATTACGGAAAGAAGTGAATAAATTGTCAGTGGATCGAATGAACCTTCAAAGTGAGTTAGACAATGCGAGCAAACAAGTCAGTGAAATGGAAAAGGTGTTGAGAGAAAAAAGTAAAGACTATAAATTACTGGTGCAAGAAGCTAAAAGGTATTAGTCAGAGTAAATGACACTTCAATCAATTTATTAAACTCTTATAAAACTTTTACGATCCTTATTATCATAGATTAAAAGAAGAACTCTCTAAATGTAAAGCTGAGAATGATTGGACCGCCAACAAGTATGCTAGGATCGACAAAGCGCAAGTACAAATGGAAAAAGATCTCGAGTATGCTAGACACGCTTTGAAAAATGCCGAGATCAAAATAGGTGCACATCAACGTCAGATAGCCGAAGAGAAAAAGTCTGCTGAGTGTGCAATTCGAGAGAAAAATAATATTCTTAAAATGGTTGACAGTTTAAAAAATCATGTTAATAAAACGGAACAGACATTGTTTATCTCAGAACAAAGTAAACGAAAAATTGAGCTTGAACTCGAGGAAATGAAGCAAATAAATGTTGCGGCAAATAGTAAAGTAGTCGCTTTTGAAAAAGAGAAAAATAAATTTTGCGAACAAATCCACGAATTGAAGCTACAGGTGAGTGCTTTTTATAATTTGCACATTAAGGAAGCAATTAAATAGCATTTCAAAATGCTTCAAGCTTGCACTCCAGCTCAAACTCTTTTTTTTTCTTCACTTTTGTGTGTAATTATAAAATACTTCTTTTAAAGTAGTAATATTACATTACCGATAATCATTTATTCATGCTTTTAGTAAGCACATTTTAATGTGAAGAGAAAAATCTCAAAGTGTAATGCTCTTATGAGTTTTAGTGATTATCTTTTAATTTTCGTATGTTATAGAAAAAATACTACCACATTCATAAAGTATTATTGAAATTTTTTTTTATTAATTCATCAAATCTGATAAAAAATTTTCTTTTCTATATTTATGAATATACTTTTCAATTAGTATTTCAGATAGATATGACCTACTTTACAATATAATATCAATTTTGATGCTGTTAGGCGAATCTCCAGAACGAAATTCTATTAGACGCCCTTGTATTAGTCCTCTGAATATATTATAATAACAGAGTTTACAATAATGATGTGGTATGCAAGCATAATTTTATAATGAGGTACAACGTGATTAATTAACAGTATTAATTCTATAAATCACGTGTGTTTGGGATTTAATGCTTGACAGCAAGTTAATCTTACTCATTTTTTTTTCTTATTTTTTTTTCTTCCTAATCGTCTGATTTACAAATTATTATTATTATTTATAACAACTAGAACACTTCTATTTTAATGAGCACTCCTATACTTAATATTTGTAAAAAAAAATCATTTCAACATATTTTAACTTTAGAACAGCTGTATACATAGATACATATATATATATATATATATATACATATATATAATTATTTCAACACTATAATACTCGTATTTCATAATACATAGCATATTTTTCAAACGAGAAATAATTTAGAGTCAAGTATATTTCAACAAATTTATATTTGTAAAGGAAGTAAAGCTAATTGAGAGTAGAAATATAAAAAAAAACTTATATTTATTATTCATTCCTTTATGTAAAGTGATGAATGAATTGAAATTAGGTGGATGATTTTGCTGATAAGATCAGAATTAAAGAAATAGAAACGTTTAATTATACCAAAGAGTTAACTGAATTTAAAAATAAATTCCAACAACAACAAAATTTATTAGAAAGTACTAGAGCTGAGAGAAATACTTGTTATAAAAATTTTATAGCAGCTAAAAATGAAGTAAATGAATTAAGAAATACATTAGCAGTTATGAATAATCAATTAGAAAAACTAAAAGATGAAGTAGCAACCAAGCAGAGTAATATTATGAAGAAAGAGTTTTGTAAGTGAATGATAATTTATTTTTTAGTATTCAAAAAAGTAAAATGAACAGTTGGTTTTAAATAAAATCTGGTCATTTATCTTACAGGGTTGAAAAAGGTGCAAAAGGAGAAAGACACAGCTAGTCTAAAATTGCAGTCAGCGCAAAAAAATATCGTTGAATTAAGACAAATAATAGAAGATGCGGATAAAGAACAAAAGCAGTTGTGGAAAAATATAAAAGTGTCTGATCTTGAAGTTAATCGTTATAAAAAAGACATTAATAATATAATGAATGAGCGAGATGTATTGGGTACCCAACTTGTCCGCAGAAATGATGAGTTAAATCTGCAACATAGCAAGATAAAAGTTTTGCAAGAAACTTTGCAAAAAGGTGAAAGTGAATTTATGAAAAAATTTCAAGATATTAGATTACTTAAATTGGAGATTAATAAATTATACTCAGAGAAAGCTTTGTTAACAAAAAATCTTAATAATATGAGTAATTTCCGCCATGAAATATTTCAATTAAATCGCGATTTAACACGAGAGAGGCTAAAGGTTATGGCTCTTGAAGATGAACTCCAGAACCCGCTAAATATTCATCGATGGAGAAAACTAGAAGTAAAATGTTCATTTTTTACCTTTTATCTCTTTTTTAATTCGTACATTTCTCTTCCGTAATTTAAAAATTCTTTTTATTTGAGGATTCCAATCCGGATACTCTACACTTATTGAAAAAAACTAAACTCCTGCAAAAACGAATACTAAAAATGAATAGCAACCTGCTTGCAAAAAATAGAAGAATACAGGAAATGGAAAAGTTGTGTATGAATTTGAGACAACTATTTTTAAAACAACCTGGTCCTGAATTAACAACCAAATTAATTAAAACAAAAAAAATCTTACAGTGTAAAGATAATAAATTGAAGGTGAGTATATTTCAAAAAAAATATTTTATAAACATAATTTTGTTACTGTTATCTTAACTTTAAATTTTTTGCAGTGTTTAACTGCTGAATTGAATATGTGGGAATATCGAACGAGTGAATATAAGTTTGAGCTGGAGAAGATGACGAAGGAAATGTGTGAGATCAAAATCAAATATTATGATTTAAAACAAAAAAATCCAACATCATCTAAGAAAAGTCTTGAAACGCGATCTTCAGCTTTGCCAAGCCATAAAAAATTTTCCGGTGGTGGATTTACTATGCTCGTTGCACCGTCACAAAAATATTAGGTAAGTTTATTCAATTTAATTTAATAAACTTTATAAGAATCATAAATTTTAGCCCATAATTCCTCTAGGCAACGTTTACCTTGATAAAATAAAAATATAAATATACATTGAGGAAATGTACACCGTGAATAGTGGAACAATTGCATAAGAATTATTCTTCAATATTTAAATGAAGAAAAATACATTTAACATTGAATTTAAAAATACTGCTGTCTAATAAAACAATTTTATACGATAAAACTATGATTTTAAAAGACGAATAGTTATAAAAGTCTGACTCCAACATAAGTTAATATTTCATGTATATATTATTTGATTATTTACTCATTTTCTGAAGACTAGAATAAAAAGATTTTCATTTATCAATGATTTATCATTGAAGGAAAAAAAAAATACAAGAAAGAGTTCTTGAACTTTAAGAAAATTATATTGCAAGTATTGGAGAAAATACTTTACCAAGTTTTTCTTTTTCTAGATAAATTTATTACTATCTAAATTGAACGCATTGGGTATTTATTGATAAATCTTGTTGAAACATCATGTATTGATGAACAATAGACTAGCAAAATAGCTAAGCCTACATGTACGATCATTACGTAGAGATAGAAATGATGATCGCTACCAACGTTGTATCGCTGTCATTGAGCTCACTGTATAGAGAACAATGTCGAACGGTCAAACAATTATTATCGGGAACTTGGTTATTAATCGTTTAACCGGCAATTGGTTCATCCATAGTCATGGCTCATCAGACTTACGCATCACGTGCAGTGTACATATGTTTACTCTTGTTGATTTCTGAATATTTCAAATATATTCATTTTAGTACTAAAGTCCTGTCAAACATTCAAAGCTTTTGTGCTTGTGTCAAGTAAGGTAATTCCAGAGTTAATTTATATAAATCCTAAACTGACACAGTTTGTGACAATCATTTTATTTATTATGATAATTTATTTTGAATAAAGCCACACTTAAACTTTATTAAGCAAAATTACTCTAGAATTGAACAAAAAACTTTTGTCACGGTTTTGAAATGGTACATTTTCAGTAGTTGTAGAAAAAATTGAATTCAAAGTAAATAATTTTTTAAAACTTCTTTTCATTTGTACATCCAATTATTTTGAATTTATATCATTCAAAAGAATAAAATGATATTTAAAATACACTCTATTGTTTCTGTGAAAACTTTTTAATTAAACTGATAATTCGTTCAATTTTTCCGTGTATTCAACGCGATTTTTTCATTTTCCAATTAACTTAGAATAAAAATTAATTTAAAAAAAAAAATTCGATATTATGGTATTTTTCAATTATCTTCAATTAATCTTATTTATCGTGAATGAGAGAATTGTTCCTGGTAACGAACTCAGTGATGAGTAAAGCAAACTTTATTAATGATTGGTAAAATTTACCAATGAGAAAAATCTACATGATCTAAATGCCCATTCTATGTTGGTTTAGAGTTAATTTAATCACGTTGATCTATATGCTAGCCATAATGATATAAATCAGAGGGGAATGAAAACATAAAGCTCATTATGATATATCTGATAATAATAATGACATACAGGTATATACAAACAATTCTTTTCGTGAAGTTTGACATTAAATTTCTATTTAAGTATCAAAACGAATTATTGCTACCAACTTTGTAGACTGTAAAAAGGTGCAAAATTGCATAATTTCGCGGTTAAGCTTGGAAATTGCAGTCGCTACTTGTCACGTCCTTCCTCGTCCACGCCCGCACACTTATTTGCTTTAGTAGTCCACCAGCAACATAGTACACCTTAACACTCAACTTGGGAATAATCATTTTCCGTGATTTAATTGGGTTGATGAGCATAAATTCACTAGACCATTCACTGTACACTTGATTGTCAAGTATAAAGTGTTATTTTTATGTTATCATTTTATGGTTATATTTTTTCATATTTCAACTAGATCTGTATGTAATTATAAGTGCTTTATATTTTTTACATTTCTTTTTCTCTAGCAGAGAAAACAAAAAAAAACAAAAAGTAAGTTCTTTTGTGACCATATTATTTTTTATTTTTCCTCAACAAACCTTGAGTCTCTGGAGAGTAAATTGTCATCATCAAAGGAAAGAAATTTCTTCTATTCCTATAAAGCATGAATTTTAATTAAATCAATATTGAATTAATTTATCATACTTAGTCGATATCTTTCTTTCCAAGAAGGCATAAAAACAAATCGTGATTGAACTACCGGAGCTCTATGTTTTGTTTTATTTACCACTTCCTGGAACTAATTTTATCCTTGAAAATTGTTTTTGCTTGTTGTTTTTCTGTTGCGTATATTTCCATGATCCAAAGCTCTAAATAACGAACTTCTATGATTACTGATAATTATTTATACGACAACATTTCATTCGTCTTTGTGTAGTTTGTTCAAGTTCATCATCAACACGCAATTCACTCATAAAAATTAAACTTTACTGGCTGTATCGATCGTTGTCAAATTGAGCATTAGATACTTTGCTATTACTCACATCTGATAGAAGATCTAAACTCCCATATGACTTGTAGTATCTAAAGCCAATACATAAAACAAAAGTCGCTGTCATAATAGAGTTTCCGATGGAAAATGACATGATTAATATTTCGAAATCAATTACTTTGACAAAGTTCAAATAAAAATAATACTGGCTATTAAAACAAAAAAAAACATTCCCCTTTTTTAATCAATCGTAAAAATTTTTTAAACTCTTTCTTAAAAAAAAAAAAACAAAAAAGAGGAAAACTTACAGATAATGTAAAAAAGCTGCAAAAAAAAACACGATAGTCAGGTACAATAAAACTTTATTGTCGGATTTATTTCATTTTTTATGTTCGTACTTGAAAAAAAAAAAAAAATAATCGAAATAAACAGAGCATTTTATGCTTTGACTTAGATATTTTATACATTTGAAATTCTGCATCCACCTTCACCATGAACTAAACTCTGCAACGCGAAGTTGCATACTTAGAAGATCGTATAAACGATATATTTAACATAAACAATGTACTTATAAGTTCATTGATAAATGTAAATATCGCTGTTTGACAAAATAATATTTTATAGGGCGTTACAATACGTTACGTCATAGGTAGAAAGATTTTCCGGATAGGACAATAATTTGGCGGAGTAGCGCTTGCGCTACAACGGAGTCCAGGTCAACGACAAGAACGTCGTCCCAGTCTAGTCGTATTCCGAGCGTTGAAGAAAGAGTTTAGTTTAACTCGACCTTTGCCTCTAAACAGACTAGACAAGTTTGTAGATGTTTTTTTTTTTTATTTTTCCTCAAATAAAAAAACAATTAAATATTTGTTATTCCCTCAAATTAATTTATTTTAGAAAGTTAAAAAGAAAATAAATTTTAAAAAATTACTGAAATTAAAAATTAATAAACACATGAACGGCAATGAGTGACCAGTGGAGGTTTATTTACATATTTGGGGGTTGATGGAAATAATGAATATTAGACATGTTGTCAATGGTAAATGATGGTATCATTTTTTCCATCATCACGTTATCCATTTAATTGAATCAAAATTTCAAAACACACTCTGTTATTTGCATACTAAGTGTCTGTAGAATGATGTATTACATAAAATATAAATGTAAAATACATGTAGATAGTTTGATGTGTCTTCTCATCCTTTTTAATTAGCTACGGAAAATCGAAACTTTAATATCAGTGACATGTGATGAACATTATCCAACATTAATGAGAATAAAATAAATAATTGGATTAATAACAGGACTAAAAGCATAATTGGTAATTGTTATAAATAATTACAAACAACATCTATTCTATTTGTTTTATAATTAAAATTGAAGTCTAATTGAATATCAAAGGTGTATGAGAAAGCCGCAATTTTACCACTCTGACAATTACAAGCAATTAATATGGGTTTTAATCTCATGAATAATCAATTAAATATTGAAGAGAGTAAACAAAAAAAATTTCACCTCACATTTATAATAAAATGGTGAGTATTTTTCTTATAATATTTAACATCTTTATTAACTTGCCAAGTAAAACTATGTATTATTAATTTGATCCATTGTTTTTTACTTATCTTGACTAAATTTTTTACGACCAAGTAAAACTGAATGTTAAATAATTCCACTTCAAAATCCCTTAGGTTCCCTATATGTCTGTATGTGTGGATTACTCATATGAACCATTGTCCGAGAAATTTATTATGCACATGAATGCAGTACTAGGAAATTGCAGAGAACTGAGTATAAAATAAAATTTCTGCATCTGATATTAAAACATACGTTTGAACTCAGTATAATAATGCCATGCAATGATAGAATATTTTATAAATATCAAATGTAGATCTAATAATTAGATCTTTCCAGCTTTTTATCCATTATTATTATATCATTATTGACCAAAAAGGGGGGAAAAAAAAAAACATGTGTTAATTCTGGCGCGGCATATAAAAAGCAACTATTTCCAATAACGAGAAGTAAAATGATACAAAAAATCATACAGGTGGAAAAGGATTAAATTAATTACTGATAAAATGCCGGAATTTTTTCAAATAATAACAAATAAAATAAATAAAATTTAATCCTTTTTCAATTCTATCCAATAGGGGTAAAGTTCAGAATTGTCGTATGAATTATCAACTAAAACGTATTGGATTTCGATGTCTCTATTGAAAAAGCAATAAGTGAGGACTTGAAATGAACAGATAAATCTATAATAAAGGAGTAAGTTATAGAAGTGGATAGAGAAAAAGCGAAAGTAACTTGTAATCGTCGTATAAGTGAGAAAATGAATTTAGTGGCGCAGGCTACGTGAAATCGATCGGTTGACACGAACGGGGCCAGCTTGTTGCACACGCTACTTGATTGACCGGCTCAATTGTATTCTATTTTATTTGTTTTTTTTTCTTTTACATTGTACGTTGAGTTACCTACTACAAATCGTTACAATGACTCTTCCATAGCTTCCAACACTGATAGTTTTGAAATTATCGAAAAACGCTTTTACGATAAACGATCCTTTCTACAAGAATATGCTACCATTTGAATAATACCAACATGTACATATGTATATACATACAGAAGAATAAAAATGTTAAAAATTTATTTCATTCGGAAATACGAAGAGCTTTCAAAGGAAACTAAAATTGTATTCACAGGAAAGAGAATGCTGAAAAATAAAAAAATATCAATTGAATTATTTAGTGATGAAATTTCATAAAATATTCTATATGGTTTTGTGGAAATTTATTTTCTATGAGTAATCAAATAGAGTTATTATTTTTTATAAAATACCATTTTTATATCTATTCAACTTTTATCTAATTTTATTCTTCAAAGTATTAAGCTGTTTTCCATTTAGTTTCCAATAAGTTAACATTTAAAAAAATACTCAAAGCTCATTCGTAACATATTAGTGAGCTTCAGTTCAAAAGTATTTACATCTATTTATATATTTTGACGACGATCGAACATGATCTATCGACTAATTTTAGCAAACTTTGAACTGTCATGATCAATTTTTGAGTAGTAGAGTAGAGACCCACGTCTTTTTCATAGTATTGTTGAGTTGTAGAGTTGTTGAACCCAAGTTAATCTCTAATACGTGCTTGAATTATTTTATCACAATTTGTGGCTTACTAATTAGAATAATACTACTTTGAGAAATTTTGATAAAGCACATTTCTATGCAATAAGGAATCCTCTTCTATAAATCCAAACATGAATAAAAAAAATCACACGTGTAGAGTGCAAACAAATCCTCTTGTATACTCAAGCAAAAGCCACAAATTATTCCGCGCATGCCAGATGAACTTAAATATGTTACAGAAGGTTTTAGAATAAAGACAAGACCGGCAGTAAGTGCTTTTATAAGCCTTAATTCTTCTCTAAGTAAACCAAATTATCTTATAGTAAGTAGAGTAGAGTCTAGAAAAAAAGAAGACTTGGAGGAAGATTTAATGTTTTTATCATTCTAATGCATTGTTTTATATTAATGCACCTGGAATATACAATTAGATAAAATATTACCTTTTAAACTTTATTGAAAAAAAAAGTTAGACTACTAGTCCAAACAATGAATGATAGGTAGAATGAACTTCCTTAATGGCATAATCTTCAATGAAAATTTTTAATGAAATTCCATAAGTCTTAACGAAATTCTAGTTCTCTCAACTAACAAGTTTCTTGGAGTGGTTTTCTTGAATTATTTCTTTTTTATTTTAGGAAGTAATCTTCTTTCACCTTGATAAGAATTCAAGTGCAATCCGATGCAAGTACAATAGGGGAAAACTGAACAATTTGAGCACTGGTTTATAAATACCATGTTGTAGAGAAAACGAATAATTCCATTAACTTTTGCAATACCTGAAATTGAAAAAGTTTTACATGAATTCAATTTACTAATATAGAAAACGATAGAATATAAATAATTAAAGTCAAATTTTAATCACTTAAGTAAGGGGCAATTATTTGCATATCATTACAATTTGTATTAAGTACTGTACCATTTTAAATAATTAAAATCTGTCGTTTCAGTATAAAATATTAATTCTGATCTCACAACAAGCACTGAGAACTTTAAAAGCTATTACATTTTATCCAGAAGCAATATTCAAATATTTAACGACTAGTGGTAGGCCGCTGCATGTTGCACTAAAGTACTTTTGATATAATGCCAATACTCTGCAATGCTAATGAAGAGCGTTGATGTATCCTGAACTCTATCCATTCACTATTAGAATCGAATTAATTTAACAGCAATTAATAAAAATTCTGAACGATTTTTATTGAATCAATATTTAAATTATTTTGATAAAAATAATGATGGAAATAAAATAATATTTAATCATTCAAATATCAAGTTTGAACAAGTGTTATTGTATGTCATCAAATCGAGGTTTCATTACTTTCGTAATCTATCATATAATAAAACCATCTGAATGTTAACCTTTTATCTCGTATTATGTCGTGTTATTCACAAAGTACAATTAATTGTCATATATCACTTATGATACCAACTGTAATAATACCAGCATTAATGGACATTTTTGATGGTATATCACAATATATTTCTAATTTTATCTAAAAATGAAAATAAAATTCTTTAAATGTATCATAAATATTTACGTTTGATTATATTATACTATTTCGTAAGTATTATCATGAACAATTTCAATGATAGTTGGGTACATTTGATGAAGAATAATATACATACATTGAGTGTAGTTGATAGCTTAACAATACTTGTTGATAGATAATCAAATTAGATTATTGAATATACATGAATTTGAGAATAAATAAATAAATAATTGTCATTATCATCTAATTAATCTAATAATGTTACACAATATCTAATCTGAATTTTTGTTATTTCTAGGTATAAATATAAGTCATCAAAGAAGTTCAAATAAGTGATAATGAGTTTAAAAGAATGTAATCAAATTTGCAACAACCATAAAGGCAATCTCAAGGAGGAAAAAAATTATAAAATCTGGCATCTGTCCATATAGATGACACTGTCGCCAACATCGCTGAAAAAAATAGTGTGGGCAAATCGTGTTAAGAACTCAGTGAATGCATCAGAATCAACGGAGGGGGACGAAGAGGACGACGAGGAAGAGAGGAGTAAAATAGAGAGATAACATAGTAGCACAATCAAAGAATAAAGTACATAATAAGAATGATGTCCTAGTGTGAGCTTCATGAGAAGAAAGGGGAGCTTGGAATGCTTTTAAGCATTGGTTAATATCGTATGGAGGGGCAGAACGTGAATACAGAAACAACTTGGCACCTCACGCCGATTGCAACAGAAGATCCTAAAAACTTTTTTCAAGACTTTCCTGGAAAAAATTCACCCTTTACAGCTGCCGAGGTATGTTGAAATGAATACTATAAACTGAGGAAAAAAATGTTTTCTCATAAGATAAAGATTATTTGTCCTAAGAAAACAATTCGGGATTCTTCAAATGCTATTTCCTTTTCAGCAGAAAATAAATCTGCCTTTTGTCTAAGAGAATTGCCTGGAAAAATAACTTTTTGTGGTAAAAAAGCTTTTTAATTTTTTTTGTTTATAACAGATCTATGTGTTATTATAACCACATATTTGCAGATTACTATAACTTTGTTTTTTTTTTTCAAGATAAAATAGTATAGAGCTTTTGTAATATTTAAATTCTTGAATAAAATTTATTTTTTTCTTTAAAATCTGAGAGAAATATTCCAAAGAAGAATTGTCAACTTTTTAATAAAAGTCAAAGAAAGCTCGTCAATCATCTTTCAACATATAATAATTTCTACAAGAGTCATAAGTCAAAATATTTTTTGTGAATATCTGAAGAGCATAATTAATGAATGCATACAATTAATTGTTCGTTAGGACAAAAAAATTTGTCAAAATGGGTTAAAAAACATTTTTTTTTCCTCAACATACACTATTCGTCACAATGAATATGAAATTAAAACATCGTATTTTGTCACCGTGACCATAAAAAGAGTTTATTCTCATTTATACTCATCCAGTTAATGTGTGTGCTCATGCCATAAACTTTTTTAGAGACAAAATAAATGTTTATGAGCTGCAATGTACAAGAAAATAACATATCCTTTTGTTTGTTCTGTAAAATTAGCATATGTTTGTGTTGGAATTGGTTCAAGTATAGCGGGAAATTAAATTTCTATCATCAAATTTTAAGATTTTAATAATAAAACTCTTCATGGTTTTATATAAAACATCTTTCCAATTGTATGAAATTTTTTATTTTTAAATTTATTCTACTTTTTCAATAACAAATATACAAGTTAATGTACTGAAATTTTATCTTTTAACATGATCAAGTTGGTGTGTGAGAAAAGAGATTAAACGAGATTTACATTTTCATTGTAATTATAAATGAATAGAATTTAATTTAATTATCAATATTCATTAATATTATGAAATATTCTGTTACATATTTTTGATACTTTTGTTCATTCATCAAAGAGCTCCAACATATTTATCACATTGATCCTATTTTTTATATTATAATCTAGATTTAAAAAATTTAACACTGCATTTTTATTGATGTTTCACCACACTTTGGGTTCTTTTTATATAAATTAAACTCATTCTCGCTAAATTTAATATATTTATAAATTTTAAACTTCATTTAAATATTTTTATTCCATTCAAATCAGTTTGTTGTCATAGATTTTAAATCATAAAAATGGAGTTATGAAAAATGCATAAAATGGAATCATTGTAAAGTTATTATTTCTCAAAAGTTTCTTCTTTCTAACATATTCAATAGTAAAACGACTTATTCGACATGCAGTGGAATCTCCTTAATTCCGCTATCGAAGCTACCAGTTCCGAGAATTAGGGAATTCAAGGAGTAAGAAAACTACATCTTCTCTTGGTGGGGTTTAGGGGAAATCGAAAAACGATTTCAGGAGATATAATCATACAGGAAGCACTATTATTTCTGTTTAAATGAAAGTCATACTTGACTTCAATTATTATCTTTTAATTCTTAAGAAAAACATTGAAAGCTTCTATTCGCTGTGTTAACTTTGAAGATAAGAAATCTATTCTGGTTTGATTTATAAACTCTTCACTTGGAGATTTATTAATATTCAGTAGAAATGTAAATCTGAGTCATTTGCTTTATTTTTATCAAGCATCTAAAAATGGCGAACAAAGATTGAATTTTTTTGTCATACTAACAGAATTGTAATGGATATTTTATTAGCTATTCTTCTACAGTTTTTTTTATTCTTTATATCATTCTCTAATTAATTAAAATATATCATAAAGTTAAACTTGAATAAAAAATGTCATATTTTTTCCAACAATGTGATCTATTTTTTGCTTTAATTTTCAAAAAATGTAATGGAGTTTATATGTATATGAGTGCTGATACTAATGGATTCAACTGTCATAGAATGATATCATTGAGCTTTCTTTCTTATTTAATATTTTTCATATTCATTTTTTAAAAGTAAATAATGTATGCCAGAATACAACTCAAAAATATTATGACTATTATTATTAATTATACATTTATTAATTTTACAACAATAACATTTTTATTATTTAATTACAGTCTTGATATATTGATTTTAATTTACAAAAATTTTTCTCACTTCTATCTATCTTCTAGGCGAAAATTCAATCTTTGTCATTAATTCATTTGATTTAAAATTCAAATAATGGTCGATCTCTAGAGGGTAATTGGTCACTAATCACTTTACCCTTTATAAATCGATCTGAAATTTGAAATTCTCCAAATTTTAAGAATAACTAAAAATACATTTAGGGTCAATTAATCAATGGAGAACGAATATTTAAAGTTTTGAACGTCGTATGATCAGACCTAAAAGTAGAAAAGTTAGACGTTCACATAGTGGTCAGACACCTACTCTAATGGTCTGGCATAATATCCAATGAATGAACAAGTTAAGTTTTGAATTGAAGGGAATAACCACAATGTGATTAACTAATAAAATAAATATCTTAATACTCTATCATTAAAATCACACCTTGTCCTATTAATGAATTCATTATTCAATATATGTATATTATTATTCATGAATCTGTTAGTTAAAACTTCCCTAAAAGAAATATTATTTTTCAATAAGATAAAGGTAACCATTCCAACACGAATGCCTCAATAGAATCATTAATTACTAACAAATATTCATATTTAGTTCTTACCCAAAACCCTTATCAAATCAATCATTAATTAATCACAAGCAAACATTAATTCAATTGTAAGCTCCAATAAAAGAGCTATAAATTATTGATAAATCTAACCCCTTTTATGGTAAAGTTTCCTACGAGTATGAGATAATAATAGTCCCAAATGCAAATCAAAATTATACACGTTCACCGTGTATAAACTTTATACCTCAATATCTATGGCTTTATAACATAAACTCTATATTAGAGACTATAAATACAAGTTTAGATAAACTAAATATTGACTTTATCACCATTTAGGCAATTGTGATAGCTCTGGTATTGGGCAGCATCATCGTGGGCACCGTGATCGGCAACATTTTGGTCTGTGTGGCAGTATGTCTCGTCAGGAAGCTGCGGCGTCCCTACAACTATCTTATTGTCAGTCTTGCGGTGAGTGACCTTTGTGTTGCACTGCTGGTTATGCCAATGGCCCTTGTCTACGAAATACTCGGCAGCTGGTCATTTGGACCTATCATTTGTGATCTTTGGGTTAGCTTTGATGTACTCAGCTGCACCGCCAGTATCCTCAACCTCTGCATGATATCTGTAGACAGGTAAGCTGTGTATCAGTATTCATTATTTGTAGGAGATGATATATATAATTTTTATTACTCCATAAACTTCCTTCACTGGCTTTTCGATTTAATAATAAAATAAAATTTCGTACCATCATAAATCGTGGAATTTTCTACTTAAAAGTTAACTGTTCGTAATTGGAGCAGTAATTAAAGATTTACGTGCTTAAATTTAGAAAACTCCCACGAAAAAATGAAAAGTAATATAAAAAATATTATAATTCATTCTTGTCTATTAAAATATGTAGAATGAAAAAGCTAAATGATTACAAGTTTATTTTTGAATTTTCAAAATTAGTATTATTAAAATAAAATAGAGAAACAATTATATTTAAAATATTTATGATGTTGTATATTCCAGGTTGTAAAGAAAGATAGTAATAAAATTACTCTAAATTTTTATTACATTCAATAATATTTTATACTAAAGAATTTTATCAAGACTAAATTGCAAGCTCACAAAAATGACAAACTCATCATAATATTTTTTGATCATTATAACTCTGATGCATTATGATGTATAAATTATATTATTACATGAATATTAAAGTAATGTTTCATTTAATTTTTTAAGTTTTTACTTGAATTTATAATCCAGTAATTAGAAATTTATTTTATGATCTCAATTTTCTTCTTATCATCCGATTATGTCAATTTTTGATATTCGTAGAGTACCAGGATACTTTTAATTATTTTATTTATCAAGTAAATTCATGAAAAAAATATTTTTATACCATTATTTTATACATTCACGGTTTCTTTGTAATACGAAACTATATCCCGTGTTTATCCTACTGTAAAGATATATCTTCCAGTTTTAGATATCCGCATTACACTTTCATTTCGGAATTGATACAATCTAGACACAGTAGTATCGTGACTGGAAAATTCTGCAAACGTTTCTCGGAAATGTTTTAAAAATACCTAAAAACTTGTTATTATGTATACAACGTTGAGAAATGGCTTAGAACTTTAAGCTTAACTTGAAGCTCTACATCATTGATCAAAAAGTGTTGCCTTCTTCATCTCAACTATCTAACAGATTATAGAAGTGAAGTTGTTACTTTTTAATCACTCCATCAAGTGGTGAAAAATATGTTACTAAATAATATCCATCATTTGTTTTCAATGGTACTAAACATTTTACCAAGAAAGAAGCACACTATGAATATCATATGAAATAATTGTTTTGATATTGGATCGGAATAACGATCTAAATCAAATATTTGTTCTCATAATCTATAAAAGTAAACTCACGTTCATAACATACTTAATAATGTTTTTTATATAATATTAATTACTTTTTCCAATTTTTATGGATTTTATTAATTTTTTATTATTGAATTTAGTATATTTGGTAAACGAACTTACTTTAGCTGACCTAGTTCTCTTTTATTCACTAACATTATCATGTTAAAATAACAATGCTATAATTATTTATAATAAGATATATTAAATATAAAGAAATTACTCCATCCACTACCCAAAATTTAAAAAAGTTGTAAAAATATTCTTCTAAAATTGATTTTATAATTAAAATCATAATTAATCATTTTTTAATTGCAATAAAAGTATTGTGATCGTATTTGATTTTAATTTAAGTCACAGAGTAAAAGAATATTTTTTCGTTAACAATTCATTTATCTACTCAGATAGTTTGTAAAAATTACTTGACTGACTCTGATTGGAAAAAAAAACATACACCTATCAAACGAGCAAATGTCAAAAACATTTGGCTGGAATTCAATTAATAGTGAAGCTGTGAAAATCATTATTATAGTGGAAAAAATTTTCAATCAGACATTTTTCAATATGCTTAATTATAAAAATGATGCTTAAGCAGTAGATTTATCAGTTGAACTGAAGTCGATGAATTTTTTTTTAATGCTTCTGTTATGATTGGAAGAAGTCAATATTATTATTAATTGATGGGACAATGTTTTGACGATGAGAAGGTATATTAGAGTGATTCGAACGAAATATCGATGATAAATCATATGAAAAAATGAAAAACATTCTCACTTTAATACAAATTTTTAATGAATTTTAAATTTAATTCAGATTTGATTAAATTCGAATTTAATAAAATATAATCCCATTAAATAAAATAATTTTATTAAATTACAATAATAGAATGAGTAAATTTTATTGGTGTGCCAACTATTTTTGTTGATTAAATTAAAAATATATTTTAAATTAATTTTGTAGAATCATTTTTTTTATTCTTAACTTCTGGATAATGTTGAAAAAAAGAGCATGTACAATCTATAAAGAAATTTTTATAATATACAACTTAAGTAAATCCTGAAATTCATGAAAAATTCATACTTAAAACGGTGTACTTTATAACATATGAATTATACACAACACGTCGAATAAATTAACCAAATATCATCATACGCTTCTGTTCAATGAATTTTGATTTTTATACATTATCTAGCTATCAAAAGCAATCAATCTACGATGAATCAAAATTTTTTTCACATTTTTGTGTAATATAAACAGAAATAAATTCGCAAATGTCAAAGCTATATTTATAAATAAATAACATAAAATAGAATATAAATTTATATAGAATTGCATGCCTTCTATTTTCTCGTATTTTAATGCTTATTTAAAAAATAAGTTCAATTTAAAATATTGAAATAATCCAAGATCTAAACAATATATCTACAAAATAGCATAAAAAATCAAACCAATAAAAAGAATATTTCCTTATTATTTTTTTAAGTAATTCTTTGCTACGTAAAAAATAGTCTGATCTGATAATATTCTCTAAATTTACCTTATATCAATAAAATGACCTCATTAATTTTTTTTAATAGCCAACCCTTCAGAAATTAGGGTAGAGGGTAATATTTAGTGATTTCACCCTACTTTCAAAAACACTACTAGAACCATAAAAAATATTATCAAAATGCAATAAACTCTCGAAAAATGATAAAAAAAGCAATTATACTATTTATAAAAAAGAACTCTATTAATAAATAATTCCATAAATACTTTTAATCTATACACAATTCATACTTAAACTACTACTTATGATTGTTTATAAATTATAATGCACACTATATATTTTTTCTGCTAGCAACACTGTATATAAATTATATAAATACCGTTATCAATCTTTATAAAACATATTTACATAATCATATACATATTTAGAAACATATTTTTTCAATATTGTACTCAATATCGAGCGAAATACGACTTTAAGAATTTAAAGCAGCAAGATCCGTATAACTATCGTTAATAACGTTATTCCGAAAAAAAGCTCGTTAATAACTGTCTAACCACAAAAGTACATCAAGAACAAATAAAAAAGTTCTTAATATGCACTTAAACGTAAATTCGTCTTAATATCTATCCCAAAAAAAGGGAAAAGCGTCATTTAAAGTAGCTATATAAGCAATTGAAGGCCATTTGAAACTATTAAACCTACATTTTGCTATTACATTAAATTACATTTATAAATATTTATTGGATTTAGTATCTTAATGACATGAAAAATCAATTTCGCTGGTTTGAATTTACTTCCGAAACATCAATAAAAAACATAAGATAGAGAATTTCAACACAATTTAATGCCTCGAAACAACCCCACATAAATAGTATATCTATATTTATATACGCCCATATGAATTCCCCGAGGCTGTTTTAGGCTTTACAAAAGTGTTACCCTGATTCAGGGATATTTATTGTATTATGGTGAATGACATTTTTCCATGTGGGTGAATTATATACACAGAAATCTAGTTAGTAATACCTACCAATAGTCTCTTTCCACCTTAATAATTTACAATAAACAGAGATAATTGAAAATTTACCATCAAACTATGTATTAATTAATTTGGTTAATGAAACATGTAAATGCCCATCGTAATTTCTAATTCTTGTAAAGAACAGAAATAATATCAAGTGTTTATAATTAAATCTAGCAATTATAATTTTTATACATGCAATATGTCACGTTAAATTCAGATAAAACTGATAAGTTATTTGTTAAACGGACCACTTCATAATCTCAAAGATTGATAATTGAAAGATAAAAATAAGTAGCACGTTTGTTATAATACTCATTAAAATACAACTGCGTGTTGATGAAAAATATTTCTCTTATAAATCTTAACGTTAAAATAAGCTATTTTTAATTCATTTGCATATTTAAACATCAACTAAAGGGGATTTATCATTTATTATATTTTTATATCTACCAGATAATTAAAGGAAACAAGAATATCACAACAAAGTTTAAGTTTCATGTTCCAACGTGATTTTCAACACTTTGAAATCATACACCTGGGTCAATTGCGTGGGTCCCAACATCTTTGCACGAGTGGAAAGCTTTAGTACCAAGCGAAGAGTAAAATAAAAATTACGTACTTTAACTTACAAGTAATTCCACTAAGAACGTAACAATTTTATCTAAAATGATAATGGCTTGAACTTTAAAATGTAAACTTTTAATTATCTATCTAAGCAAATGGTTACTAAGAATAAATCAACCCAAATATGATGAAGATTTTCTGAAGAAAATATATCTAAATGCATTTTTAAATTTAAACAATGCAAATATATTATTTTTATTGTTATAGAGATGAAAAAATACATATTTATAAACCAGTGAAAGAATGTACAGAATGTAATTTACATTTTTGGAGTAAAGAATAACATGTCACGTATTATAATTAAGGTGTTAAAAAGCATTTAGTTAATTAAGAAAAAAATTTAAGTTGCTTAATTAATATTTTTTTCTTTTGATATTTCAACAATCTAGGTATTATGCTATTACACAACCGCTTGATTATGTTGTAAAGAGAACACCACGGCGAATGATTTTCTGCGTTGGTATGGTCTGGCTTGTTGCAGCATGTATTAGTCTTCCACCCCTTCTTATCTTAGGAAATGAGCATAAATTTGAAATGGGTGCCTGGCATTGTGATGTCTGTCAGAATTTTGGATATCAAATATATGCTACGCTTGGTAGCTTTTACATTCCACTCATCGTGATGATTCAGGTAAGAGTACATTATGTATTCAGTTAATCAATTATAGCCTCAAAGTTACGTGATATGCATGCTTGCTCTAATTTAAATTTAAACATGAATGAAGCAAACTTTATGAATTAAGATATTGATTTTTTTTTCTGTTGACCTTTAGGTATATTCTAAAATATTCTGTGCTGCAAGGAAGATTGTTCTTGAAGAGATGAGCGCTCAGAGTCACTTAAAAGCTCACTGTACTCTGGGAATTGAACCACCAGTACATGATTCAAGCATCATCAATCGACCGTTTAATTCCGATATTCAAACCACTCATAGTACTCCTAATATAAAGCAGCATCGTAGCTCTAGTGCTTCTACGACGGTAAGTTTTACTTATGGCTTATAATAACATGTAGTAAACACATTACTTGAGACAATAATACACTCATCTTACACTTGATTTAAGGTAAATAACTGGAGAATAATAAAAGTATTATTTATACAAAAAAAATTTTTGCTGTTTTTTGAGATAATAATGAATTCATTGTGTTTATATTGAGCCTTTTTTTTTTGTTTTTAATTATCAATGAATTAATTATGTTTTTATTTAAAATTAAATTATTTAAATAGAATATTTTTTAATTCATGTACTTTGAATACTATAAATCAAATGAATTTTTTTGTGTACACAGAAAAGGGGTAAATAAAATTTGACGTTGTTTATAATTAAAATTTTATATTACTTTTATACGATACTGGTATAAACCGTCTCTGGCTTATATGCATTTTTTATTACATTTTTATAGTTCTTTAAGTTATTTGAGATATTTTTCTTTTTTTTTAATTACATAAATGAATGTATTTTAAAAAAATGGTGTATACGAAAAACGAGTTACATGTACATGCTGATATAACAACGTATTTGATATTGAGAAATATATTTATTTAGTTTAAATGAATATTTTATTTGAGTAAACGAAAATTGAATTAATAATGAATAAATTCTCAGTTGAGTCCTCAAAGTTGGAATAATTCAAGTTGGAATACCAATTGATTTATGTAACAAGCAGCACGAATGTAACTTATATTAAAAATATTCAACCATTTTAAAAAAAATAAAAACATCAATTTAAGTTTAATATTAAATATTGTATTATGATTATTTGTTTAAATGAATATAAGAGGATAGAGTTGGAAAATATTTTGAACTACATCATTACAAATAATTGAGTTTTATAAAAAATGAATGAGTTTTTAATTACTTATGAGGGAAAAGTTCATAAACAAGGTTCTAAAGGGTCAATTATTATTTTTAGTTACAATTTTATTGACTATAATTAACAGAATATTATTGAAAATTGTGATAATAAGTTTTCTAAAGGATTAATTATCATCGTTGGTTTCAACTTTAGCAACTATATAACTAATAAAAAATATTATTAAAGAATTTTTTTTTCATGAAAACTGTTCTAATGTATTAAACAAAAGTTTACGAAAAACATATTTTTATAATAAATTACACTATAATGTTTTTCCCGAGTACATTTATAAAAAAAAATTGAACTCCGACCTTTTTCTTGCGGAAGAGATAGAAACTGAAAAATGATAGTAACTTTAGTTTGACCATAACGTAATTCGAAAAATACATTTTAAAACTTTATCCATTTCTTTTGAAGAATTTTTTAAATTTCAGTATCAGTCATCTGGCTTGTAACTATTCTGGCTTAAAGCTACAATAGTCTTTTCAGCTTTAGGATTCGGTTGCTCAGAAACAATCAGAGAAATTTTCGAGAAATAGAAAATTAAAGTTAAAGTGGACTCTTTTACATGCTTCATTCAGGATACTTGATTGTTATGCAACTTGATGCAATGAAATGAAATCAACGTGATTTTATCTTTAAATCAAACTTAATCTTCTTGTTGAAAATAGATAGTGATATCTTTTTTCCTATTATTAAAGCTTATGGATATACTAGTGTATTAAACTATAAAATGTTAGCTTTAAATCGTTCCCTAATTTTTATTTCACATCAACTATTTTCTGAAAATATCCAATAAATAAAAACAATGTTCAGTGACTTTTTTAGACTGAACTGTTCTGTCCATTAATTAAATCAGTTTTTAATAAAAATAAATTCAATCCTTAAACAAATAATATTTTTTTCTAAACATCGCAGTAATCCATTGATTACAAAAGTTTTTTGTATGATTATTTTAAAACCAACCACCAGAGTATAAAACCGTTCTCATTTTCACCACAAATTCTACAAATGTTACTACTGTAACTAAGTAAATTTCCCTATGTAATTAGAAACTTGAAAATAGACTTACAGAGATATATTAGCATGTAGTAGTAAGTTTGATAATATCTAAAGTTCACTCTACTAGAAAGTGGAACAAATTTTTTAATAAATTCCTATATTAAACAGAATATATTCCTACCCGCTGATATATCTATTCTCATGCAATCCAATCTGTCCACCAGTTACTAGTAAAAACCATAAAATTTTTACTGTCATCTCTTTGATGTACTTTTTCTAGCTGATGATGTACATTGTCCCTTGATTTTTTGCTGTGCAAGTTTGCAAGATGTTAGCATCTTAAGAAGAAAACTCTCAAAGTTCTTGAAAGTTCAAGCTTTGGAATAAATTTTTCAAAATGACAATACAATCATTCTAACTAAAGTTACCATTGTTTGAATTTAAATAAAACATAATAATTTTTCCAACTAAAGAAACTATTTTATATGTTTTGCTTTTTTTCAAAACTTCATTATTCAATGAATGTATCCAACTTCAATAATTCCACCTATAATAAAAATTAATAAGATTCATATTTTTTCATGCTTGATGATACTAAATAACAATCTATTGTTGATATACAATTGAATTATAGTAATGAGAAATATTTTCTTTTGAAAATTCACTCGACTAAAGTGAAAAAAAAAACATCATAATCTCGAATTTATTCTGCTAAAGAACTTTCGACAGCATATTTCCACTTTTCGTGCATGAAATAAAACTTGAAGAGTCATATTCTTCTCTCTATAGAGGGTTCGGAAGCCTTAATTTTTCCAAGACGTTAGATTTTTTCTCTTTTCAATACTTCAAATATTATGAATGATAATTCATATGAAAAATTTAAACGAGTTGAATGATCAAAGTTCATCATAATTATGGTACATCAACAGGGAATAAAATATTCTGTTGCTGCATCAGATTGGAACTCTATTCCTGTAGTAGTCTCAATTTCTGTTCTATTTATAGAAAAACAAGTAAATGGAATGAAATCAGTTTGCAGTTATAATTTTTTTTATAAATCCAACAGAAATGAAGACTGTTGTAGGAAAAGCCATCAGATCAGTTACACCAATAGTGTCTTTTTTCCATGTTGTATTTCAAATGACTCTTCAACCATTTATTCATCCAGCCAAGATAAAAAGCATACCTTCGACCATTCTTTGTTTTGGAAATGATAGACAGCTTCCTTAAAATATAAAGCCTTACCCCCAGTCGAAGGGATCTCCGTATTAGATTCCCTAAATAAGATATAAAGGTTTTCCTATTTAGGTTTTCTAAGGTTTTCATGCTTCCACCTTATTGCTAACTGGCTTATCGAGATTAGTTTATCAAAGGACTCGATACGTAATAATAAATGAGTTAATAAATCGTCAGTTGTATTTAGAAGGGGTGCTGAAAGCAATCAATTTTTTTGTAACAAAAAAATTGTAATTTCATGCTTTATTGCATTACATTATTAATCTGTTGAAAATAATATAAATAGAGTAGTAATTTAGTTGTTACAATTCTTCAAGTTTTAATGATCAAGTTATTTTTATACTAACACTTTTGAAACGGAAAGAAAAGGCAATAGAACATCAAACAACTTTCCTCAACAAACCATTTTTCATCACGAACGTGAATTCTCTTAAAATTTCATGGATCACACGAAATCCTTTAAAGTAAAAATTTTCGCTGATACTCTTTGTTATTTAAAATGAATGTATGATAGAATTCAAATGAAAATTTATGGATCACAAAAAAAAAACATAATAATTATTGACATGGAAAATATTACCCATCCGTACTATGATGATGTATACTATAGTGAAATAGACTACAAAAAGAAACATATCAAGTACAGAGAAGCATCACAGGTATGCCTCTCGACTTTCTTGAATACTGACGTCGATCAATAAGAGAGTGACAGTCCTTTGAGGAAATTCAAGATTTGTTTGGTCTTTTGGGAACATATCACTTTCAAGAATTATTATTTGATTGAAAGCTTCAAAATGATAAATGAATTTTTTTGCTTCACTTTTCATTGAATTTTATTATTATATAGGTCAGACTCAGTAATTGATTCAACGTTACAATTTTTTGCTTACGCTAAAGATAAACAGCTAAATTACGCTTTTATCGTACTCCAGTATACTTTATTGAAAATGTTATTTTCATATTCATACAGCAAAACTAAACTATCCTTCAACAATGGGAGCATTAAAAATTTTCATGTTAAATTTTATGATGAAAGAGATATCACAATAATAATTATTGACTAGATGAATGTGCTCTACAAAGCTCTCTATTGTCGAATTGTAGTTTCAAATGTAATTTGACTTTAATGAAATATTTCTGATGATAGATGGTCTGCTAATAAAGCCCAAGTGTCATGAAAATGGGAATATCTTGATATTTTTTATTTCTGTTACAGTGTAGTGGGCATGGAGTAAAGTGTTTCACTGGTGGTCCAAGGAAAAGCAATGAATCTCAATGTCCTATGCTATTTAAGACTGAAAAAACGACAGTTGGTTCATCAACTACCTTGACTACTGGCAAATCAGTGGTAAAAAACCACCTACACAGCTCTTGCAGCGTATCGAACTCACCTCATCAAAAGAAGTTGCGGTTTCAATTAGCAAAGGAACGAAAAGCCAGTACAACTCTAGGCATCATTATGAGTGCCTTTACTATCTGCTGGTTGCCATTCTTCGTGCTTGCATTAGTTCGACCATTTCTCTCTGATCCTAAAGCAATACCCAAGTCTCTATCAAGTCTATTTCTTTGGCTTGGTTACTGCAACAGTCTGCTCAATCCAATTATCTATGCTACTCTTAATCGAGACTTTCGCAAGCCTTTCGTTGAAATCTTATGTTTCCGCTGTGGCAATCTTAATCACATGATGAGAGAAGAGTTTTATCAAAGTCAATATGGTGATCCTGTGAACAATTATGTTATTAAATCATGTGATCATGAAGATAGTGAACATCTTGATAACCATGGTGGGGAACTCGTTACTCTTACTGTCACTCCTGCTAATGAGAGCTTTCTATGATAGGTGTTTAATAAAGAAGAGTTTATATTCAATTAGAAGTGGCAGAACTTGATGTTGTGTACTGAGAAAAAAATTATTTTTTAGTATAGAAATTATTTTATTGAAAATTATCAATCAACTCTAATGATATATTCATACAAAAAGATTCTATTTTTAAATACTTTTAACATAAAAATTATAAAACTTGAATTCAATAAATAAAAGCATATTTTTTTACAGGAAAAATTGTTTTTTTCTTATAAAAAAAAATATTGCTTAGAACAGTTAGAATTTTTTTAGCTGAAAAATAAATAATTTAAGAATTTACAATAAAATAATTTCTCAGCGCGAATAATTTTAGTAATCAAAAGTAATTTTTCTTCTCATGTTTCAATTAATTGTAAATGTTTCATTATCTCCAAACACTAATAATAATTTAAATTGAGTTACAGGTAAAACAGAAAATCAAAAAAATTAAAAACCTACTACTAGTAACACTTGTTTTTTTCTTGTTAGACACCAAGTTTTAAATTATATTTTGTAATAAATGTACGTATTATTCTGATTAAAACTGCCAGATTAGCTTGACACAGCAGATTATTAAAATCCGAAAACAATAGCATTTCATATCTATCTCTTTTTAATTAAAACCCCAGTAAGTAAATGAAGAAGCGAAAAATGTGGAGAAATTATATTTAGCGATGATATTATCACTAGTAATATAATTAATAATAATAATAATAATAATAATAATTTCAACAATAATAACAAAACATTAGTAATGTAATATAGCTGTATTTATAACAAACTAAATCATTATAAAGTGATTGGTAGAATAACTATGGATTATTCACTGAAGCTCAACCAAAAGCGGATAAAGCAGAGCAAACAATCGATTCGTAATACATATATCGTCGGTGAAGAGATATTTAATAAACCGCAAACCCTTCGATAATCAGTTTATGTATCTTTTTAAGTTTCAATCAGTGACACGTATCATTTGTCATAATCACTTAACAAAATTTTCAAATATTAGCTTTATTCATTTTTTAGTCATTCAATTAGAGCTGATATCTCCCAATGAGATTAAAAGTAATTGGTAGTTGGTAGAGAAATTACACTCTGGGATGAAATTACAGTAACTCAATTCAAAGAACTAACAAAAGAATTAGAAATTAAAATCACTATAACAAAGTGAACAAGTTATTTCAGAAATTGTTTTAGATCTTTCACTTTTTATCTTATGTTGTAAAAGAATTTCAAATTGGTTTTCCTCTTTAATAAGAAAATAATCAACAATGTAATTAAATACAGATGAGAATTCTCTCTGGATGAGTACAAAAAACGAGAATTAGTGAAATATCTACAACAAATGTGCAATTTTCAACATCATTGCATATTTATATCCGGAATGAAACTTTTAATATCAGCTGTGCTGATCGACAAAAGTATCTAAATTTTTTTTTTCATTCAACTCTTGCATAAAATTGTAAATAAAATAGTTGTGTTGATGCATTGCTCTTCCGGTTCGTTATCTAAACTGATTCATCTCAATTAGAATAACTAGAAATGACAGCTAAATAAATATATAACAAAGAATTGAGTCCATATGTTTAATTTTATTTAATGGAAATAATAGATTACAACGATAGAACTCAATTATTGTGGCCGCAAAATTAAATTTTCAATTACGTTCCGTATAATTCGATAGGAATATACTTTGAAATGAATTTACGCATAAACTGATTAGTAAATAATTGGAAATATGAAATTAATACTCGAAGACAAAATCAATCACAATATTACTTTTCTTTTGATTTATTATCTTCCCCTATCATACCCTATTTCTAAAAATAGCTCAGAATGACAAATCACCTAAGCGATTAAACTAAAAGTTTGATTGAATTATTGAACAAAATTTGCAATAGTTGATAAAAGTAGATTAACGTTCTTGATATTGGAATATATACACGTATATATAAAATATATATCATACGATGATTTATTCATCCTATTGAATTGAAAAACTAGAGGGTAGATAAAAAAAAATCTCATTTAATACATTTCATCCTTGAGTGTATTTGTGCAACCACTGCACAAAAGAAAACATAATTCTCCATAAACCTAGTTGAACTCGCACTTATAAAAGTGCGAATACTCTAAGAAGATTATCCCAGATCTCGCGAGAATATTCTTCTCTTGTCATCCCGTCATCTCTTCCATTTCGTCAATCTTTTGATATACCTAAAGAAGTATTGCTCTCCTTCCATCTTCCATGCTCATTGATAGTATGTAAGTAATAGATAACCATTATATTTAATAGGAATATTGTACTTAGAATATATAATTATTATTATACCAATAAATTTAAACAAACAACCTTCATAATTGTTTTTCATTCAAGCTATTATTAATTATTCCATCAAAGAAACATCATTCATATTTTGAAAGTGTACGTATGTTCATCCTGTCTATTGAGTTAATAATTATAATTATAAATGAGTATCCAAGATGTTAAATAAATTCGTCTCAGTAAAATTATCCCCTTAGGGAGATCTTCGTGAATGTGGATGTATATAGTAGATAGAGTTTGTTGAAATAATTATTTTATCCGGTTATATGTGTATACATAAATCGATATAGTAAACCTTGTATTCTGTGTCTATTGGCGCAAGCGTTTCTATTTTATGTGTATGTCATATCTGGAGTGTTTGCAAGATGAAGCTATAAATTTATTCAATTTGAATGCTACTTTATCATCTTACCAACAGTGAATTGGGGAAAATGATCTTTTAAATGCCGGAAAATTCTCAATGTCATCAATTTTAACTTCACACAATAAAATATTTTTTCAATCAAGAACCCTCTTCTTGGGGATAAATTGTTGACGAAAGAAATGATTCTTTTGTTGTTGTTTTTCATTATTAAAGATTATTTTGAATCTAATAAAAATTCATTTATTCTGAAAAGATATTCTATCATTTAAAGTCTTATCTACTTGTCTTCTTTTTCTTTTATTTATAAAATTATCTCCATCAAAGAATTCTTCACTGAAAAGACAAGAGTTTCTTGGACAAAGAAACTATTTTATTATTCCTGTTTTAAAGTTACAATAGTGAATTTTTCTTATGAAAATAAATTGATATTTTCTTACTAATATAATATTAAGGTTGCACTGTTTGGAAATAAATTATCGAAAACTACTTTCATTATTTTTTACTTTTGTTGCAATTGATTAAAAATTAATATTTCTTCATATTAAAGAGATAATTTTAATTGATTATTTTTATTTCTGTCACTGATGCATCCTATTTACGGCAATTATAAAATTTAAAAACAATTGCTCAAGAATTTGTCACTTATAAATGAAATTGTATCTCAGTATAGGCATTTAATGTCTCACTATGCTGAAAAACGCTTGGAAATTTTCAAAAATCGTAAACTTTTATTTTACTTATCATTAGTATATTCAACAATGGTTTAAGATTTTATTTCAGTATGCGTATTAATTGAGATCGTTAGAGCATTAGTTTAATGCTTTGCTATTTTAATTTTATTCTACTTGCCTTTTTTTCATCATTGCACTATTATGTTATAAATTTATTTTTTATCTTCGTAAATGCAATGCAACATAAGAATGATTTCGACTCTAAAATCTTTTATATAAAGAGAGAAATTATCACTGTTTTGTTTATTTCGTTGGTTAATGATTAAATGAAATAGAAAGTACAATTCAATAAAAATTATTTTAGATACCCAATAATATTACCATACAAAACAAATTATAATTGATTGTAAAATATAATACAAAAATTGCAAAAAAAAAACACGATTGAAATATATCAAATAAATTAAAAAAAAGGATGTGTGCTATTGAGAGATTATTGTTAATTCTTGTTGATGTTTATATTATCTCATTGATGTTAGAATGTTAATAAATATTTGTTTGTAACAAGTACTTGAGCACGTTCAATGGTATGTTGTATAGACACCATTACAATTCTATTATCCGAGAAATAAAGTATAAGATTAACGAGAATGTGAATAGCTTGTAATCCGTACATAAATTGAAACAATTTTTTGAACTGATTGTTTAGCGATTCTATCACATGCATCAACCAATTAACCTGAATTGAAACAAAAAAATGATGCTTGATAATAAACTGATATGTAATAAGATAAACACATTTTAAATAAAAAAAAATGTTCTTAAAATTTATTGTTAGATTAATAGATGATGCCAACGACCATCATTTATTTTCAAATATTTCCAATTTCCTGGACTATCATTATCATTATTTATATAATCGTAACACAAGGTAAAGAATTTGTAACGTTTGATACAATTACAAATTTTTTTTTCACTCAAGCAATATTATTTCTTGACTCATCCACTTATTTTTTATATCCCGGTGAGCACCTATAATAAATAAATAATCGAAACTCAATCGAAAGTACATAAAGAAAACTCACTTAAAAGATTTAAAAATTAGAGCTAACTTACGCTTAACGTTAAGCTTTTAAGCTTCAGGCTTAACTAAGGTAGCTTCTTTTTTGTCATTTTCAGTGACAATTGCTTCTTTTTTGTCTGCAACAGACTTACCAAAGTCTTCGACTTCTTTCTTTGTCGCAACCTTCAAAAAATCAATTAATAACAGTAATTAATTTCACATTCCATCAATCAAGAAGCCTTGAAAATAATTCAGTAATAAACATTGTAAACCAGTTATTAATTTTTATTTTACAGGTTATTACTGAATATTAATTATGACCTCGTTTTTATTGAAGAAAAAAAAATATCAACTTATAGAAAAAGGTATTTACAAGATAATTAAATAAATATAAACAAACGAATAAGATAAGATTGTAATGTAATAATGAAATGAATAAAAGTGAGACAAACCTCTTCCTTACTGGCTTCATCAAAGTTTTCAACTAATTCTGGTACTTCATCGTCCTCTTCCATTGTGGCTTTACCAACTGCGCTCCCAGCAACCGTACTGGCTAATCTTTTCAATTGAGTCAAACCTTCAGGGCCTAATTGACTCAGTATTCCAGGCAACATTTCTGTTATTTGTTTATTTTCACCATGGCCAGTAATAGCAAAGGTGTTCGCCGAAAGGCTGGCTTGAGCTTTTGGATTATTAAAATGAATTACGGTACCATCATCTTTGATCATATTTACTTCTTCAATCCCGGGAATTGTATTAACCGACAATTTCTTCAAGCAACTTTGTAACTTTTTGTCGTCTGTGGCTGCAGTGGCGTGGACAACCTTTATTAAATATATATCATTTTAAAAAAAATACATAACTACAAATTGATTATTAATGGAATAAATATATAATTAGCAAACAATCAGTTAGTTAATGATTATACCAAAGATAGTGACAATCATTTTCGGAGCATACATTTGGTAACAACAATTTCAGTGACAAAATAAACGATAGCCTCGTCATTTTGCTAATTATATCACAACCAAGACACTAATAATATTACACACCTTCTTTTTACGACGAGGTGTTCCTTTTCCTCCAATTCTAACTTGTGCTTGTAATTTTTTTAACTTTTCTGGATTCATTATTTATTTAATTAAATTACTACTCCCAAATTAATTAATTTACGTTATTTTAAATAACTGCCGATGTAAATTTACACACAAAATAATGCGTTCACAGTGACCGGCAACAAAACACGTGCTCTGTATTACTAGAAAGCCTCAAGAAAATGGAAGACTACTCCTATATTTTGTACGTCATCGTCAACTTCCGTCCTGGTAATTCCTGGAGTAGTACAAAATCCCTTACTTTCCGCTTTTATTACTAATTATTAATCGTTATTGGAATGCTAAATGTACTTTATAACATGTCAAATAATTAATCTAACTTTGTTATATTAAGGTCATGTTAATTTTATCACAAAATATGATAATTATTAATTACTCGATTTCGAAATAAGACGTCATTTTGACTCATGTAGCATCTATAGTCAATGCGCATCTATATAAGTCGATTTAGCCTATGGCAGTGTAGTACTTATATTTATATGTAGAATTTCTAAATATAGCTCGAAAACGAGGCAACTTTCAAATGTCTAAAATTGTTTATTACAATTTTAAATAAATTCTTGTTAACCAAACTCTTTTATTATTTCTATTATAAGTACAATAACTTAAAAATTTAAATTTATAAATCACAAAAATTTTATAAAAAAATAAAAGAAACAAATTTAAATATAACGTTAGTTCATTTAATTTTCAATTTATCATAAATAATAGTTGTTAATTATTTAACAAAATATATACATTTAACAATTAATGAACCATTTAATTTTTCAATAAAAAGTTTTATCAAAATATATAAATAATACCTACATTTTGGTATATTTTTGTAATTTTGGAAAACATTTAACTTTCTAAATCCTTTACAAGTTTTGGAATCATATTTTTTAACAAAATTATGGATAACTATTTAATTGGTATAAATAACTGAATGAATATTATTAAATTTTCTTTATCAAAATGTTTTCGATGATGCCACATTGGTCTTCCATCTATCTGGTGTCTCGTTGTTCACATGACCAAATTCAAATCTTATTCGTAGTTCACCTATTTTTGAAATTGGCAAGATATCGGGTATCCATTCTATTAGGAATGGAGTTGGATCTACTTGATTTGGAGACATTTTACCTTTAAACATAATAAATTCATGTATTTCTTATTTAAAATAATTCTAAAATTTAATGAAAACATTAATTATACTTACCAACTTTTAGATAAGTTTTCAACTCTGAAGGTTTTATTAAAGCACTATTTTCCATTTTTTTATATTTATCAATATCTGTTTCTTGACGTTTATATAAATCATACGTGCCATCAGCATTTTGTATAAAGCTACGAGTAATCTCAAGAGGAATCAAAGAAGTTTCAAAAATACTTTTGACATGTAATATATTGGTTATTTGCCAAGTATACTTGGTAAAAATTCCTAAAGGGATTCCATCTTTTCTGACAAATGCTGTTGTTGAATTTGGTAATCTTTTTTTCTTTCCACCACAAGAAATTCGTTCTCTCAGACAGTCGAAAAATATTTGAGGTACGTGAAAAACCAACGGTTCAGGCTTACCATCAAACTGAAAATGCATTGTTTGGTTTATTCTTTCAGTAACTGAAGCAAGCCACTTGATAAAAGACAAGTTAACATTTTCTTCCTCAACATTTTCATTCAAGTAATCATGTTTTTTAATAATCGTTGGTTTAGTTTTAACTTTTTTGGTTTCAATTAAATTTAAATTATTAAGATTCAAATAAGGTATGCCAAGTTTTTCATCATCTCTTTTCCTTTTAACAGAACTTGCTTTAGAATTTTCAACTTGTATAGTTACTTCATTTGGCAGTAGATTATCATTAATAACTTTAACTCCTCCACAATCAATAATAGAAGCATCTTCGAGTATTTTAATATTTTTAGCCTCAAACAGCGTCTGTCCATCATATATTTTGGCTGTATACTTATTGTTGACTAGTTTTAAATCATGTTCATCTAATACGTATTCGTTGGATCCATACTTATGTTCGATAGCTAATTGACTATTAATTGTTTTTGAAGTATCAATCGATGATTGTTTATTGTCTCCTAAACTATTGGTCTAAAACAAACAAACAAACAAATTAATAACAGATTTTATTCATTTTAAAAAATGATAAAAAAATCTAAAGCCTTACTTGATTAATAACATTATTTTCTTCTACTAAAGTACGCTGGCAGCTTGTATCAATCTCTTCAACAATATTACTAGATAAAATTGCAGCGTCTAGATTAATATAATCTATATCTAATCGTTCTCCATCGAAATTTTGTACAGTTAGTGTTTCATCACGAAAAATTAATAAATGAGAATCATCTGTTAAACAATCAAAATCTGTAAATAAAATAAAATAAAAACTATCATTAACAATCCATAGCTATTTTTTTAAGTATATTTTTGATTAATTAAACTACAAAGCAGCACAGGTGATAAATAAATGATAATCTCTGGTATAATTTCCGCCCGAAATTGATCTTTAGTTTTCGAAACAGAATAATGAATATACCAGAGACTTCTACATGGTATGAGAAACTTTCTGCTGCTTCACCACAAAAGTTGTAGAATATAATAAATTAATATATGACGTAGAAGATACAATGATGGTAGAAAGACGAATTGCAAAGAGAAACTACATTATATCTGCAGTTACTCACTGACGTGTGAGAAAATTTAAACTAGACTTTTAAATACCCTCGAGGTTTCTATAGATGTAGTGAAACTTTAAAATTATTTTACCAAAGTTTTAGAACTGAATATATGTCATGTTAAGCATGAAGATAGAATCTTTCAGAAAATTAATTATCATAAAAAAATAATAGACATGTACTGAATATCAACTACAAAATTAATAACCGTCAATTTAATCTTTGGCTAAGAATATATTATTAATTTCTCCTGATAATTTTGAATCTTTGAAAAATAAACTATTATATTTATTAAGATCAAAATAAAAAGAAATATATCAGTATAAATTGATCAATGTATTTTAAAAAATGAAGTTAAAATATCCGATTTATCACCGTGTTGTTTTGGTAAACATTCAATAGATTTGATATAAATACCCATTGTAACTATTTGATCAGTCTCATCGACTGGCAAAGACGGATTTTTTAATTGCTGTACTTTCGATTCATTTTCATCAATATTTATATAATATTCAAATTCATCCGCCAGTTTAACATCACTGGCAAAGGCACAAATACAGGAGTAAAAATGTACACATCTTTTGGGTGTTTGTGATAAATCCGTACGATTATTACTATTATTGCTATTATTTTGTAATTCTGCAGCTCTTAAATGTTGCTGTAAAATAATTATATTAATAATTAATATAAAATAGAGTGATAATTTATATAAATAGTTTACCTTAAAAGGAGTACAACTACAATTATACTTATGCTCGACTTTGTCTTTAACTTTTGTTGTATAAAACGATAAATGTAAATATCCAAGAGGATGCTTTGGTGAGACCTTGCATTTAACAGCCATAATATTCTTTGATACTCTCTGTACTAATGGACCTGGTGTTTCAGTTGCCAGCAGCCATATTTCCTGCTTTAATTCACTTAAAACATTCATCGACCTTAAAATGGAATTCTTTACAGTCAAAGGTTGAGCCTCAGCATAACACTTGAGTGCAGCTTGGATATGTTGGCATGTTGGTATACTGGTATCAGATGGATTTTTTTCATGACATTTTAGGACATTAGTATCAAAGGTTTTTTCACAATTATCGACCAAACATAAAGCTGATGTGGGTGATGTAAAAAATGAATCATTAAATATTGTTGCGTTGACAGGTACTTGTACGAAGCCTCTACAATCCGGTCCCTTATCACGAACCCTTACTGAAAATACTTGAACAGATGAACCAGTAATAAGTTTGCATGCTTCTGTTGACATTTTACGCCTTTCGCCTGGTTCTTTAAACACAGCATCGCAATATTTATTTTTGCAACACAATCCACGTGATCCATTATACGTCCCACACTTTGGGCATTTTTTTACACCACGAAGTGTTGCTTTTCCTAAATCAGAGAATAAAGTCCGCAATCGATCTTCATTTGACATTACTAAAAACGGAAAATCAACAGATTACATTTAATAAAGTAAAATAACACGTTTGTAAATAATTTTAAAATGTAATACACACTGGTTATTTAAATCACAGTTATCTTATGTATTATAATCTCAATGTTTTTGAATGAAAAATTAATCACGTTGATGTGAGTTATAAATTATGAGCAACTGTTTACAAGAATTACATGGCCTATTTTTACCACCATTCCTAAAGACTATCAGGAACTCTGTCCATCAACGTATACACACCAAAGATTATTATAACGTACGTATTTTCATTACGTAGAACAGCTGAGGGCTTAAAACAAAAATATACATACAATACAAAGAAATATGTAAAGAACTCCCAGTCAGCTGATTTTGTGATTACGATTAATTAGTACGTATCATTACCACACTACCACACTAAGCGCTGTAGTAATCACCTTTCTGTAATACCAACTGATTAATTTTTTTAGCTGCAGTTGATAATGCAAACATTGATGCCAGTTGATAAGATAAATTGTACTCATAACGACAGTGTCAGAAAAAATTGAAAAGCGTTCCAAGATCAAAACAGTTGACAATGAACAATGTAAAAGAGATATTTATAATTGTTTAACGTACTTTAATCGCGATTTAATCGGGAGATAAAAAATATATTCGTAATGTTATTAATCGTGTAGTAATAATTGTAGTATATGTTTGTAGTATATTTGTTAAATAAATTCATGTCGTAATTGAATTGAAAATGAGTGTTTACAAAGGTAAGGTTTTGTTTGTTTAGGTTTGAATTTGATAAAACAATAAGATTATTTATATACAGGATCGTTGATAAAATACATTTTATTTTCACTTTAACATTGAATTAGGTAATGAAAATAATAATCAATCAACTATGTATATATTTACAATAATTATAAACATTTTCATATGTATTTAAAATCCAATAAGATTAAATATATTAATCCTGGAGAATTCTTAACTCAATACTCTATTCACGTATTTATAGTCGACCATTTTTATTAATAAAAATATACTAGATTAGTATATATATTAACAACTAATTAAAATAATTATTATCTAACCTGTCGTGGATATCTCTTTGATGATCAAAAAATATTATAAAAATTTTTCAATTATTCTACCTACATATGAACTCTTGGGAATGATAAATTATACAAACAAATAATTATTCCAAATTTCATGGCTTGAATGAATAATTATAAAATTTAAATAATTTCTTAAAAATTCATCAATCAATATATTGATTTGTTTTAATGAATAATGCAAATTATTGAGCACTCAATTAAAATCTAACCACGTTTAAACCTTAAAACAAGCAAACTAATTGTTAAGAAAACAGCAATCCATATTATTGTGGAGATAAAGCCATTGTACACATCTGGTTCACCAATTGACCATCCTCTTGTTAACATTGATCTCAAAGAAGTTGTTGCCATTGTCAATGGTAAACCTTGTGAAATGTAACGCAAAACCGTGGGCATTCCTTCAACTGGCCAAATAACACCTACGAAGCAAATAAAAATAATTAAACGTCTATGTCAATGATGCAATATATGCAATTTTATATATTAATTAGAAACATTATCGAATGATAAACAATAAATATTAATAATACTTACCACTGAGTAACAATGTAGGATAAAAACTACCCAATGCTAATTGGATAGCATTCCTTTCAAGTTCACAAATAGCTGAAATGACGAATCCTGAAAACATAATAAATGAAATCATTAGTATTAAAGAATAAATCAACAAAAAAGGCTATAATAAATGATCAGCTGACAATGGAACTAAAAATATAATAATTCTTACCGAAACACATTCCACAAAGACCTTGAAGGATAGTTAGCAGAATCACCCAACCAATGTCGCCATTACATTCCACACCAAAAACGAGAATCATAAATATAAGTACGAGAGCTGTTTGGCCACACATGACGACAAATTGTGTAACAACATGAGAAAAAAGAATTTCTCCGGGTGACACTCCAGCAACCCAACTTCTATCTAATAGACCTTCCATTCGTTCGATAATTAAGGCAGACGAAGTCAGAGCAACAGCCAAGAAGAACACAATGCTAAAAAAAAAAGAAAAATTTATTAATTACATGCTTAATAATAAATCATCTATAATTTCTTACGTCAAAATAACGCCCGGAGCTACGAAATCCGTGAAGCTAGGATCATTAGTTCCATAAATAGGATCTAAGAATTGAATTGGAACGTCGGCTAGTTTTGTATTCAGCTCACATTTCGCTAATAAATCTTTAGCAAAATCACGATATGAATATTGCAAATTCCGAGATAGAATCAAACCAATTTGTTGATCTGTAATAAACATTAAAAAAATAATAATTTAATCCAAGTTGATTTTACTAGAAACTAAGCCAAAAAATTTGGCATTGATTTAAATGAAATTTGATCCTTACTTGACATATCCAACCAAACTCGAATTTCACTTTGATCAAGTGTTTCATCATCAGCATCACGACCCAGTCCCATTCGAGCAACCAAAGCATCCGTGAAATTCTCCGTAAAATACAGAGTACCCCAGGCATTTCCTCTTCTCACTGCTTCGATTGCTAACTCAGGAGTCTCATAATATTCCTGTAGACAATACGTAATTAATTAAGGTGTCATTGGCATTACAGTATTAAGAATGCTATTTTATTTATTATGATTTGATTACCAACCTTGACCATTGTTTCGTTATCGAGAAAATGCAAATATCGACAACTTAGCATACGATAATTACAACCATCTGCTATTGGACACGATTTATTTGACCAATTCATTTCGTGATTAACTATAGCTAATTTTAAACCTGTTGGATCTCTTCCGATTGCGAGACAAAACAAGATTACTTGCATTACTGGCAAGGCAAAGATAAACAGCATCACACTAAAATTAAACATTTTTAGGTTTAAGTTTATTTTCATTAACTTATTGTTTATTCATATTTATTATACAAATACTTACCCAACATTTCTCCACATTCGAAGGAAATTTTTTTGTAATAATGCTCTTATTTTACCCCTACTTGTTATGTTAAAACAATCTGAAACGTCGCAGTCATGGCACATTCCTTCAGAGTTTTTCCTCACGCCAGATAATGGTTTTCCATTTAACTGATATTTGAGTAGAAAAGAAAATTAATGAAAAACAATTCAGTGCAATCGGAATACTGGAAATTTTTTTCATACTTACATCATAATGACTGCCAACTCCATTTGTTGTATCATGAATAAGTACTTCTTTACTTTGATGAAAATTCAATCCTATAACACCAGACTCTTCAGTTACATAAACTGGTTCATCTTTTTTACCCCAATTTAAGGAAGCCTATCCAAAGAAATTGATCAACAGTTTTGAAATTGTATGACATTTAATTACAAAAATTTCCAATCATTTTTAATATTCTTACCAAACTGATATTATTAGATATGTTTAATTCTACTGTTGGTTGAGCCGTTTGACCTTGTTTCCTTGATAATTTAAGGAATACATCTTCTAAAGATGGGCAATTATACATTGTTAAAAGAGCTCTTGGGGACTCTTCAGCAAGCAACCGTCCACTTCTCATTAAACCAATCTAGAATAAAAATTGAATATTTGCAAATTAATTTCTTTATTAATCAACAAACCAACGTCATAAAATAAATCATAAAAGTCAATCAATATTTACAAAATGCAATAATATAATTCCAGTTTCTACTTAATGACTCATTCAATAACTCATTTGATAATCAAAAATAATGAATACAACAAATTGAAAATAAATGTTTTAGGTCATTCAGGAGCTGATAAAATTGTGTGGAATCCAAGTAATGGAGGGTGAATGACACGTTTAGTGATATTAATGTACCTAATTGGAGTTAACCAGTGAACGAGAGAGCTCAGAATTAGCAGAGTATCTTCAAACTCTCAGAATTCTTCAATTCAAGGTCTGTTTTCTACGAATTGCAAAAATAGAAGTAAATAATTTTTAAGAGGATATTTATCAAACAACTTAACACTTGAATATTTTTCATTCATCTATTTGCTAAAAGAGTTCTTGAAAAGATACCATTAATGAGTCTTATGACTATTAAATATGAGACTACTGATTTTAAATAAACATCATGATGATTATTAGGCTTTTGTTTAATTTATTTAACAACACGTATTAGATATTAAAAGTGGATTTTATCACAAATATTCCAATAGAAATACCAATGATTCTGATAAATATATAAGTCATTCATTTTCATCATTGTTGAATAAAAAAAAACTTATTTACCGTATGTGCCTGCCTTGCTTCTTCAATGTAATGTGTCGTAATAATGACAGTTTTGTTTCCATCTTTCGTAATTTGCACCAAGTGATTCCAAATGCTGTAAATTTTATTATCATTGAATAATAATATCTCGTAATCAGTGTGCTAGATAGTTGATAATTAATTATTTCAATTGAGATTTTCTTTATAATTATACAAATAATCGAGGTAACTGTCTAGCAGTAACCTTCTTCCATGACAAAGTCTATATAAAATCATGTTTCATTTATGAGCATAATAATGCATAGTACTCGATATCTAGTTTTTATAATATTTCTTGTCATATCTTCGTCAACTACATTACACTTTGACATCTACGTTTTGTATCTCATCAGTGAAAACGTTTATGCATTTAGTGATGTAAGGCAAACCTAAAGTTTTTTCTTACGTATAAAAATAAACATGAAAAACGTACCTCTGACGAAGAAGAGGATCAACACCCACTGTTGGTTCATCAAGGATCAACAATTCAGGATCATGCATCAATGCTACTGCAAACGATACACGTCGTTGCTGACCTCCACTATAATTCAAAGTATAGACATAACAAATAATTAATAATTTATGCATTAAAGATGATAATTTGCATTACTTTTTATTGATTGATTAACTACCTGAGATTTTTTACAAGTCTATTCTGCGACGGGAGATCTAAAAACTGTAATAAAAACCTCAGCCTTTCAACAATCTCAGCTGTTTCCATACCAAAGATCCAACCAAAGTACATCATCGTCTCACGAATTGTAAATTCCCCGTACAAAGCTATTTCTTGAGGCATATAACCAACTCGTTTGCCTGGTACACCTGATCCCTTCGTTCCTGGCTTCCCACCAAGGACCCATATTTCTCCAGAATTTAGTCGTCTTCGTCCAACGATGCATGAAAGTAAAGTCGTTTTGCCACATCCACTAGCACCAAGAAGACCATATCTGATTGGAGTAATGAACAATCAAATAAATTAGTACGAAATCTTATGCTCAAGGTCTAGTACATTTATGATAAATGAATGTTTTTTTGGCTATTTTTTTTATATTATTTAATTTTAGTATCAAGTATTCTGATGATATTAGCATAAAATTTTAATAAAAAAAAGAAGATGATGAATTTAAAATCTTGATCAAAGGTACAGTTATATGTTGCATCATAAATAAGGGATGATTCATCAATGATTAATTATCTTTTTTTAAAAATAGCCAGTTATTTTCTATTTACATATTGTTGACTTTTAAACAAATTGATCTTTTATTCTACAAAAATATCAAATAAATTTAAAAGAATATTTATCATTTCATATTTGTTTTTAAAATGTTTCGATGTGTGAATAACATTTGAAAGCAAATCCAAAAACATGTTATAAAATTATTATTCTGATGAATAGATAAATAAATAAATATATCTATTTATTTTATTTGTCTTTAGTACAATAAATAATCAAGATTGTATAAAGTTAATTAATTTATTCATAAAAAACAATCATGAACAAAATAGAAAAACCATAAATTCATTTAAACTAAAATGACACATCAGTTTTTCAGAATTACAATAAATCAACTAACAATTCATATAATATGCAAACATTTTCTCAATAATCTAATGAAAGAGTCAATAAAAAAACCCCCCAAGAAAACATGTAATGATAATGAAGTTAATAATGGAACATAAAGTTGTTTATTGGAGAAAGTTGTATGTCGAATACAGCTGATGTATATTCCAATTTCTTGAGTAATTTAGATTATCTAAAATAATTGATAGTTACGTTAATCGTTATTTCGTATGGTGTTACAAATATTTAAATAATAATACAGAGAAAAAAGATGTAAATAATAATAATCAAATATCCATTAATAAATATTATTCTAAAAAAATATTTTTCATATCATTTAACATTTTTTGTATCTGCAATTATAATTAATTTTATACTACCATTAGTTGAAAGAAGTATTTTTTTGTTTCGCTTTCAAGTCGATAAACGACTGATAACCTATACTCTTGAAAAGTAATTGAAAATTATGCACCAATATACTTAAAGTTTGAAAACTAAACGTTAATAATAACAAAAAAAATTAATGTCATCTTTTGCCATCATAACACTTGAATATATCATAAAACTTGAATTGCAAGTCTGTAAATATGCAGTAAAAAAAATTATTGAAACAAATTGTTATTGTAAAAAAAAACAACAGTATGTTTAACTAAATGATTTTTAACGAATAAAATAAATTTAATGAGTAAATTATTATAAATTATTCTATAAAAGAAGTTAAGATTCGTTTTTTGATTGCTTAAATTTTTTTAATGGCTATAAGCTTCTATTGTATTATAAATACAAGTCATGTTGACATATTTTGAGCTTCTTGTTTACTATTTCAGAGGAGTTAAGTAGATTCAATTGAAATGCACACTTGGAAATGGCATTGAATGGAAATACAAAATAAAGTTAAGACGTCACATTATCATTAACACTTGACAATTGAAACTATTTTATAATACTTTTATTTTAAAAGTAAAATATAAAAGTAAGAGTTGAATGTCAATCTCATATAAATTATTTAACTACTTAATAGAATTAGTCTATTATACAAATCATCCATAAAACCAATATTAAAGGTAATTTTAACTCATCGTACATCAATATCTTGAAAAAGTAATGTAATATCGACTTATCCCCATTACCTGCTTTAGTATAAAATTTAATGTCGTAAGAGAAACAGTGAAGGTTCATTCAAACTAAAATATCATTTCCTCGGCATTCATAAAAGAGATAGATTTGAATATTTTAGAAATGCTTTCACCAAAAAAACCTACGCAACTGTATTGAACGATCAGCTTCATTAATTCATCTACTTAATTTATTCTTAATTTTTCTTCTTCTTCTTCTTTATTAAGATACATTAACTTGATTCTGCTAACTTTTATATAAGAAATAGTTAATGACCTTCTAGAGAAAATGTTTAAAAGTAGAAATGATCATTCAGGTATCATTAAAAATTCATTGATGGTTATTTATATTGGTCAAATCAGTAATCAAACTGATATTGTTCAACTCACATTGATCCTTTAGCCACTGTCATACTCAGGTTCTGTATGACATGGTTTGGATTCTTGCTGCTTCCATAAGTTTTGAAAGCATGTCGCACGCTGACAGCTTGCTGTCTGTTCCATGAAGGGCTGTTTAAACCTGGAGTTGCTAGAACTGGACTTGGTGCCACTACATTATTGTCCATGTTCAATTCACTTGAAATTGAAATGGCTGGATTGATGTAACCCCGATCTGGCGTATCTTCCCTGAAATGAAAAAAAGAATAGATCAATTAGCATAAAAAATATGGATAAATAAAAATATGCTGAAAAAATAAGTAAATATTAAAAACCTCAGTGTTATTGACTGATAAAAATCAATAATATTTATTTCAATGTTATCAATGGTTTAGTATTATAATCAATTATTAATGATACTAATCAAAGTATTTGATAAATGTAATCCATCATTTTGAATGAAAATTAATCTTCAAATTAATACAATTATTGATAGTCTTCAAGATTTTTTATCATCAATAGATTTTTTTAAATAATCATTTGAAAGTTCTTTTTCTTTCTTTCATTTAATTAACATGTTGGAAAGCTAATTTAGAGCTCATATTGAAGCTTTCAATAAGTAATGTGATTATTGATTAAATAGTTGAATTAAACATGAATTTAGTTTCATTATAAGTGAATATTTGATGAATTTCTCTGGTATCGAGAATAAAGGGGTTGTTTGATCAAATTATAAATAACTAAAAGCTAACAAATGATCGTCCTATTTACAGATACTGATTTCAATAATTCAACAAGTATTCAAAATTAAATTTTACTTTAACAAAATCAAAAATTTAATTATTTTCTTTATACATGAAATGAATACATAAATTAATTACATCATAATTGACCCACTAACATGACAGACCTATTTACTGGCTCAATCAAACTAAGACTATTTCATCAACATTAGCATGAATAATTAAAGGTTCAATCAATGCATAAATAGTAAAAATTTTTATTAATCGATAAAATAAATCATTTAATAAGCATACGAATTACTAGATTTAAACCAAAACTACACAGTAAGATATTGATGACTAATTAATTATGTGTTCAAATTGATTGGATATGATGATGAAGTATAAAAAGAATTTATAAAAGCGAGAAATGAAAATGATTCATAATGAAATAAAAGAATAAAAAAAAAACAATTTTATTATTTTATTTGTAATTTTAGCATTTCCGGTTATTGCACTGCAAGGACCTGTGCTATGCAGTGATTCGTATATACATATACATACAAACAACCCAGATTGCACGCTTCGGCAAGAATCAACGGTGACTTCGACGGCTGCAATTACGTAAGGGCATACGACTTTCTTTTCGCTGACGCTCACCAGTTTCATCGTTGAGCAACGACTGAGTACTCGGTATATAAGGAGTACAAATAGCAATGAATAAAAAGTATAAATATATAATAATATACTGGAAATGACTTTTGGCAAACTTGATACGAGGACTCATTTGTATCAGCAACAAGTGAATGTTGAAGATATACAGAAATATAAGAAATGTCGAGTTTATTTTATTGGAATATTTTATATGAATATCTTAATTTTTTATCATGTTTAATGACGACTGCGAGTTTGCATACGGAATTAGAATCTTTAAACCAGTCAGAAGATAAAATGAAGATTGAAAAAGTCTTAATTCAGGGTCAACATAAAAAACGTCAAAGCTTGTATTGGAGAATCGAGGCCGTGCTACTTTTTTTTGGGTTTAAGGTTGAAACCTTTGTACATGTTTCCAGCTATTCATCTGCTGCACATTTTCTGATCTCAAGTTATTGATAAGGATGATGTGTCTAACAGACCTATGATAATGGACCCCCCACTTGAAATAATGTTATCAAAACTTTGATCACTTACTAATCAATGGCCTGTACGTGTTACACGTACTCAATGATGCCTAGTATTCGAGAACTGAATTCCAATATGGCTATTGATGATGATTGCGTAAGATGAAATTTCTCATCCTAGTAATACCCTGGACTTGGACACGTGTGTGGAAAGAGCATTAGTTTAACAGTCTGTCAATGGTTAATATCTAGGTCATGGTCATATTAAAGATTTTTTAAATGAACCTTTGATACCTTTGGTACTACCACAACTGTACTTCTTTAATACTTTTTTTATTTGATGCTGGTAATTTGGTTTCATATAATGTTATATTCCTGTTCATTGAATTGAAGTGGTACATGTAATAATGAAGTACTAGGAAAAATGCCTACCCAGTCGAATATTTCGTCACATAATAGACTCTGAACAACCTTGAAAGTACCCATAGGTAATTTACTAATTTTTAGTCATTATTCAGCGTAAATAATATTATTTTATTGTAAGACATTTAAATTGTTTTAATTATATTAATTGTTTTACCTTGGTACTCATATTTAATTATTGTTTTTAATATTTCTGGAGTTGATGACTAAAAATATCAATACCTATATTATTTTCAAGTAGTTTTTACATCTCAATATATTTCCCGGTTAAATTTTATGGATTTTGTAGGTGACAGTACACATTCTGTTTGCGGTGTATTTAGAAAGTAGAGACTCGTCATTCATCTTGATTTCGCATTTGTATCTTTAGTGATATTATAAAAATTCATTCAAAAAATTCGGATAATTTTAATATTCCAAGAAAAAAATTTCCTCATATCTTGAATTAATTTCAGTTAATTAAAAATGTTCAACTTTTTATGTCACTTTTTTCGGTAGACATTCTTTTTCATATTAGTTTTTTGGAAAATTAATTCTGGTTTCCAACTCCTCAAATAGTGTGTACCAATGTCGCTGACTAATGACGCTTCATAGTCACATAATCTCCATAGCAGTTGATTGTTTTTCATCAATAAAAAAAAGACCCTATTGATTTGGTAGCCAAAATAACGGTTAATGTACAAAGGTGAAGATTAATAAAAAAATTAATAACTAATTACCAATGTTCTATTAATCATAAGAAATAATAAAAAAATTGTAACAGACTTACGTCATTGATTCGAATTTGATTAAAAATTACAAGTGTTTATTTTCCAAAATTTCTCCAATTGTCAACTCCAATCCTTTTGCTTTTATTTGATTAAAAGCAACTAGTAATTCTTAAAGTGCACTTATAAACATCATCACAGAAATAAAATAAAATTCAACTTCACGGCATACACATAATATAAAAATAATTATTGAAGCACATTAAGAAATAGAGTACTTAATTGAAAGAAATAGTAAACACGTGTACATGTGCGCAAGTCCGTATATGAACCTTAGTCACGACAGGTAACACTTTGGACTTGCCACAACTATCGAGTCCTGCCGCAAGACTGATCGACCTGTAAATTGTTTTACAAGAACCGACCGTTCGACCGTACTGTTGTACGTTCAAAGTCACCTCCTCCTTCGCTTTCCCATGTTTCTGAGTTGTCTTTCCCCTACCACATTCTTCCTTTGTCGCTAATCATTTTTCGGTTTCCCTACTTTATCTACTTTTTACTTGTCAGAAACAGTATTATAAACAATTATAATTACCCAATTATCCTAAAAATCATCAAAATAATAACTTCACCATCAAATATAATACCTTTATCAGTCATCAACTATGAATGTACAATAATTATGATAATTTCATCTAATTTGTATAAAATACGTTCAATAATTATTATTTATCAATTCATATGCAAGTAATTGTGTGTACTTTTTTATGTTCTACTTAACAAAGTGCTGAAATATTTTCATTAAATCTGACGGGGAACAGTTGATAGCATGCTAATGATTTCGTTAGCAATATGAAGATGAGCTATCACAATAACGTGGCAATGATCAAAATAACAGAAATATTGTCACTTTCACCATCTCATTGCATAACTTAAACTACACACGATCAATGATGTAATGAGAAGACCGCGATTAAATAACACATTGGTAAATGCAGGGATTGAAAAGAAAAGTCTTATAAATTATTTGGTCTAGCTCGTGGTATAACTTGCCGTTATTACTAATATAATAAATTCCATTCCAACAGAGACCTACATAGATCATGGCTGTTTGAATCAGTTAAGTATGTGCACACTTGAGGAAAAATTTAATAATAATAATGGAGATTAAGATAGCAATCGTTTCATTAGAAAAAAGATTTTAATATTCACCATCTTTATTTCTATTTGATTGATATTGTTAAGAAAAATGTTTTATTACTACAAAAAAATTTATATTCAAATTGCAAAGTGGTTACTTAAAATGAATACATTATTAATCACCGCAACTTATGACTCCTTTTTTGAATTTAGAATAATGTTGCTCTGTTGCTTATAACTTATTGCTAAATTACAAATAGAAATTTGCAATACAGAAAAAAAAATATTGATCTTATTTTGATAAAGCGAAATTTCTCTACTTAAGAAAGTTGTTTTCTGAGTAATTGTTTGTGATACACAAGAGATATAACTTATCACATAATTTACTCTCTTCATAAATGATTATTATTTTTTTATCTCCAATTATTACAGAGCTTACATCTTTCCGTGATAATTAATTAATAATTATTGTCAAGTAAAAATAAAAATTTTTTAAACAAATAAAAAGGATAATAATTTCACAGTTAAACATCTTTAAAAATATTTCCGGTATAACAGGAAAATAATTCAACTAAGTTTACTTTTTAACTAAATCAAAAAGTAGTTCTTAAAGATATCCTCATAAATATGATTAATATTTTTTATATACATATATATATATATATATTGTCAAGCAAATTCTTCAATAAATCATTTTTTTCCCACAGTATAATTTCAAATTACTGCACAATAATCATGTCTCAAAAAAGTCACTTATTATTTCTGCTTGATAGTAAAATTCCATATAATTTGCAAATGCATAGCACACTCAAAACGATTAACTGAATTTCCAACTACTTAATAAAAAGTAGCATCAAACTGCTACATTGTATATGAGATAATTGAATAGGATGATCAACTAATTCAGAAAAAATTAGATTTTTGATTCTATTTAAAATATCAGACGATATCTGATGTTCAATAAGAGCGAAGATTTGCGACGTAAACGTGAAAGCGGTCAATCCAGCTGCTGCGTTACGTAAATATCTGTGGAAAAACCATTACATTTGATGAACTTTGTTCAACATAAAGATAGACCGTAAGTTTTTTTATTTTATTAAATTAAAAATATAAAATATTTTATACCTGAATGATCACAGCAACACCAAAACAACTATCAAATCATTAATGCTAATTAATTACATCCAATTATTCAAACTGGAGTTCCCCAAAAAATAATATAAGTCAACATTAAAACTCGTTTCAATCCGATCAAAATCCAGAAGATGGATATAAAGAGAAACTTGAACTATGTCTTATTGAAGTATTTTATATGACCTTCGAGTACATATAAAAACTAATTCGAATAACGATATTACAATCTTATTATGATGATGATAATTTGCAGAGAACTAATATAGGAAATGTCATTTATTATTCAGATCACGTGCAATCCTTGCAAATAAGTATTCTTCTTCAGAGAAGTCAAATGGTCACTCTGAGTTATTTGCTATATGTAATATAATTATATGTATATTCAGCACCTTGACCTTGAAGATCCAAAGTTCTTATGTTCACTGACGAATTAACAATATAAAAATGTACTCTAAACCTTCGAGATTATTATTCATATGATAAAAAATTCAAAAAAATCATTCTAACAAAAAAAAAAAAGCTATGTAAAAAACTGTGATTCTTATTATTTTTAACCAACTGCTATTCAGATGATTGATACAAATATAAGACTTTACCATTATTTCATTATGAAACTTTTATCTTTAATATGTTATTTGTTTAATTTGTTTTTATTTTGGTATTCAGTGCACATTTATTGTTGATAAAAAGCTGCTCTCAAAATTAAAAGTAAACCTTTTTCAATGGCTTTTTCTTCAAGAGTTAAGTGCTGGCATCTATCAGCATATTACTAAATTTTAAGTAATATGAGAAGTCATGAGTTATCTTATAATTTTACTTTTGAAAGTAGAAATCTTCTTTCACCAATTGACAGCCAAAAATTTTCATAAACAATTACTTATATACATAATTACTATAACGTCTTTTACATGACATGTATAGAATATAAATTGAGCAATTAATAATAATTATAACTTTAATTTATATAATTATTTACTCTTTGAAGTCGAAGAAAAAAAATGTCTGAAGATTATATGTTTTCCGTTGCTAAAAAGACACATCGATTTCTTTAGATATTCGTGAGCTGGTCAAATCTATACCATTTACGATTGAAACTGGTTTTGTCGGCTCTACGAACGCCTTTCACTATATGTATAATGTCTCGTGCATGAACATACCATTGGCGCAGACTCACTAAATAAAACTTGCATCTTACTTAAACATTTCTTTTTATTAGACAAGTATTTACTTATCACCAATAGTAAACATATTTTGAATTTTTATTATAAAATTTTATGTAGAATAAATTTACCTTGACAAACTGTTGCTCCAACTAAACATCTTCCTTATCCTTTCGGCTTGTGATTCATCTTTCATACTCGTCATCCTTCTTATTTAATAACGTTGCCAATTTTTCTTTACACTTAGGCTTTTATGTTAACAGAATACCAGATAAATTTTTTGCAGAGTTTTTCTGCAGTTTTTACTTCCATAATACCATCGGATAATATTACAAATATGTAAACAATGAATAACAAAAGAAAAGATAATACTTTTATTCAATACATAATCTTTAAACACTAAATATTTATTTTCGTAATATAAATACAATATTAGCACAATCGTTTCAAAATACAATTTAACAACTTTTCCACGCTACAGAGAGTGGTAAAACTACACAGACTTTAAAGTATGTCTGTCTGCATACTCATTCATTCGACTTTTACACTCTAACTGTCTACTCCGGCGCTCTTTCCTTCACTTACAATACTTTTATATACCTATATACACTCACCTCAATTTTTCTCCACTCTCCAAAGTCTTCGAATGAGTTGATGTCAAATTGAAATTTACCCAGGATCACTACTGTATTGAGTTTCATAAGAATCCAGTGAATAAGAACAGGTGGACCATTAAATCGAGTTTTCAGAGCCGGAATAATATACATAGCCCCAAATTCTTAGTCTTGATATTCCACCATCTGGACTAATAATAATTCGTATATGACTTACTGGACCACACCATAATAAATCATTTGATAAATAAACATGGGATTTATGAGGGTGTAACTGTAAATGATTATTAATTAATTTTAGGCATCAATTAACATAAAATACTAAATTGTTTATTTGAATAAAATGATATTACTTTCTTTTTAGGAAGAATTGTTTGCCATAAGGCATCATGGTGATCAGCAATAATATCATCTCTGCAAGATATGAATGTACCTTCGATCTTAACATTATCTGGAAAGTTTCCCTTAAAATGGAAAGTATCGATGATGATTTTTTCGATCAGTCCAACGTATCCAAGTTTGAATATTGCCCACTCTTCACCAGGGATCTATGTCAAAGTTTTCAAATTACTTCAAGCATATCAGTCACGGCTAGTGATGATAAAGTATGTTAATAATATTATAATGTAGATAATGTAATATTTCAAATGCAACATACTTGAAGAATGCCTGAATTATCAACTTGAATAATTGCTGGCCTATCAAGTCTCCTTGCAGTCTCCCATCCATCGAACATTCCAACTCCATTTTCATTCTTGATCAAATTCCTTGGATGTCCATAATGAGCGTTGCTATATTTCTCGCACACACCACCATTTTCTCTAGCAATTAGATCAACCAGTTCTGAAATAAATTTCGGAATTCTTAATGGAGGAACTATTCGACCGTAAACACGTAGTCTTGCTATTCCTCCATCAGGATATAAATTTAATCGTAGATGAGTCCATGACTGATGACTATTAAATGCTGGAAAGTAATTTCTTCGGGTACTTTCATAGCCAGCTTCTAATTTGCTCATTGGTAATATCGTTGTCCATTCCTGAAATTTCATTGAAGTAGATCTAAGTGGAGGTTTTTTTGTTAATTGTATTAGATAAATATTTTTTAAAGACTTACATCAGTTCTTAAAGATTCTATTTGAGTCAAGTTATCCTTTGAAGCTGCTACGCCTGCTTTAAAGCTAGCAGATCGAACCGGAAACAACTTGAGCTCTAATAAAAATATCAATTATTGTATAAATTGTATGAGTATTTAATGATAATTTTACTTTCGACATTCATCTTGTGCAAATAAAAAAAAATAAATTGCAATATTGTCTTCAATAATTGGATGTGAAAATTTCTCATGCCTTTCCAAAAAGATTGAAACCCATGAAACAATTATTTTAGAAACTAATTGTGAAATGATTCTTTGTCGTAATTAAGACCTGTTTTGTAATCCAATACATTCACTTAATTAATATATTAATAAAAATTCTATTTTAAAGTAAAAATATTCAATTGATTATATAGTCAGTTAGTAACTTTAATTATCATTAAAACAGACTTCTCTTAACAATGTATACAATTACGTAATAGCTTTTGTCGAAAATTAACCATTTTCATAAAGTTGTGCTGCTTGAATGGAAACCCTTGGAGCATAGTTTCCAGTAAAATATGCTGTATCAACACAGAACCCTTTAATAATAGACGGGCTATTTAAAGCTATAATAGCCCAATCATGACCAGCACATCTTTTCCGTCGAGTTTCCCATCCATCCATCCATTTACCATAGTTTGTATAAATTCCTTCTTTCCATACCGGTTCATCATCCTATAAAAATAATATTTTGTTAGTTACAATTCATTTACTTTTGTTCATATCATTAATTCTAATAAAATGTTTTGATGATTCTTATCTTTTATTTGAAAAATTAATAAAAAAAAATTGACGTCAATCTCAAATGGAAATTCAGGATATTGCTTTTATTATTATTATTATAGAAGGTATTCATTAAAAGTAAAATCAAACTTTTACCTTCAAAAGATTATCTGCTGCAGCAAACCATTCATCCGTTGCAAATATAACTTTTCCACCATTCTAGACCATTAATTTTTTAGCGTTAATTCATAGAATATTAATTATTAAACTTGACTTTCATTTTTTTTACCTTTTCCGAAGCAAGTTCATTTAATTCTGAAAAATTCCATTTGCTTTTCTCAGACATTTTTTAATCACAAATTTGTATATATCCTGATATACAATCTCTTGGAACTTTTCGGAGTTCACTAACTTCTTAATTGTTCACACGAGCAATATATTGGCTTATCTTTATTTGTCCAAAAAGAATTAGTCGTTATCAAGGTTCCAGAGTACAAGAATTATTTATTACAGTCGATGATTTAAAACAATAACATTCATATTTTTGATTAATTTTTATTGAAAACAATAATATCAATATTTATGACGAATTCATATTAAATATAATTATAACAATTTTTATTGATATTGAATAGTAATAATAAAATTGATTATATGTTATAAAAAGTGCGTTAATAAAAATTTAAGAATTAATTATATCAACCATTTTCCTAACTAACTCTTCTGAAGCAACGTTAATGTAATGAAGATTCAGATCATCAATTTTATTTGCTTTCAAAGTTTCATTCTCCATAGCTATGCGAATTCTAGCTGAAGCATGAAATTCCTTTGCTTTACAAGTGTTTTTTATGAAAGCAATATTTTCAGGATTGATTCCGCTTCCGGGCATTACAATAATACGATTCTTAGCGTGTTTTATTAAGTCAGTAATAAGGGGAAGACCTTCTAAAGCTATTTTCTTTTGTCCCGATGTCAAAACTCTCTCAAAGCCAAGCTTGACCAATTCTTCAAGTGCTTGAATGGGATCTTTAACCTCATCAAAAGCACGATGAAATGTAACATGTTTTTCAGGACCTACTGCAGAAATAATCTCCCGGCAAGACTCATAATTAATAGTTTTATCTTGGTTTAAAGCACCAAAAACAAAGCCATCTGCTCCAGCATCTTTCAGTATGGCTAGGTCATATAACATTGCTTGCTTTTCTTCATGGGTATAAATAAAATTTCCTGATCGTATTCGTATCATTGCATAAACTGGAACATTGGAGAATTGTTTAATGAATCGAATTAATCCAGGAGTTGGTGTTAAACCATCTTCAGATAAAGCTGAACACGCTTCTAATCGAGTTGCACCACCTCTAATCGCATTTTTTGCAGATTCTATAGAATCAATACAAATTTCCATGATGTAAAAATATCACTGATATTCACAACACATCCTTTTTATGCGTATAATCTTTTCTAAGGCTTTCTTTATAACAAACATAACCTCTTGATTATTTTTTTAATAATAGATCAATCTATATTGAAATTAATTTCATAAAAAAAATTTCTTGCTTTTTTACTAGACACATGTACATAAGTAGGTATAAAAATAGAAGAAAGTTTGACTTATTGAATAACTATAATTAACTCACGAGATATGTTAAAAATTAATTAAATATATATATATATAGCATTTTTTGCTATAGTGATAATGTAATTGATGTTATCAACATTTTTACTCTCTCATATAAGCCTTTTATTAATGTAAATAAACACTCAAACAATTAATTCTTAGTATTTCTTTATCATATCACATTTCAGAAATTTAAGAAATAAAATATAATTTAATTAAAAAAAATTTTTTTTTTATAATAAATGAAGATTACACATTTTATTCAATCTTCTTATTAAAATTAAAATATTTATAATATTTTCATTTATAATTCAGTATAATTTCATTGAGTATTGATTTATATAATGTTCAATTTATTTCTCTTTAATTTTCACAATTCATTTCATGTAGTACAAAATTATCACTATTAATATAATATAATTGGCAATGTATTATATACGTCATTATCATAAAAATCATTAATTACACATACAATTAATTTTTCCTCACATGCTTTTAGAGCTAATTCTATATATAATTGTCTTAATAAAAATTATCAAATGCTGTTTTATTATTTAACTTGGTCTGAAATAAGTACGGCAATTTTTTTTGATGATACTATTAACACTAGATCATCAGTTGGAATTTTCTGATTCTTTTAAATAAGCAAGAAAATACAATTTTCAAGTGTGATTGGCAATTGGACTGGTCTGGCAATTGTTGCTGGATAAATCAAGATTTAAGTTACTGATCCATTTGTTTTTGTGAGGATCAATTCCAAATCCTTCTTCATAATTACCTCGAGCAATAAATAATTGCTTAAAATGAGAGATACAATAAAGCTTTCCATTATTTAATGTAAATGTATCCATTCTAAAATAAAAAAATTTTAAATTTTAAAAATGAAGAAATAAAATATTAATAAAGTGATAAAAATAAAAAATGAGAAAAATAATTTAAAGATTACCTGAGTACACAATTACACTGTAAGCACCGGAAACATTGTTTATGAAATATTTTATTATTTGTTTCCACTTTCTCTAGAGGATAAACCTTCTTCTGACAACCATTACAAACATCTGCATCGGTGGTTTGGATGTTCTAATTCATTTAGGATATTTTAAATTAAAATAATAGTAATAATAAGATCAAAATATGTCGAATGATTGAAAAAAAAGTCACAATTAATAATATAATTAAAACATAAACAAAAAAAAGAATGCATTTGACCGTTTAATAAAACACTTTACTCTAATTCTTGAATACCTCATTCACACAATTATTTACGTAAAAATTTTTATTGCTATTTTTATATTTATTTATGGAATTTGACAAACTTTTAATTGATTACAAAGTTATTTAATTTACAGTAAATAATTATTTAAAATATAATGCAAATTAACATTACAAATATTTAACTAGATAATTATAACTCTCGTAAAAATTTAAATTTTATCGATTTCATAAATTATATGTAAACATTAATAACAAATTATTTTAATAATTGTCAAAATAAAATTTAAAATGCTATAAAATTTTTTTTCTTTCAATTTAACTGCAATTATTGCGTCGTTAAAAGAAGTAATATGTAAATAAATAAAACTTATTTACTAAAAAATATATGTATATAATGCACTATATACTTAAAAATCATTATATAGCGATAAATAAATCTACCTTATGTTATCTATTATTACATTGTATATAATTTTATATGAATAAATTATTCAAAAAATTGGCCATTAGACTTTATATAGAATATAATTATATAAATAAATAATCACAACATATATTTGATTTAATTCAATAATATTGCAACCTAAAACTTATATTAGGATAAAATTATTATTTAAATGTATATATATATATATATATATAACATTTATATAACAATGATGATAGTAGTACGATACATTTTTGATACGGAAGTGATAATGAAGTTAATTTTTATATTTTGTAGTATTTTTATTCTTCGTGGCACTGCACCATCTTCACAATATAATCTGGAATTTTCATCTACTTCACGCTGTTTTCCTTCGTCTTCATTCTTCAGATTTTACTGTTTTCCAAAAAGTTAAAATATTACATAGTTTTTTTAGCCTTTTATACATTTGATCAATATAATCTCACAAACAACAATCAATTGAAATAAAAACCATTCAATACATTTCTAAAAAATTCAACAGTGACTAGTATGTTATTGTGCAAACATTATTGACAAAATCAAAAGTAATAATTTTAAAAATAATATAAATACATAAATTAAAAAAAAAAAAAAAGTACACAACATACAAAATATTGATGTTGCATGCTAGCAAACTATAAAGCCAATACGAATACCGTTTAATAAATAAATTTAATCATTAATAATCAATTACTGATAATAAATACTGATAGTTATTAAAAATGAATAATTACAGTAATGTTGTAGGAGTAAGAACTAGTTTGTTGCTCTTTTTTATCCTTGTTCATTCGCATGCTAACATTGATGGAAATCATCATGTATTAGATACCACAAGTTATAAACTCGATAAAGTTTAGTAAATAAATAAAAGAAAAAATAGCAATAAATGAATAAAAAAAAAAAAAAAGAATAAAATTAAGTCTATTTTACAACATATATATTAATAGTTAAAACGGTCAAACGCAATGTGCAGTAATAAATACAAATCAAGTATAAATACTTACTACAAATCTATTGACTTTGACTCTTGTAGAACGTGGAACTTCAGCAGGCTGTGAACCAAGTGATTCAAATCGAGCTTTAAGGCTTTTTGCTGATTCTGAGCTTACTTGTTCGCTTGTTACATCCCACTTAGTGGTATTATTATCACTGATAGTCTGCTCGTCATTCACCTTCCATTGCTCGAATTTCGCCCGTAGTGTTTTTGCTTTTGCTGCATTTTGTGCATTCTTCAGGAATTCGTCTTCCATCTGTAAATCAAATATTGTTTATTTAGCAAGCTGCTTCTATTATTACTATTATTGAAAAAATTATTTTTCAATAATAAATTAAAATTTTAAAACTTTGTACTCTTGGTTTACAATCTCTTGTAATTTTTTTTTCATTATATCCTACTCTTTACTTTTACTTAACAATCTTAACAAATACTTAACAATTAAAATACATAAAAATTTTAAAGCATGTTAATAAAAACATTTTATATCTTTACAATATGTTATTCTAAAGTCATTTAAATTTAACACTTTTTATTAATAAAAAAATTTTTTTTTTATATTTTAATAATCATCAAATCAAAAAATAATATCTAATTTAATTTTAATAATATTTTTAGCACTATTTACAATTGAAATATTTATTATTTAATTACAATATTTCAAAAATACTTCACAATAATAATTAGTTGTATTTTAAATCTCATATTTTTTATTCTGAGGATTATTTAATCGAAAACATCAGATAAATATTGTTACATCATTATTGATTTAGAATAAAAAGAAGAGCTTGAAAATGTCAATTAAAAATAAAGGAAATATTTATTGAACATAAATGCAATAGCAATTAAATAGATACTTGATTAAAATACTTTACCTTATCGGAAGCTCTAACATAGTTAGGATTCCTTTCTTCTTCCATACTATTTTCGCTAGCAGACTCATTGCCATCTTCCTCATCATCAATCTCCGAGTCTGAAGTAGTTTGCTTAGCGTATTTATCTTCAGGTGGTGGCGTAAATCGTTTCAACGGCTTTGGTCCATCAGGCACATCTTCTCTCGTTGCTTTCTCCTCCATCTGTCTGAAGATTGAGAGCATCTTTTTTGTTGTGTCCGTGTGAACTACTTCGTCAACTTTGTCATCCGCTCGTACCACATCCGGATCACGATATATCTCACGCTCCGGTGAATTCATCTGTTATTTCACATATACACAAAACCATAAACATTAAATTATTTGAATTAAACTCAATCAACATAACAAATTTATCATTAAAAAACACCACGGTATGAGAATTAGTTTTAAAATGGTAGCATCATTTCATGCGGCTTCTTTATACACACATATTCTTCTTTTCCATTAAATTATCAATTTAATACATACAATTTTACCTTAAATAATCAGATAATCAGTCGATAGAATACTTGATCAGTGAATGGGTAATTTATTATTGCAATTTTCAATAGCAAAGATAATTATAAAGCCTCCTCAATCCCTACTGATACGTGTGAATGTGCGTTACTAAGTGCAACAAGTCTCATGTTAGCTGGTTCTTCACGAATGAAAGGATGTAGAAGAGAGAAAATATAGTTTAACGGTAACCCTATAGCAAATAACGCTACGGGTTCAAGGGCAGTCGTGAAATCATAAGCCATTGTACTCTTTTATATATTTTGAGTCGCGTCAGGTCCTTAGGATTAGAATTTTTTTTTTCTCAAATATTTGAAACATTTTAATGAACATTTATGGGTTAAATATTTATTTTGATACTATACAAAACTCTTGTGTTAATTGTGTTGGTTGTTTTAGTGAACCCATACTTTGATTATAGTCAGTTATTGAAATCCAATCCACCAAAACTTCCTCACAAACCTTAATTTCTCCATCACGAGGTGGTGTTATTCGAAACTGCTTTCTCTGCTTTTCCGGCTCCTTGTATGACTCGAAAAATTTAAATTTGTTCGAGATTTCCGAAGTCTCAACCTTAACTTCCTCGGTAGTATCTGTGCTGCGGACCACATCGTCCGATACCTGACGTCCCATAAATGCCTTCCCCATTGCCCCCAATTCAATCAATCAATCAATATGCTTTTTTTTTACCTTTTGCGCCATTAATTTACTTATTTATAATTATAATCAATCAACCTTTTACTTATAACCCAAACTACTAATGTATCATAATCATTATATTAAATTTGTAGTGTTTTATGCACATTTTTTAAAATGTAGTTTGACCATTAATTGATTGACGTTTATATAGAAAAAAAAGATAAAAATTACAGCATATTTATAAACTTACATCTCTTGCTCGCCTCGGAACTTCAGTGGAAGTTTTTACGTTGTTAACAGGAGTCATTGGTCTTCCACTTTTGGCAGCAGTTGCATCCAATTCCAAAAATAGAGACCGTGATTTTCTACTTATACCTATAATGAAGATGTAGAAATTTTAATTAAGCTACAACTTCTCAATAAAACTCTGTTAATAAATCTGTTAGAAATTACTCACCAGCTGCTATCACCTCTTCGTCTGGTTTCTCTTGTTTAAGTTTACTACTACTGTCCTCTTCATCATTTGAATTTACCATTGGCTCTCCTCTTTCAAACTTTTCTTTGATAGAACGTGCATGCATTGTGCATTGAATTTCCTCAACGGGATTCGTCTTTGTAACACGTTCACTTGTAGCTACTGCTTGTTGATACAGTTCCTTCATTTTCCCCTGTTTACCCTACCAAGTAAATAAATAAAAGTCTTAGAATACTCTCTATTATTTATCATCATATAAATAAATATATTTTCATACCATAAAGAGTCGTGAACGAATACCAGCTATCTCTTCTTTACGAGCTTCACGTTGGGATTCACGTCTACCTTGTTGACTTGTGACTTCCCATCGGTTTTTTATATCGTCCATTTTGGTAAAACTTATTGGACGTTCTCGAGCAACTCGTTTTGACTTGACTATTTCCGAATCCACTTCTTCAATCAAACAGTAATTTTTTTTTTTTATCATTTTACATGCAAGCAAGACATTGTAAATTGTTTATACATTTTTTAAAAATAAATAATTATACCTTCAACTTGTTCATTTTCTTCCTCCTCTTCACTTTCACTTGATTCTTCATATGGAATACCATTTAGAGATTCATCAGCTACACCAATATCCATACCTTTTGCTTGGAATCTGTATAATTTGATATTGATTGACTCCATTAAGTAATTAATGTAATTAAGGATTGTAATTATTAGAAACTCACTTGGCAAGTTTACTTAGAATACTTGGTGATCTTTTAACTAAAACTTGTGATGGTGATCTCTCGATATCATTAACTGAAGTATCAGCAGATTTTTCGAATACTTGAAAACGTGATTTGACGTTAAGAGACGATAATTCTTCTAGTCCAAGATCTGGTTTATCAGATGCTATTAAAATAGAAACAAACGATAATTAGCTATTTATTCATAACATTTTTCTATTTAAATTAGTAAATTAAAACGGTAAATGTCAAACAAATGCAGTATTAAAAATCATTTTTATCTGTTATGAAAACTACAGAGAAATATTGAAATATAATTTTTTTCTACATGAGTTTGTTATTAAAGCTAATATATTTTCGATCAACACATGGATATTGGTAAATATTAGTTGGGAACAGAACAAAATCAACGTCACATCATCACTTAAATCCTTTTAACACATCAACTTTACCTCTGACTACGTCAGGTGGTAATTCTTTTGGATGATTTTCTCTAATTATCAACTCTGGCTTTTGTGGACAAGCTATAAATTCAAGAATAATACCAAGTTTTCGAAAAAATTATTTTTGCTGATCTTAAGTAGAATAAAATAAAAGAAAAACATGATAAATAGAATATATAAATTATATTTTAAAATGTAGTGTATGAAGAATTACTATTAATGATATATCATTTTATAACTTACTAGGACGATTCGATTCTTCAACTGGTTTTGGCTGAAATAATTCCTTAAAATGTGGTTTACAATAAAGTGTACTTTCGTGACTTTCATAATTGTCAACATTTAGTTGTTTGCTACATTGAGCACATCTAAAGCAATTCTTGTGCCATATTAAACCTTCAGCTTTTGTTTGCTCCATTTGAAACACGACCTTGCCACAGCTGCGACAGTTGGGATTTGCATCTCCATTTTGACCCGCCTATAAAATAAAAATGTCATTTGTTTTAATTAAATTAATACATAAATAATTACACTGGCCAATAAACTTAATTCTTTTTACTTAAAACTAGCTATTATTGATAAACGTTAACATCTTTATAGTAATTTATATCATCAATATTAATTATATTAAGTTTCTTGTAGAAAATTATCTAGCTATTGTAAAATAATAAATAATCACTCATTTCTCAACATGTTTTGACAAAATATATAGTTAAAATTAGTATTTGTTGGTCAGTGTTGATGGATATTGTAACTAAACTTACCAGGTTGAGATGTTGATCAGCTTTTACAGCATCAATACTACGAGCATGAAGCACTGATTTCTTACTGAGTGCATCAAATTTATTAAAACTCGATTTCTATAAAACAAAATAAATAAATAAAACCGATTAATAATTTAACCAATTACGAAATATATTTATCTAAAAAGAATTCTTTGAAATCAAAGAAAAAAATATTTCTCAACATTGAAAAAAAAATGTATTATTCAAATAAACAAAAATATTTTTCTTGGTTTAAATAATGACATTTTCGTAACAACAGCTAAAAAGCTCTTTCTATTATTGTTGAAGTTTAGAATAACCAGTGAATGTGAATATATTTTTAGAAAGCATTAATTAATCTCTATATTTCTTTAATTTCTTTCATTAATAAATTTCTATACTTAAATAATTAATAGCGATAAAGAGAAGTTTATTGAACCAGAGAAATGACTTTATTCTTTCAAAGAATCCTTTTCAATTGAGTTAAATTCTCAGTAATATTAAATTGTAATTTACTAACCACTGATATATTTTCCTTTTCAAGATCACTCTTTTTACTTTTCTTCGTCTTTTTCGTACGTGATGTATTAACTGTAGATGAAACATCATTACCAGTAACTCCCTCAATTTTTTTTTTCTTTGTTTTCGTTGAATTTTTCGTCGTGGATGAAGTAACTGTTATCACTTCCTCACAGCTTTCACTCTATACACGAAAAATTATAAATCAAATTAAATCCTATGAGTCATAATATATATTACACACTTAGTAATTTACATAATTGGGCTTCGACTATTCACATCACGCAACACAGTTAAATGAAATTCAATAATACATTTATATTAATACATTTAAATTTACAAAAAACAATAGAAAAAAAATTCAAACGAAAAAACCTTCAATAAAAACTTACATCACATGCACTAGATAAATCATCATTGCTGTTATTTCCCAAATCTGGTAATTGTTCTGATAAAGAAAACCGCATGCTTGAATCACAGACACCTGTATTAGTTATTTTAGTCAAATTTATAAGGTCGTTAGTCGTCGTTGGAGTGACTTGGATATTTAATTCAACATTCATTTCATCTGTCACACGCTTTTCATCAGCACCATTCTCCATAACATCCTCAACGTTACTTATTTGTTCTACATTTACATTCGTTGTATTTGTTGTTTGTGATACAAATTGTTCTTCTACTTCAAAGACTCCATCAATTGAGTTAAATTGAATTATTTCAACTGATGCCAAAGATTCATGACTTGATACTTTTTCATCATGAATTATTTCTGTTTCTTTATCAATATTTTTTTTTTTATTTTCTTCTTGTGGTTTATCTTTTACTTCCATTTCTGGATAAACTTCATTATCAGTTGATAAAGAACCAACTTCCGTTTCAATAATTCCATTACTTACAGGAATTTGATCAGTTACGTCAACATTATCATCATTGCTATTTGATTGACAATTTCTTTCATCTTGTAGATTACAAATATTCTTTTCTATTTCAATAAAATTGTTTATATCACAATCAATAGGATCAATTGGTTTATTTTCAATGGTTTGATTAATATTAGAAAAGTCTGAGCATTTATTATCGTTGTAAAAATCGTAGGCAGGATTTTGGCTGACAGTAGAATCATCAGTCGTTGTCTCTAAATCTGCATCAATAAGTAATAAATCTTGATGAGGTTGAGCAACATTATTCATAGTTGATGTATTAGATTGACCATTCAATACTTGATCGTTTTCACTAATCAACTCGTCAGTTTCAGTATCATTTCTCATATAGATTCTTAAAGCAAGTTCACTTTCAATCAATTCTTGAAGGCTCTTCTCCTCAGCACACAATTCATTTTTTGTATTATTTTTCCTTATTAAATCATCTTCATTTTGTTTATCACCACAAATATTTAACAGCTGACTATTACTCGTGGTTAATTGATCGAGATCTATCAAAGCAGTGTTAGACATAGCACCACACACAAATTCATTCTTTGTTGTACTTACTATCTCTGTTGATTTTTTTTCCATCAGTTCTGCCATTTTTTTAAAATTTTTGTTTTGATAGATTCTTATCAATGCACTGTTGAAATTTATTCTAATTATTACCTGAAACAAAAGAAAAATATATATATATATATATATATTTTTATTAATTAATGTTTGGAAATAAAAATAATATTTAAAATAAATTTCTTTCTATTTTAAGTTTATTTAAAATTTCCTCAATTTTATTTACTTTTGTATCAACCCGGCACATTTATGTATTTCAGAAAGTCTATAATTAAACGTTAAAGTAGGAAAGTTTTAAATAGCAATTGCATAATTTCATAATGAAGATGTAGGGCTGACATGATTTTTTTTTTCCTTCAAATCAACATACTTTTTAACGAATTTCAAAAGTTGCTCGAGCATCTCTTGGAATCTCAAGTGTAGTTCTTGGTGTCAGTTTTAAGCGTTAGCCAGGAGGCCAACGATTCTATTATTAGCACTTAATGTTCGTTCGTTCACATTTATACGCTGCACTGTGTAACGACGAAACAACGGAACCAATTTTGACAACGGCGAAATTTGAGATTGTTGATGAGAAGGCGGAAGAAGAATTTTTTTCTCTTTATTTTCCTTACCACTCCTTTTAACAATTATGCACACTACTTAATTATTGTTGTCATATTTTTTATTATAATAAAAATAGACTGGCATATATTTGTTATCACCACTACTTTCTTATCTCCATGATTTGAGTTACTCATACGAGGAAAGATTGAGTGTCATAAAACAATAAAATTCCAATGATGCTTCTTTAGATTATTTTTCTATTGCATTTAAATACCAATAAAACGGTTTTCATTATTAATCTACTGAAATTAAATGAAGTCAAGATGCCGTAAGCAAATCAGTAAAAAATTAATAACTATAATAAATCATTATCAAAATTTAAAAAAGTAATGAAAAGAAAACGTTTAACTTAACTTTTTGATTATTTTAGTGTTACAATGAGTCATATTTATTTGGATAATTCTCTCATGCATGTATCATATTTAAAATTGTATTATTACTGTCGTTAGTGCAGATATTTTTAAATTTCCTGTTTACATATGAAAAATGTAAATTTTTTGTTAATCCCAAGGAATTTTTTATTTTACTCCAAAAGTCAAAAGTTGAAAAGTAATCTCTAGAAGAGCTTTCTTCAAGATAAACTAGGATTTATTTTTTTCAATGTATACTTAAGCCTACCTCCAACCCCCTTTAATACTCTATTCTATTCATATGCCTAACTTGCAACTAAATCTTAGATGTAACTAGCAATCTTGGATTTGAATCTTAGCCAAAAACATTCCGAAATTCTTCCAAGTCTTACCATGATGTTCGTCGACAAAGTATCATATGATTAAAATAAAGTGATTATTCACTGCTCCAAGCATTCCTATACCGTGAAAATGATCTTCCTGCTATTAAAATGTTCATCAAGTTTCTACGAAATAATGATACGACCCTTATGTCCCATATGTCGGTAACATTCTTTTGCAAATGTCCTTATTAACGGATCTGATAAATGACTCAGTGAAACCGTACTTGATTTTATAATGCCATTAGGCGTTAGTATGACCCAAGCCATAATTGTACGAGCTATTTATAATGCATAAATACATTATTATGTTACCCTAACTTATAAATAAATAAATAAATAAATCAGCAAATGTATATTTGAAAGAGAACCAACCACTGAGAGTTATTGATCATGAACAGGATACTCATCTCTCTTTGTTTCTATCATCAGTTTCCAATTTATTATTAAATGAGGTTACCGTCCCAGAAATTCCAAGTTACATTTAGATAGTAAACAAGCCTAATTACATTACTACTATGTGATAAAATGATTTTGTAAAACAAAAATTTTAAATAAGCTTTTATAGCAATTTACAACTTGACATCACATCTTTTTTTACGCCTCTGCGATCCTACGTATCTCCGAAAATAGAATTTCTTTCACTTGCCTGGACCACTTTACATTCCGGTAATGCGGTATGCGGTATAAGTGGCCATACGTACTTTATTCTTTAAAACTTCAATATCGCATTCAACAATTTGTATAAATTACTAATATAACCACACAACCAATCCTCCAATCTCTTTCATCACTCTTTAAATACAAAGGAAATGTTAACAAAACTAATTAATTTGATGATTAAAAATTGAATAACTTTTTAATTTTTTATTCTTACAAGAGAGATGTGTTTACCAGTGAAAAAGTATTGATGAAAAAAATTTCATCAAATAAAGCAAAAAATCATACAAGAGTTAAATTCAATAGCGGCTTTTTGCAGAGTGAAAATAAAATGAATGAAAGTCATTGATGCCGGATGTCTGAATATTAAAATGTTTAAGCTTCGTATGCTAGTAAATATAGTCTACAATTAATTGTTTACTGAATTAAGCAAAAAAAAATATAAAATAAATTTTATATATATCTATATATATATATATATATTAAAAAAAAAGAAAACAAAAAGCAACATCATACAATTAAAACAAAAAAAATGTCTTCATCTTACCAATAGGATAAAATGAAAATGTTAGCACATTCTTTCTTTCTACTTGTTTCTTATAAAGCGGATTGGAATTAAATGAAAACTAAAGGTATAAAAAAATAAATAAAGTAAATAAACGAGTTGGGTACGATTGGTGTAACGCGACACGCTCAGTAAAACGTTCAGCAAGATACTGAGGTGAAATACTAAAAAGATAGCTTCTTACCTAGTTAGTTTACTGTTATAAAATAGGAAGCCAATGTGAGAAACTAAGTAGTAACGATGATGACGGTGTTTTAAAAAATTACACAACCAGTATACTTAATATTTATATGAATGCAGATCAACAATAAGCTACTGATATTATTAAAATAACTAAGCAAGTGCTTACACAGCATTCACCATAGCTGCTTTAACTCAGACTAAAGGCAACTAAAGGCTCTGCTGAAGGCGACGTACTGCGATATAAGATGGTTCAACTGTAGTCGGCTTAAACGAACTGCCTGTACGATAGGGCTGCACACATATAGTGAGTGTAAAAAGTCTGGTAAAAATGAAGAGCACGTTTCTCACTCCTTCAAAGCACTACTTGTATATTAAAGGTGTTTGTAATTACGGCGATGTTTAATCATTTACCGATAATGCCAGCCAGGACCATTACGCTTAACGGATCAAACTGACTTTTTATTACAGGCCCAATTTATATTTATTTAGTCCAATGTAATTGGACAGTTTTATATGTATATCCAATCGTCCTCGATACTTTAGTAACAGTATTAACAAGTACCTGCAAAATAATATTACAATTATTTTTCAACTGTACAAATACTTATTATAAAAAATTATAAATTATATAACGTAGTAATTTTTTTTATTAAATTTTAGTAAATATCTGCGCACGCGTTTCAATGCAAGACATATAGAGGAATAAGAGGGGGAGAAATGCTTATACAAATATATAAATATTCGATATACAGTCGGAGAAAAAAATTTCACATTTAAATGAAATTTTGAATTAAGTAGTTTTAAGTAAATATTATCATTTATAAATCAATATTATATTATATCTGATTATTAAGAAAAGAAATCAATAAAAAATTATTTCACTCCAAAACGAGCATTTTAATCATTTTATTGAAAATCTTTAATAAAACATTGTCATAACATTTTGTTTTATAAGTCATTTTCTTCATAGATTACAGTAAATATCTTGAATAAACAAATACTCATATTAGATAATATAACTGGAATATATTGTAAATGATTAATATAATTTCATAGAATTAAATAGCATGAGAACATCAATATATTTTAAGAATATATATAGTACGTTATACATGAACGTAAATATCATTAATATAATATCAATAAATATAAGTGATATATTGATCATCAATCATTATAATTAACATTAAAACTTATCGTCTCTTTATCAAAATATTTGTAAGATTGTTATTAAAGAATAAAGAAGTGTAGTCTTTATGCAGAATAGTAAATATAGTAATTACTAAGCTACTTTTTAATTAATATATTTAATAATAATTTTATCATAAATGATTAAATAAATATTCCATCTTAGGCGTCTTATTCAGTGGATTTTGTTGACACACCAATTGTTCTCCTCTTACTGGACATTAACATACATTATAGACTGTTCAGTACTAATTAATCATAAAATATTATCTCATTTTTATGATATAATTGTTAATGAATGATTAACAAGATAAATAAGGCAATAGAATCGATAAACTTTATAAAGCATCAATAACTACTACGATTATATGAATCTATACTAGATAAAAGCAACAAACAATATATATATATTGAATCAAATCGTGGTCTGGTAATCGTTAAGACAATCGTGTGACAGCAGTGGTACGGTTCATGAATTTTTCCAGCCATTTATCAAGTAGTATTTCCAGTTGACTGGGGCCTGGAAATTACAGCTATTCCTTAACGCATTTCTCTTCAACTCCCATGTCCTCAACAGCAACACTTTCCGATGGCATGAGTTTAACTCGATCCGAAGTTCTTGGATGCATCAAAATAAATGGTAATTCAGCAGTCAATTCACCACCTAAAGCACCCAAATAAAGCTTCACTTTAACAGCATATGATACAACTATTCCAAATGTATCACGTATATCAGGACTAGTTAGAAGGGTGCTTGATGCCAAAGCATCTTCTTCTCGTTTCAATCTACCATCCAATGCAATACCACGACGTTGCTTATTATTCTCAATATCAGGCTTGAGATACATAATCTTCTGTAGAGTAGAACCAGGGCTTATCGGACATCCGTCTTGGGTCTCAACAGCATCAATTACTGTTCTAAATTGACCATTTTGGAAGATAACAACGTCAATACCTTGCTGCACTAGAGATTTTATCTTTTTGACTACTTTGTTACTGTTGTTTCTCACACAAATATTCACAGCAATGATCTCCCCGTGATAATACAATTGCTTGTCGAGTTTTACTTCCAGTTCCAGTTCACCAGGACTCAGTAAAAAATCTTTTCTTACAACTGTACAAGGTTGACGGGCTTGTTTGGTTGGAGCAAACTGAATTTTACGTATTCCAAGGCAAATAGTGCTTCGTTTATGACTTAAATCAGAATCACTATCACCAGAAAATACTTTTAAATAATAATTGACACCACAAGGTTGTCCAGACTCTTCCGGGCCTTGTTGAAGAGTAACACTAGCTGGTGAACATTGAGGAAATTTAAAAGTGAAAGGCACAGCATTTGGTCCAAGTTTTTTCAATAAACGTTCTTGAACTCTTGTTAGATTTTCTTCAGACTTTTGCGTCTGAGGGTAAAGTTGCTCTGATGTTAAATACAAATCCTTTTGAAAGTTTAATCCCATCACTTCATCTTGTTCACGTCCATAACGGAAACTACATACCAATTGACCCCAAATTTTTCGACCGCTGTTTACATAATCCTGATCAACAAGAATGACCCCGTCAACTGCCTCTGTACCTGATAGATAATCTATGAAATCACGTTTTCCAAGATACAGTGTTAATTTGCCATTAGGGAGAGCACTTCTTGTAAACTTTGAAATTAACAACCATATTGATTATCTTGTTCTATAACTTGAATTATTTGATAAATATTTTATTTTTTATTTATACTGACGTACTTTCGATGTGTGGAACTAGTCGTAAAACTAAAGTTAGCGACTCTGGCGACGTTCTTATAATGACAACCCTGAAATGAGTCTGAATGCACTTGTACGATATCCTAATCCACTCAACAATATACGGATAAAGATTTTTTACCCATGCGCTATTTAATTTTTTTATTAATCGCTTTAATAATATTTATTTCGCGAAATGTCGTAATATTGCATATTCCAAGTGACGTGAATCTTGACGACATTTCTTATACTTACATCATCATGGAAGAATTTTCGATTGTTTTGCTGGAGTTTCATCTGCATCACTTGATTTACTTTCAATACTTTCATCATTTTTTTCTTCATTAGTCTTTTCACTATTATTATCTGATCTGCTTTTATGGTGACGTTTTTTATTTTGATTTTTAATCTTCTTAGAAATCGCTTCATTTGAATTTATCCTATAATAGGAAATAAAGTTAAAACGATTAACATTTAATTCTTAATTTGATTAAATAAAAGCAAAAAAGAATGGCGAAAACATCTATAAAATTGTAAACATACATGGTCGTAGAACGTGTCCCAGGACCCCAATTAGGTGCAGGATTAACTTGAAATCTTGTCAGGTGCAATTTCCTTGACTTCGGATTAGCCAAAGGATGTCCATCAAATGTAATTTCTGTTGAAGATTTAGCTGACAAAATAGCAAGAGCAGGACTATTTTCTGTAAGACGATCACGTTTTGCTGGATGCATCTAAAAGCAATTTTTTTTCTTTTTTTATTAACTCAATTTCAACAATAAATTCGAAGAAAGAATCAGAGTTTTAAAATATTCAAAAGAAATATCAAAGCGGTTGTATCAACAACAATATTTAAATCAATTAAATAACGAATTGAGAATGATAAATTACCTTTTCCCAAGCACGCACAACATCCCATATCACTTCTGTGGGAGCATCAGTCTTAATTGAGAGTTTGTTTGCGTGTGATAACGATACATTATATCCTGCATGTAATAGAGCTGATCGGAATCTTACCATGGCTGGTGTGTCACATTTGACAATAGACATCTGTAAAATTGATTATAATTAATCAATTGAAATTTTTCTTTATAAAACTAGTTTTTATATTGAATGGTTTATATATCATTCCCACTTACCAAACGATCTAGAACATAGTATAGAGGAATATCTAATTCTTCTTGAACTACACTAAGTACTCCCTTGATTCGTTTTATCGTGCCTAATTCTATATTATCTAAAGTATCAACAAGTCTTGATACAAAAGATTGATCATGCAATAGTCCTATCCATATTGGTCCGCCCATCTGAAAAATGACAAAAAAATAGGTCAACTTGAAACAGAAAAAATTGTTATTCCCCGAAATCATTGATTAATTATAGAAAAAAATTATCTATAATGAATAGATTATAATTAAATATTTTATAAAAAACCAATGTAAGTAGCCAATTGATTAATGATCAATTATTAATTTTATCAATAAAAAATAATACCTAGTAGCTAGAATTCACTAATAATGATTTTGATAATAAAAAATTAATTACAGTTACGATGGAAATATATTCATTCATAAGAACTATCATAAGTGATAATAATACATACATGATGTTTATGTTTGCAAAATTTGCATAACTGGTCGACTGCAGGAGATGCGGGCATTTTGTATGATCTATTTATCTTTGTACCTAATGGCTGAATTGCCATGCTTTCACAACCAGTACATTGATATACCATTCCCAATTTACTAGTATTATCTTTACATTGAATTTGTCCAGTCCGGATACGCACGAATACCCTAATGTAAAAATCAACGCTTATTGAAAGTAATGGCTCAATATAACGTCCATATCGTCCAGCATGAGCAGCGATATGTTGCAGTAATATTCGGAGAGCCTAAAAAGAAAAATTACTCTTTAGTCTATTATGAAACTGATATTGATTAAAATAAATTGATTGAGACTTTTAATGTTGAAACCATTTGAATCATTAAAATTAAAAATAGAGTCATAAATTTATGTAATAAACTCGAAAATATAATAAAATATTTATTAAATGAATAGATTGTTTATTACGAGGTCTTTTTATAAATTAAAACATAGTTAAAGTTATGATAATATCTCTATTGATATATTATTTATAATTCTTTACCAATTCGTGACAAGCTTTAGACTTGATTGATACAGCTCCATATTTAACATAGCATGTCTCAGGTGAATTTCCAGCAAGTACAGCCATATCTGTAGCTGTCACCAATAATAGACCACCATTACTGACAGATTGAACAGCTCCATCTAAAAATATTGACGGGCATCCGTATGGATCTAAATCAATTGCATCAAAACGATCTCGTCGTGATTGATACATTAAAATCCTAAAATATATCAATAAACATCAATATTTTTTTTTTTTTTTTATTAATTAAAGATAATTATATTAATGATTAAAATGATTTTTTACGATTATGTTTATGTTTTAATAAAAAAATAAAATTGTATACATACGTAGCATCATTATGACTAGCTGTAACCAAGTGTTCAACTTTATTGAATGTAATATTTTTCTTTATACTATCAGCAGCTTTTTCTGATATGTCATTAGCAATAATCTTCTTTATATGAGGTACTTCTTTAGCATAACGTATACTTCGTAATCCTGTTGCTGAAAGAGCTTCCAATACAGAAATCCCATTCTGTAAATTTTTAATCATCAAGAATATAATATTTTAACAAATAATTATATATTTGTGCCAAATTCTTATATACTTTATTCTCAGATTCATTCTGCTTTTCATTTTTATTTGCATTATTCGAAGACTTTTCTTTTATTAGCAACGATTCATCATGTTTTTCTTTTGCAAATAAACTTAATACAGCTACACTGTTGATGGAAGATAAAATAACTTTTAAAGTTATTTACAAAGTTAATATTAGACTGAAAAAAAAAATATTACCTCAAATCTCTATTGAATTCCTGAACAGGATTATAAAATACTTTTTTTTCTGAAACTAAAATTTCAGCTTTTCCTTCAATTATCGTTTTATTTACAGATTCTTCAACATCTAGAGATTTTGGCTCCATTTTATTAATATTTATGAATTATATGAAAAAATTGATAGTTTATAAAAATATTATATTTACTATTAAGCTATAATCAAATATTTTGTTTGATAATATTTATTTGACAATGATATTTTGTTAACAAAAATAAAACTCTCAAGTTATACAGAAGTTAGAGGTTACATTACACATGTGTGAAATACAAAAGAGGTTATGAGGAATAATTGGCGGTCTCTGCGCGCGCAGTTTTTTTGTTAATTTCAAAATTTTAAATTTCGCGCATTTTTTAAAAGAGAAAAGTTGAAGCAAGACCAATCTAGACAATAAAAATAATTTTTTTTCGATATAATAGTAATCAAAGACAAGTAAATGACAAGCATAGCTGATGATGTATCATTATCAAAGCAAATATGCAGCTAATAATTGTTTATTAAATATAACCTTTGAAGACAATCTAAGTATATCCACATACACAGTTTCATTTCTATAGTTTTTGGGATTCTTATTCGTAGCTTGAAACAGCCGCAGTATTTATAGAGATGGGGAAACAAAACTCTAACATCAAATAAAGCAAAACTAAAGAAAGGGGAGAAAGGATTGTGAGCATAAAACGTGCATAGGTATTTTCCGGTCGTGAACCTGTTAAATAATTATACAATTCAGTAATTGATTCCAAAGTTATTATCATCAATGTGCAAAGTAACTTTTCATATAATTCTAGTGTCTAAGTTCATTGGAATTCTTTTTTTCATTTTAATCTGGCTCATTACCACTCATTGCTTCGTACACGAGGTATGAATTTTTTAAATCTGTAATAAAAAAGATTTATCAAAATTTTCATAACTTAAAATATTATTTTACTCTATTATAAAAAAATAAATGTAAAAGAATAAATAATCATATTTACCTGCTTATTTTTATTTTGATAAATAAGTTGTAATTTATAAATTCGAATTTGAATGTTTTTAGACAACCAGTAGACAGTTATCAATACTTTTGAATGACACAAGCCGGTTGCAGTCCTCAATTCACCATAAAATTACATCATTACCAAAGATTGGTTTGTCATGATTATTAATTGTGCATATTTAATTCTAGTAACTATTAATCAAGTAGATATTATAAATTTTATTTCTAAAATTCTCTATTGATGATTTTCTATAAATTATTTTATTACTTATTTAAATTGAATACTATATTTATTATTATATTACATAATTAATGATTTATTAATTATTTTTGTTTTCTTACTTCTTTGTAAAATGCATGAAAATTCGTCTTTGAATAAAAATGTAAGTTATTCACTGTTAAAAATATTATTTGATTATAATGATGCATTTAAAATGATTTATTCTTTTTTTTTATTTAGATAATACACATTTTTCAAATTGGAGTGAATGGTCTACATGTGACTGGTATTGTTTACAAAGCCGAATTAAATTATGTCAACTCGTATCATCATGTGGACAGACTGAATTAAAAGTAAGTTTTATCATTTTTTGTTCAAAAATAATATCTTTAGCTAATATTTAGTTTCCAAGTATAATAAAAATTTTTAGGAAGAAAGAAGATGTTTAAAAAAAATAGGCTATGCAACAAAATGCAATTTAAAACGGAAAAATCGAAGGATGTATGATTTTACTATTTTTCGAATAATTGAGGTAATTTTTATTTTATCAATTTATTTATTATTTAATATATTTAAATACATTTCTAAAGCTAATACTTTTATAAAAGACTTGAAAAAAAAATTTTATGATAAAAACAAAACCAGTCAGACATAAAAAAATGTTGATCAAGAATAATTTTCAGAATATGTTCAATAATAAAATATTTACATAATCCAAAAATTGATAAATATGGAGTAAGAATTAAAATATTGGCCTCTAAATATTTAAAAATATTGTAAATTGACTTTTGTTTGAACAAAAAAAAATTTGTTATTGACTTTACTAAAATTAAAACTGATTCTGTTGGATAGAATTTAATTGATAATTAAACCAAGATTACAATAAATAAATAATTCATCAAATAAATTAATTCATTATGTTCCCCACGCATCGACAGAAGCCCAAAAAGACCAAATTTAAACGATCCTACGATCAGAGACGAATAAAAAGGAAAAAGTCAAAAAGAAGAATCATAAATAATCATGACTACAGTAACTGGAGTAAATGGTCCTCTTGCACTAAATCTTGTACAACACAAAGACGAAGGTAAATTTATTAAAACATATCTATCTTTCTACTCATCAGTTTTTCTCAAAACCCATTAGAACCACTCAAAAATAGAACCATCTAATTTTCGGCTTCTTTCAAACTATTATAATGACAGATGGTGCAAAAAACCAGGCTTTTGTGATCATGATGTCATAAAGGAGAGTGCCTACTGCTACGTGGAGGCAAGTTTTTGTCAGTCATGGATCTATCAAAAGATTCAGAATAGCTACGAAAGACATGATGGTATAATTTATTTAAAACAAGCTAACGACATTTTATTAATCAAAGGAAAAAAGATATATCTCAATCTAAATCTAATTCTAGATCCCAGATTAAATACGTTAGATTCAAATCCACATAATTCTTTGATAAATTTTGGAAAGCACGAAAATGGGGGATCTCATGCATGTGGAATCAATAAGTATCATGAAAAACACAGAAAAGTGTCTTATATGTTAAAAATAATTGGTGGACATCCAGCAGATGTTGGTGAGTGGCCTTGGCAAGTAGCTATCTTGAATAGATTTCAGGTAAAAAAAATGTTCACATCCGATCCCGGATAGAAATATGTAAATTTTTTCATCCGGGATAAAGAAAATATTTTGATATCTTTTTTGGTAAAGAAGAAATTGTTTATTCTAATTATTAGGAAGCTTTTTGCGGTGGAACGTTAATTTCTCCAGAATGGGTTCTAACAGCTGCTCATTGTATTAGAAAGCACATTATAGTGAGACTGGGAGAATATGACTTAACTGTAAAGGAGGGCACTGAACTGGAATTCAGTATTAATTCACTATCAGTTAGAATTCATCCAGATTATGATGTAGATACGGTAAATAATGACGTAGCTATGATCCGCTTACCCATTACATTGAGTCCATCTAATCTGCGGGGAATTGCTTGTCTTCCGGAATCGAAACAATCCTTACCAACAAATCAACTTTGTACGATTATTGGTTGGGGAAAATCTAAGACAACTGATAACTTTGGTACTGATGTTCTTCATGAAGCTAAAGTATGTATGCATATGAATATTTATGAATGAATTTTAACTGTAAAATAGTAGTTTTTTCTAGGTAATTAAATTTGACAATGTGTTTTCTATGCACTTTAATTGGTAGTTGAGTGTAAAAATTTATGGAATATTTTTAGACATAATAATGTTAGTAATTAACCTTTTACAACCTCTATTTATTACAATAGACATTATGTTAAAACTTATTATAACATTTTATTGTTACTTATATAAAATAGTTTATCAGCATTTACATAAGATCTTAAAGATTTGCTACATCATAAAATTTTTTAAATTAGACGTACCGGTTTTATGCAAATCATAAAAGTGAAAATCCAAATAAACAAAGTTAAAGTAATTTTAATTGAAAAACATATGCGAACAAAAAAACTCTCTTATTCCTTTTAAGTTAAATAAAAATCGAATATCAGCTGTATATATTGTCATTAAAAACAGATAAAAATTAATACAAAATTACCTTTTTACTTTTTCAAATTCGTTTTTATAATAATTTTTTTTTTCGTATTATTTAATTATTTTTAGATCTTTAGGCTTATTAAGAAATTAAAAAGAAAAAATTATCTATAATTATTTAATCTATGATTTATCTGGGAACGTAGTATTATATATGTGATGAAAGAATAACCCATTATATAATCAAATTGAAAAAAAAATTTTTTTAATATTCTAGATACCGATAGTTTCATCAAGACTTTGCAGAAGTATGTACGTAGATTACAAAATCACTGAAAACATGTTCTGCGCTGGTTACCGCCGAGGCAGAATGGACTCATGTGCTGGAGACAGTGGAGGACCACTTCTTTGTCAAGATCCTAATAAGCCATACCATCCATGGACAATATTCGGTATTACAAGCTTTGGAGAAGGTTGTGGAAAACGTGGTAAATTTGGAATCTACACTAAACTAACCAACTACATCCATTGGATCACAGATGTAATGAAAAACCGAGATTCTTATTTTTAAAACAATAGGCTTAATTACAAAGACAAAGGTTAACTAGTCAAAAAATCAAGATAACTGAACAGTATATATACATATAATGGAACAAATCAATTTATTAAGTCTTATGTGACAATAATTCAATTATTTCACATCATTCACGCGGTTTGTAAATTTTAAATAACATTATCATTGTGTATGTTGTAATTTAATCTTAGTGTGTCTATAAAGTATGAAGGATGCAATAAAACATCATTTTATTTTATACTCAATACAAAATAAAATAATTATCTTTAATGAAAAAATACCATAGGCACGTTGGAATCGACGTACCTCGAACGGAAAAGCAGTGTTTAGAATGAAAATGTTGGTGTAGTTTAATTGAATTTGCATTTGGAAAAATCCATTTCCGGATGTTGCTCCATAAATCTACCAGAAAAAAAATTAATGATTCAGTAAGTATGTTGGGTAATATCATTTTTGCATGAAAGTACATGATAATACTTGTGAAACTTACTTCTTTATAACATCTTGTTTCTTCTGTTCATCAGAAGTTGGTAGACCAAGTTCTTTTTGCCTTTGGTCGTACATCATTTTTTCCACAAGTCCTCGAGTCTCACCATCGAGATCAGAAAGTTTGCTAGGTTCAGGGTTGACTTTCTTAGTACTAATTTCACGGTCTGTAGTTACAATATGAGCCCACCATTGCATTTTATTTACCTATCATAAAATAGAAATATTGTGAAATGTTTAAATACAAGTAGTTAAATTTTATATATTATTTTAAAAAATACATTAAATTAAAAATAATATTCTTGTTTTTCTTTCAACTGTGTACTTGGTATTTGCATTAAAATGACATACATTTCTAGATTAGAAAAAAATTTTTCATTGCCACTTTAACATTGAAGATCTTAATAGAATACTTGAATAAATTAAATAATATATATTTTTCTTAAGATACAAGTAAAAAGAGAGAAAAAAAAAAACATTAGTTTTAATAAATTTCTCATAAATGTTACAGAGTTGAATTTTTATATTATAAATTTCCAATAGTCTCCAAAAAATAAAAAACAACCTGATATTTTTGAGATTTTTATAGACAGTGTAATGTGTCGTTAAAAAAACCGTTAATTTAACAGACAAGCTATACATAATAAAATGTCGTCGCTTCCCATTTGTAGATAATTGAGATGCTAAATAAAGCTCAATATGCATAACTGCAATTCAATGGCTATATATTTTTTTATTGTTGGAAATTACATTCGCTAATAATTACTGATAATGAATCATAAGATGGATTGTGAATGAAAGAAGAAAAGTTGGTAATTTTTTATTGAAATCCACGTAGGTATAATACGTTAACTTTAGATGAGTAACTCACGTTCAAGTGATGAATATGGTATGTTAAAAAGCAATTAATGTTTTTTTTGTTTAAATGGTTGCAGCAAAAAACTGATAAGCTAGATGAGTATATAAAATATTAAAAATCGTTCTAAATCATGTGCAAATTTAATATTAGTTATAATGAAAAATTTTTGTTTAATAATTATCTCCTTTTTTGTCAAAATTGTGGGGAATATGAACAAGAAATATTCCAAGGAATCATTTATGAGGGGTGAATGAACCAAAAGAAAGGTTGAGGTTGTTTTAAAATCTATAAAATCTCAGGTGCATGGCCTAGGCTAATTTTCTTAAATGAAGCGAGTATCATTTTTTGTTATTTAAATGAAATGCTATTTTAGCTACTAAACTACTTAAACTTCAGAAATATAGACAATTTTTTTTGGCAATCAAAGGAGAATCACTAAAAGAGAAATAAAGATAAATTATTGTGAATCCATTTTTTAAATAGAATATTGAAAGAAATTTTTTTAGGGATTACATGATTTGGTGAGAAAGGATGAAAATAAAATTCATAATTTAAGAGTATGTTCGTGATAGTGCAACAGCGTGAATCTGAGCGAAGTAAATAGCGTGTGAATTTTTAAAAAATTTACAATGAGATAAAAACATGGAAAGCCTGGAGATAGAGTTACATAAAGAAGAAAAGTATTATGTTTTCCACGAAGCTTGGCTTGATGATATTACATCTGTTCTGTCAAGTTATCATAATAAACTAACTTGTTCTGGAGGTATCATCAAGAAAATTAAATATTCCTTTCAAACCTATCTGGTTATTGGTATCATTCTAGATTATAAAACTCATAGTCCACCAAAAACATTTTATTAAACCCATAAATTTCTATGAATATTAATATTTTTTGCAAATATTGCGAAAAAATTATTTAATGTTAAAGTCTTTTTTTGTGACGTATAAAAGATTTTTTTCCTTTTGTGCACGAATTTTTTCTAGTGACTCCAACCACATGTCAAGATTAGTAGCATCAACCTTCTATCAAGATCACTTCATACACAACAGTTAATTTTACAATCAGAATAAATTATTATTCTTACAGACCAAACACTCGACTACTCAAGTATTCTCCACACCATTTGTATCATATGTAAATTATCAAACAATACGTTTACCGTCACCACATACTTGAGTGACATTTTAATTCACATTAATCCATAATAAATGAAATATGCAAACAGCCCAAACATATATTTGTTTACATAATAACAAATCTAAGAAGAAAATACGTAAACATTAAATATGATAACTTATTTATACATATTACCATAATTTAAATACTGTATTACTTTAAACAGTAAAAAAAAATAAATACCTTTTCAATCGTAAGTCGTAAATTAGCTAAACAACATTTGCTTACCTTCTCCAAATTGATAAGAAGTATTTTTCCATCCTCAATTACCCATGTAGATTCTTCTAGTTTAACTTCATGAGGAAAATCACCATCTATAATCGGAGGTTGACCTTTAAGACCACAAGTTAGATGCTTCTTTGTAAGCGTGACGGTAACATCTCTAGGCCTCACAGTAAAGTTAACTTTAAGCGGAACTCTTAGCTAGATAAACATAAAAATTGTTAAATATTATTATTTACATAAGTTAAAATTCAAAAGTCATCTCATTACATACATAAACTTAAGGAAGTAAAAATGAAAGCTTTAAGACAGCATATCAAATCTCATACTGAGTATTACCAATTTCGATCAAGGTTAGCTCATAGTCTTTCAATTCAAAACAAGACGAAAAAATAGCATAAATAATCAGAAAAAAAAAATAATACATAACTTCAAGTGACCATGAGTTTACAAAAAAATATATATAGAAAATCTTAATCTAAATCAAAATCATTACATACTCTTCTTGACGCAAATCAATTGAGTAAATATTCAGTGTTGTTTTCGTGTTTATGAACCTATCTCAAATTCCGTAAGAATTCCAAAGAGGTGAGACTGGTTCCTATATATAACAAGAAACGAAAAACGGCGCCTGTCTGACCATACCTCAGTTCAAAGAACGACCTTGCATTTCTCCTCCTTTTCTGAACGTCCTTGTCCACTTTTTATTTTGCATTAACGCAGTAATGAAGAAAAAAAAAAACAATCCACAAAATGGAATATGATATGTGAGAAAATTATTTTGGTCATTACTTTAATAATAAAATCAAACATTTTACAATAAGATTCGTGAAATAAGATAAAAACCTAGTATGATATTAATTGCATCACTTTTTGCTTTACTTATATGAAATAAGAAAAAAAATTTAGCCAACCTTTTTTCAGTGATAGTTGCTAATAAACCGTTAAATTTGTTCCAAAATATATGGTTTAAATTCTCAACTGTCAATCAAGGCTGGGTATCAAATTTACTTGGTTGGATTATTGATTGGGAAAGTCCCAAATATCTTATAAGTATTTCATCAGTACCTGAAATTCCTTCAAAATTTCCCCTGCTTGACATTGATGACTATACCATACTACTACTCAAGATCATGTAATAAAATTTGTTTTCATTTATCATCATAAGTATTGACGGTGAAAGTCAAAATATTGGACAATGTCGTAATAGGAATTTCCAGTGGTGAATCAGTAAAAGCCCTTCCGATTTAAATCTAGGTCCCACACCAGTATAATTTTTCTCATAAATTATACAATGTTATGTTTTTATAGATAACATTGAGGAAAAATAGCTTTTAACTTTTTTTTGAGCAATAAATATTATATAATATGTAAATTTTAATTTGCTGGACAAGAAAAATTTCCATACTATTGCAAAAAATGAACAGTTATTGAATAATCTGGTATTTTTATCTAAATATTTTGAAGTATCATGTTCTCAGGTCAAGTTTGTAAAACAAATGAGCAGTGTAATAGTAAATGGCAAGGATTTAAATCTAAATAAATATTTCATTTACTGTATGTAATTAAAAAAGATATTCATGAGTTAAACTTATTTATGATGATTATTATTAAGATTGAAAATTTCAAAAGCTTCTAATTTAAAAAAATCAGTTGAATATATAACTTTACCTAAACATGTTATTTATAAAGAAGATATGATTATTTATCATATCATTCGTATTTATGAAATTATTTGTACAAAACTGTTGAATCAATATTTATGGAATAAAGTGAAATTATATGTAGACAATAATTCCCTTAAAATCAATAAACTTTCAAAATACTCAAGTAATAAAGAAACTTAATTTTTAATATGTCCATTCTTGAATCATATTATTATTTTAATTACAAAAACAATATCCTCTTTAACATTTTTATAAAAAACAATCCACACTTTATAATCTATCGTATAATTTTCCATGTAATAGCTCTTAAAGAAAACCAATTCACATAATTTGACTTGCATAAATATATACGTCTTTTCTCATAAATTTATCTGTACTTTACTTCAAGGTACTAGTATTCATGATTTCGTAATTTTCAGTTCTGTGTTATATTGTAAAAAAATATTTCCACTATTTGCAAGCCTAGTTAAACACAAGGTTGTGATTCTATTAAAAAGACAAATGATTCGTTGCCATGAAGAGCTATAATACTTGGCTTTTTCTTTTGCATTACATTGCTTCAAGTGTGATGACTACCATAAATGTATATTAAACGCATTGCAATTATTATAAATATTCACTATTTAAATAAATCTCAACTTCTGCAAGTGATCGTATTGAGAAATAAATGGGCATCCATATGCAAGCTACTTTCTGACTCATTCTCCACAGCTTCAAGGTTCGGCCTTGTCTCCAACATGACAGTTTCATACTCTTCCGTGTTATAGTTACATGTTCATTAGGCTAAAGAGAGAGGACTCTTAAACAGATCTGCCAAGTATTACAATAAAAACTATATTAATTGGATGATCCAAACCTGGAGATATGCTACAAAAAAAAAGGCTCTCTAATGCTGATGGTGGTGGTGATGAACATCATTTAATGTGATTAAGTATACGTTTACGACAATTGGTTATACTAGGTCGGGATGCTTCTCTGGAGATTTCTACAAGTAAAGCATTGGATTTTCTATATACGCGCCTTTCACTTTTCTTATCTTGCACACACAATAATGCTGGAGAATTGCCGCCTCCGCGACTGCCACTAGTACCCAACACCACTACCACTGCTACCAAAGGTTAGTAAATGTGTATCTTTACAATGTCTTATAACCCGGTATAAAGTGGTTTGCCTTCGGTCTTCAACATCAACACATAACCATTTAGTTCCTATAGCCATAGAATGTTTATTACGATCTGAGAAATAGCTTCTCAAAAAATCATAATAAAATAATCACTGGGAATTCCGTGTAAAGATGATATTAAATATTTAAAAATATTTAATTAGTTCATGGTTTTAAATAATTCATTGAAAATCCTTCTGTATTACTATTGATGTTATTGACTATAAATTATCTAGAGACTCATAGATCTAGTCTGCATATTGCTGGAGCTAAATTATTCATTTACGGATCAAATTCGACGAAATATTTAGGTATTGGAAGTTGAGATTGATTAAAATTGATGGAGCTAATTGGAAAGATTCAAAAGTTTTATGAAAAATAGGCTGGAAGATTAAGGAACTGACCTTGACCTTAAATATCATTCTTTTGTAATTATGTAAACAGAATTATTACTTAAAATTTGATAATAATTATTGCATATTTATTTAGAGAGAGTTTTGATTTATTGAAATAATTCAACATTATTTAGTTTAATTTATTCTTGTTAAAATATTATTAACATTCATTTGAAAAAATGTTTTTATTTATTGGAGCAGTAAGATAACTTTATTTGCACGACAAGAAATAAAATAATTCTATTTTTAGGTTAGATATTAATTGCATTTGATTCATGTAAAAAATGGCAAAAAAAGGAATTGACTAGTTTAACCCAATGTTATTCATTGAAAAAAATATATAATTAAAAAAAATTAACTCGAAAAGCATTCAGAAACAATTAAAATTTAAATTTGATGTTTGCCAAAAACTTTATTGAAACTGAAATGAACTGTAATTAATTTTATTTTTAAATAAACAAAGAAGATTGATACAACAATAATAGCGAAAAAAATATAAAAAATAACCTTGACCCTACAGAAATGCCGTTAAATATCTCCACAAAATAAAGACTTTCTTAATTGAATTTATTCAACCAAAAAACCTATACATTACACTATCAGCAGCTAATTAAATGAAAATCCTTCAATGGAATTATACTATCTCTAAAGATAATTTAAATTAAAATAAGTGGCAATTACAGTGACCCAGAGAAGAAAAAAAATGATTCATGAAACAACAGAATAACAAAGAGCCAAAAAGACCAACATAACCTTCACCTTCCATAAGACTTCATTTACAAATATAAACAAAATTAAAATTCCATTCTTCCAATTAATATTCATCATTTTTCCTTTAAAAAAAAATGAAATCCATAAATTTCTCTTCAATTTTATGCAATAAATTTCATCAACCCAAGAAATTCACATCGAAGCCACTTTTGAGAAGACTTTAAATAAATATTACTTTAAATCTTAACCCAAAACTCCTAGCTCAATAGTATCGTATTTAATTGTGCAAGGGGAGAAATCATCAATAAAACAAAAAAATTCATCATCAACATGACAAGAAGAGATGAATAATAATCAGTGAATACATGAAGCTATTATTTAATGAGCTCTTAATAGATAAACTTTAAATAAATAATTGTATACGCCGTGGTTATTTGCACGTCGCCTTGGGAAACCGGAGGTTTACCTGTATACTAGCTGGCGTATAGCAGTTAGGGCGGCCGCGATTCTCGTATATACTTGATCCGCCAAATGAGATAGTTTGTTGCATTGAAGCGACCTCGCCTCAAGTTTCTTTCTTTCCCTTTCATTTACTGCTGTTCACTTAACATAGGTTTTACAAAACAAACCAGCGTTTGTTTTTTATGCTCCTAAATATGCATGATATCATATCTAAGTCATGTGATTCATTTCAAAATCTATCATGTAATTAATTTTAATAAATTAGTCACATGATCAGCTTCAGTTGCAGATGTTGCTATTTTTTAACTAAATCAACTGATCTAAATGAAGGGTTGAAGATTATACCAATTTCCAAGCTTCAAATTTGAAAGACTAACTGGCAATCTTTTCACCAAGCTGCTTAACCAAGACTTGGTATCCAAGCATCAAGGATACACAATGAAATGGTGAAAATTTAGCATAAGTATCTTTTGTATCTTGTTGAAGAATAATCACTTAGTTAGTTTTTTGTATTCATAAGTATGGTTAAACATGAATATTGCATTCTTCAATCAGGTTGAGGCTCATCTCACTTAAAATTACAGTATAATACATCCGGTGTGCAGATAGCAAAAAAGACATTTTAACTCGATGCGTGCTCGAAGACAGAAAGTGGGAGATGCGAAGGTATATAAAACCAGTCTCAACTATGGTAAGAGTCAGTTCATAACGATCAGATTCAGAAGCTCTAGTCGCGTGTGTGCGAGAGAGTGAATAGTGACTGGTTAAGTCAAGAAGCACACGGTCTTGGAGGGTGATTCTGTGCACGATTTTCCAATAAACGGAAACTTTTTATTATTCAACAAGATTTATTGGTTGCTATTTTGCAATTATTTATCCGGGATATTGGATTTATTAGCAGGATAGTCATAGCACAGAGCACGTCACTGTGCATTGTATAGTGTTAAGACCGTGTGACAAATAACTGTCACCAAAAAAAAAATTCCTTAAGAACATGAAAATTTTTATGAAACGATCAATTGTTTCAGCTGATTGATTAAATTGGATATTTATTTGAACTGAATTTTAGTTAAAAAGTTTATTTGCAGGAGAGTTAAGCAGAAGTTGTTAAAGAAATCTGTGTAAGTTTAATAAAATAATTTACCAAAAGAAAAAAAGAAAAAAAAAATGAAATGCAAGTTAATGAACAAAATGCAAGGTCCTTAAAAACCATATTATTTCCAATGTGCTTTGTATTGCAAAACTACAGCATAAAAATTATAATATTTAAATAACATTTCATAATATACTGTTTATAACTTCCATCAGTTACTGACAACGATCTTGATGAGTATAAAGTTAAATGTCCAAGGTTTTATCTCAACTTATTCTCCCTGACTAACACCATTATTAAAAAGTAAAACTGGTAGCAAATGAAATAAATATTATGATGAGATATGATCATACTTTTGAATAATTTCAAGTTATTATTTATAATGAATCGTTTGCTTATTTAAATTTGACATTTGTCAAAGTTTATGCTGATATATGACAATTAAATTTTATTCATTTTTTAACAAACTAAAAATGTCGAATGTTATTTATTGGATGAAAATTTTATGTGATGATTTTTGAGATGATGAAAAGATTTATCACACCAGTAAAGAGCAAATTATTGCATAAAAGTTAGATTATTTTTATTACATTCAATTCATTACTGACTTTTACTTTAGTTATAGGGACTTTATTCAAATAATGTTAATGTAAGAATCATTTTACCATTCACTTAGTTGTTATTCATAAAAAATTAATATTTTAATTCTGACTTTTGATAACAAACTTATAATATACAAAACATATTCAACAGACTTTTTATAATAAACTCTTCTATTAAATTTAATTAATATATTTCTGTTATAAATTTGTCCATTTCTGTTTTTTTAAATCAATTTTATTTATATAAATTATAATTAACAATTATAAAATCAATTAATTGATTTATTTATTAATGATCAATAAACAAAAGTAAACTATTGAAAATCATTGATTGAATGAATGGAACCACAGTGAATGAAATGTTTTGATTCCAATATTATCTCATAATTAATTATTAAATAATAGAGAGTTTAAAGTGACAATTTTATAATTATTTATATAATAGAATATATATTGTCACAATTATAATTCATTTCTTTATTATTCAATAAATTAAAAGGAAGAAAAAAGTAAACAAAGTTGATTATTCAAGTAGTAATCGTTATTAGTTAAAAGTAACAAAAACCAACAAACATCATGAAACCGTTATTCAGCATAATAGTTATTAAGTTAATAAGCTACTTTTTATTCCATATGTACAAAAATATTAACTCGCAATATTTTTTTTCTTTTTATGTAGATTAAAAGGTGTAGTAATAATGAGCAGCACAACAAAGATTTCATCAACACTACCAGTATCATCGTTAACAACAATGACAGACGGTAGTTCGATAACAAATTGGCACATACCAAGACCTTCACTAGTTGGTAGAAGTGAAAAAGACAGTGAAGATGGTAGTAACTGGAGAGAATCAATCCAACAAGTTAATACAACTAATCTAAAATCAATAAGTGATTCAACTTCCTCTCAAGATTCAACTACAAGTACACACGTATGTTTCATTTCCTTATCATCAATAAACCCTATCTTGTAAAAAATTTTATCATTTATCAAAACAATGTTTTTATCAACAGAGTGTATCATCAGGTAGCTTGCTTTTAACAGCAGCTAATTTGGCAAACCTTGCTGTAATCCAACCACCATTAATAAGCTCTCCAAAATCTATGGATACTGTATCAGTAGCAAGTAGTACTCATTTCACAGTGGTTAATGGATTAGGAAGAAGCACAATAACGTATAAAAAATCCTGGTGTGCAAGGCATCAACTCACTGTTCTCGTGTGTACTATGAGTCTACTTTTTATGATTGGATTACTCGCGGGTGTTTTATACATGGAAAGTAAGTTTCAACTTATAATTGACTGTAGTTTTGCAAGAAAGATCCAACCTCTATGCTTGTAGACACAGTTTGGATCTTTCTTGCAAAACTGTGGTCAATTGGACGCTGTTTTGCAATAATATGTTAACCTATATTCACTAAAAAGAACACTTTAACGCATTTTACTGTTAAATAATAGTTTTATAACTTCTAGAACAGAAAATTTTATAAAAAGATACTTTTCGTTATCGTTTCGTAAAAAAAATTAGTTATTGTAATTCCAATATTATTTAATAATTGTTTAAATTGGTATTTAATGATTGACCTTTCACTGATAATCATTTTTTTTGTTTCAGTGAGAGCTCGTGATAAATATGATTGAACGAAAATAGATTTTATCACAAAAGACTCACGATAAAGTCCACGTCGCTGCCACGAATATTTATTATTAATTCAATTCATTCATTCGCATAATTTACTTAATAATTTTATGATTGAGTATTCATCTACATAATTTGTAATTCACTGCTTAAAAAAAAAGTGTGATACTTAAAGTTATGCAATTATAAGTAATTTATAATAGTTCATAGTTGTACTAGATAGAAAGTTTTCGTTTTAGTAATCTATCACTTTAGTTATGCTCTCAACTAAATTATCAACTTGATGATTACCTCAACAATGATAATTAAAACAAAGTAGTACCAAAATTATAATTGGAAGGAATACGTATTTTTTAAATTATCTAAAAAAAAATTAAAATTAAAAATTTAATTTGATTATTTAATAATTTAATGTAATTTTTAAGCAAAACGTTTTCAATTATGATGAAATTGATATAATGTCTGATAATTTGTATTGTAAAAGTTGTATGTTATTAATTTTTATTATTGAAAAAATTATTTGAAATCGAAGTAACAATGGAAATTAATAAGAACGAATTTGTATTATGATCTTTGTGTCTGTGATATTGTTTGTATATGAAGTAAAAAAGCTATCCTACTGATTTAAGTATTTAAAGTATGTCGTACCTATAAATAAATTATTAAAATATAAAGAAAGTAGAGCAGAAAAGTCAAATAAATTCAAGCTAAATGAAAGCTTATTTTGATAATTTAAAAAATATAGCTACTGGTAGATAAAATGATCATAATTAAGTATAAGTAATGACAATAGCTAGGTGATAAATTAGTTGTAATTCTACAAGAACAATAATTAACCATCAAGGATAGTTGTCAGTAACATCACGATTATTCGCAATATTACTCATTAAGAACAAACTTGAAAGCATCGTCTTATGAAATGAATTTCTATTTCATTTCTAATGAATTAGTATACGTCGTAAAGACGTTTCAGAAAAAAATGATGGATCGAGTGTGTTTGGTTTTACACCGTTTTTTATAAAATGGACATTTTTTTATGATAAATAGAGAAACAATCACTTTTACAATAAACTCACTGGACTTTCATTGTAGATCTGGAATTAATTCCAAAAATGAAAAATTGTTCATTATTTATTGATTAGTAAAAATAATTTCTTGATATCCTCTATAAATAGTTTGTTGAATTTGAATAATGAAATTAATAAATACTCAGTATGAGATAGCGAAAAAATTTATCTTACAATGAAGAAAGTTCCGTCTGAACATATATCATATTTACTGGACATTAAAACAGACATTAATGTATTTTGCATAACATTATACGTCAAGATAACTTTTCTCTTTCATTATCTTAATAATAATACAACGATAAAAAAATTTAATAAGGTAAAATATGTGCTGTTGGCAGCAGTTTTATCGTCTCGAAAATCGTCTATATGATAATCAAGTTTTCTTTTTTTGTTTCTCTAAATTACAAAACAAGTAGTGTACTTACTTCAATTTCCTGAAGAGTTTGTGTCCATCGGTAGTTAGGCATGTCGGCACCATTTCCACTATTAGGTAATAATTTCCCTTTTTCAGCAGGATCATCATCATCAATTTCATCACCTTTTTTCTCATCACTTTCCATTTTTTCTTCTTTACTTGGTCCAGCAGATAATTGTTCTCCATTTTGAGTTTTATTCTAGAAAATACATCAATTATTGCATCATACTAATTTTCACATTTATGTTAAATCTTGTTCAACAATTATTTAAGAGACTTTGATGAACTTACCGATTTCTCATTATTCAATTCGGCTTGAAGTTTTTCAGCTTGTTCATCTGAAAGTTCAACAATTTTACACGGTTCACTTTCCATACTTTCCATTTCTTCTAATTTCTTTTTTTCTAATTTTTCCTTGCGTCTTCTAGCTGTTTCAGCTCGTTCTTCTTTCTCGATATTCATTCTGGTTAAGGCAGTTGCTTCATGTTTTTTAAACTTGGTTAATAATAACTAAAATCATGATTAAAATATTGTTTTAACATTTAAAGTAATTAACAATCAATGTGCGATAATTTATAGCTACATTTAAATCAGAAAGTAATAAATATCATCCAATAAAATGGGATAAAATTAAATGATGAAAAATTGAATACATAGATAATATTTTAAAATCTACTAAAATATTTATGATTACCTTCTCTGCAGCTCCTTCCCCTCCCCCGGTATAAAAATCAGTTTTTCTGGCTAAAAAACTGAAAATTGTATCTAAAAGCTAAAATAAAAGCATTTAAATAATATGTTAACTGGACCATGATTTTATCATTAACATTAACAAAGCAATAGTCAAAATCTTAATTATAAACTTACGTCTTGTACTCCTCCTTCATGTTGTTGGGCCATCGCTAACAACATCCCATCAAATTGGTCTTCTTTCGTCATTTTCGATGTATAATAATTTGTCTTCTAACTTCAAACAATCAAAATCACTCGTTTGAAGTAATTATTTTGACTGAGATAAAAATTTATTGACTGTTTTAATTTGTTGTTAGGGTCGTAACCGCACTAACACTTGTTATTATTCGAGAAAACACTGGAACATGTGGGAACGTTGCTATGGTGTTTATTTTTGCAACAAACTATTGTAATGCGGTTTATACAACTGGCAAACACTAGATGGCGCATAATTACATTGCTACCATTTTGTATCATTTTTTCCAATATGGCGGTTGATACTAGCGCCATCTACTAAATTAATTTTCCTTCAACTATCTTTAAATTTCATGTTAAATAAATATTTGACGTAAATCGTGGTATTTTGAGACTTGGGAACCGGTCCTAAATGTACTTTCTACTCTTCAATATATTTTTTATTTTCTATTTTGAAAAATATTATGAACCAAAATCCCTTTTTCTATTAATACATACATGAACGACGAAATATAAACGACGAGTAAAATGGACCAATTAATAATTTTAATTGCTTTAGTTCATTTATTATATTGTCCATTTACAAAAGTTGAAGAAAGTTTTAATTTACAAGCTACACACGATATACTTTATCATGGTTCTAACCTGGACGAGGTAATAATAAATATTTTAGAAATTAACCTATTGTTATTATATTTTTATCAATTATTTTTTCTAGTATGATCATCATGAATTTCCTGGAGTTGTTCCTAGAAGTTTTTTGGGTCCTATCATAATATCTGGGTTATCATATCCTATTGTTAGTTTAATAAATTATTGCAAATTATCCAAATTTTGTGCTCAATACGCAGGTAATTTATTTTTATTACTGTTTTTCATTTTTACTCCAAAATAATAAACAATCAACCAAGGTTCATTCTAAATTTAAAAAAGTACAATAACAAAATATTTTAATAAACTCTTTTTTTTCTTTTCAGTTAGAGCAATTTTAGGACTATTAATTATTTTATCTTTGAGACTATTCAGAAAAACACTAGAAAAAATATTTGGTACCGAATTTACATACTGGTTTACTGCGGTTATGGTAACCCAATATCATTTTATGTTTTATTTGAGCAGACCATTACCAAATATTATGGCAATGCCTTTAGGTAAAAATTATATTTATTCATACTCTAAAATATTTCAAACTGTTATAAAGTTTTAATACTCATTTTAGTTTTGTTGGCTTTGGGTTCATGGTTAAAACAAAATCATATTTTATTTATTTGGTCATCTGCTGCAGCAATAATTATTTTTAGAGCAGAGTTAGCTATCCTTTTAGGACTGTTTTTATTTTATGATATGGCAAACCAAAAGCTTAGTGTTCAAAGGTAATGAAAAATAGAAATTTTTGATTTATTCGTCTAATAGGTATCCGAACACTTGTTGATAAAATACATATTCTTTCAGACTTTTAAAAATAGCTATTCCAGCTGGAATATTTTTTTTAGCTTTAACTGTAGGAATTGATTCTTTTTTTTGGCGACGACCCCTTTGGCCAGAAGGAGAAGTGCTTTATTTCAACACAATCCTAAATAAAAGTAGCGAATGGGGTGTATCCTTTTGATAATTCAATAATATATATATATATTATTATCGATATCAAAAATAAAAACATAAAATAATCCTTAGTATTATCATACAGACATCTCCATTTTTATGGTATTTTTATTCAGCATTACCACGAGGACTTGGTTTATCATATCTCCTAGTTCTCGTAGGAATGTTTTGGGATGCTCGAGTACGTGCTCTTACAGTGCCTGCTGTCGTATTTGTTCTTTTATTTTCCTTTCTACCTCACAAAGAATTGAGGTTTATTATCTACGTTTTTCCTTTATTAAACGTAGCAACAGCTTCGGCATGCCAAAGAATGTAAGTCCTTTCCTAAATTCATACTAATTCAAATTATTTATAAAGAAGTTAGATTAATTAATATTCTTTCAATTAGCTGGCACAATAGATTAAAATCAAAATGGAATACTCTTCTGGCTGGAGCTGTTTTAAGCCATTTTGTTTTGAATGCAATATTTTCCATGTTTCTATTGTGTGTATCAAGTTCAAACTATCCAGGTGGTGTAGCAATAACTAGATTGCATAGATTGGATCGAAATTCCAACAACTATCCTGTTTCTGTTCATATTGATGTATTAACAGCTCAAACAGGAGTCTCACGATTTACACAAGTTAATCCAAGTTGGAAGTAGGTAGATTATTACTAATACAGCATGTGGTTTTAACTAATTTTAACTAATCGTGTTTTACTATGATTTATTGTAGATATTCTAAACAAGAGAATATAAGTTACGATGATCCCGAAATTTTACAATTCACTTATTTATTAATGGAAGCCAAAAGTAAATATTCACCTACAATTAAACCTTACCTCACTACCTATGAAATTGTTGACTCTATTGATGGATTCTCTCATATAGCATTGAACTATAATATGATCCCTCCAATTAGAATTAAAACGAGACCCATGATTTTTATAATGAAAAGAAAAAATAATACTGAGTATGATACTACTAATGCTCCTTTTGGAAAAAATAATGTTATTTTTGATGATGTTAATAATTTTATTACTGATAAAATAAGCCAAAATAATATTGTTGATACTGCGAGTGAAATTGTAGATGATAATGCATCAATGAATGATGAAATAAATTCTATTGAAAAGTATGATGAAGCATCTCAGAGAAATATTATTTATAAATCTGACAATAATGATTCTCCTATCATAAACTCAGAACCAATCGAATTATTAATTGTGCCAAATAATGACAATAATAATAAAAAAGAAAAAAATATTAATCAAAAAGATAATAACATTTATAAAAAGATTGATAGTATTAAGATTGGTGCTGCTATTAAAAGTACAAATAAAATAATTAAAATAGAAAGAGAAACTCTTACTGATTCATCTGAAAATTATAAGATTAATTCTGATGAGGAAGATGAGGAAAAAAATCAACAGAAAATTATTTATAGAGTTGATGAAAGTCAATTATTGAATAAAAATTTCAAATCTACTGAATCACCATTTCATCTAGATAACGAAGCTGCTGATGACAATTATGATGATAAAGATAATGAAAATAATGATAATAATATTGATAATAAAGAAAATTATCGTAATAAAAAAGATGACAGTAGTAAAATTAGTTCCGTAATCAGAACGACAATTAAATTAAATAAAATAGTAAAGGATCAAGTTGGAGATTTATTAATGGATGCTAAGAACAATTTCAATGAAAAACATGAAGAAAAAGTGAAAAAAAAATTAATTCATAAAATCAGTGGTAATATAAATAACGAACTGCCAATAAAAGATTCAAAATTAACCGAATTACGAAATATATTAGATAAAAAAGAAAAGAAAGAAGACGGTATTAAAATGAGTACTCCAACAGTTAAATCAACAAATAAAATAATTAAAACAGAAAAAGTAATAATTGAAAGAAATATTAAAAATAATCAAAGCAAAGAAGATTTTGAGGGAGAAAAAATTATTGAAAATACATTAGTACCTGAGGAATCAACTAAATATGACTATGTAGATTCAATTTTGGAAATTAATGAAATTGACAAGCGTTTAAGAAAAAAATTCGAAAGACCAAAAAAAGTCGTAATAATGAAGGCACTGTATAAAAATAAAGCAGAACTTGATCATCAAGATAGTATTCAGACCAAAACTAATCTTCGTGTGCCTAAAACATATATAAAAAATTTAGTAAAAAAGAAAATTGATAGTATAAATTTATCAAAGAAATCTAATCCAGTTGTAGAAGAACAACAAAAAATAAATAAACCTAAAATTAATAACGTTAAAGAAAGTATTAGAAATATAATTGATCAGTTTAAAGAATTTGAACATAATCTAGGATTACTCGAGGATCGTTCGCATTTAAATATCAATGAAAGGTCACAAGATACGTCAGAAACTGCACGTAGAAATAATGAAATCAATACTGCTCCGCTACAGGATAGCATTGATGAAACAGATAATTTCATCGGCGACAAAAGTGAACTTGAATCATTGGATAATGCTAAGGTTTATTTAAAAGATATTATTGAACAGTTTTATACGTTGAAAAATGAAATGTTTGATGAAGAAGTTGATGAATTCAGTGATATAATAGAAAAGTTTGAAGAAAGACCTATAACAGAAACATTAGTAGAGTTTAGTGCAGCTTTAAAGGATCTAGTCCAACGAAAAAAAATTAAAGCATTCTAATTTTGATAACAAAATTCAATGTTTAATAATTAAAAAAATAAAAGAAAATAGTCTGAGCTTAAACAATTAAATATTTTATCAATTGTTTTTATATAATACTTATAAAGTGCCTTTAAAAAATCTAGTCATTATAAAAAATTGTTTATAATTTATTCGTTACTATTTTAATTGTCATAAGAATGTACATATTGTTAATTATTTATAGTATACCAATGCTAATGATAAAGAATGATTGGCGGGGGCAATAAGATTGCGTATGATCTCACGTCATAAAAGAAATGAAAATAAAAAAACAATAAAAATAATCAATCTTTTGTTCTATATGTATTTTATTTCATTGTCATTTATTATTTGTCGCTACTGGTGTTTTTCTATTAAATTTGATAATTTTTATAAGTTTTATTCATGTAAATAATTTCCCCAGTTTATTTAATTATATTTAATAATAAATTATGAACTATTAGATAATTTTAAATGAAATAAATAATGAATAAATTAATAAAAATTGGATTTTTTGGTGGTGGAAAAATGGCACAAGCTTTGGCAAAAGGATTTATCAAATCTGGTAAGCATTTTATTTACTATGTTAAATTTTATGCAGATAAAATTAATGAGTGTCTTCTAAATTTAAATAGGAATGAGTAATGGAGAAATGATCCTCGCAAGTTGTTTACCAGATGATGAAAAGAGTATAGAAGCTTTCAAGGTATTAAAAAAAATATTTATACTTCTTTTAACGTTTTGTTTTGATTGATGCTTTTACAGGCCATTGGATCTAAAACGGTGTTCAAAAACGAACTTGTGGCTCAACATGGGGATGTTTTAGTTGTTTCAGTTAAACCTCAAGTAGTCAATCAAGTATTACCTAAAATTATAAATTCTAAGAAACTAGTTGTGTCTATTGCTGCTGGAATATCTATTTCTTCATTAGAACAAGTAATTTCATAATTCAGGCTCCTTTAAAATTTCTGGTTTGGTATTTTTTTATTTAGATATCTTTCTTAATAATTTATTATTAAATATTTAGAATTTACCGAAAGGAACACGAGTTATTCGCGCTATGCCTAATACTGCTGCTACAATTGGACATTCAGCATCAGTTTTTATGAAAGGAACTCATGCAACTAAATCAGATATAGAAACAGTAGAAAGACTGTTTTCATCAGTCGGATTATGTGAACAAGTACATGATGAACAATTAATAGATGTTGCTACTGCGTTGGCTGGATCAGGACCCGCTTATGTAAATGTTTATCTAATTTATCTTAAGACTTTCTCTATCTTAAATTCGTTCGTGTTGTTTATATAAACTTTTTGATATTCTATATCTTAGATTTATATGATAATTGAAGCTCTTGCGGATGGTGCTGTAAAAATGGGAATGACTCGACAACTTGCATACTCACTTGCATCACAAACAGTCCTTGGTGCTGGAACTATGGTTCAACATACTGATAATCATCCAGCACAGTTGAAAGATGACGTTGCTTCTCCGGCTGGTTCTACAATTACTGCAATTCATCATCTTGAAAAGCATGGTTTAAGATCAGCATTAATTGGAGCTATTGAAGCTGCAACACTACGTTGTAGAGAAATTAATGAAAAAACTAACAAAAAAACTTAATTATAGAAATTATCTTTCTTTCATTTATTCATCTACATACTTATTTTGCAATTTATCATTGTTAGAATTTATATTTTTCTAAGCATCTATTTTTTGTATAACTACAATTATTTTTCAAATTAATTCAAAGTGTTTTAATATAAAACAATAAACGGTTAAGTGTTCTTTTATTTTTAAAGTTGTATATTATGTTATTTATGAATAAATTAAACTGAAAACGATAACAATTTAATCAAAACTATTGTTACTTTTTCTTAATTTCCGATTAATTTATCTCTCTGACAACAATTTCAAATATGCGTAATTGTACTCCGAATTTTGTGTATTTTTACTATTTTTCGATAAAAAAAAATAGCGTTTCCATTATTATCAATAAATGGAAATATTCCTACAAAAAAATCTTACCAACTGAGTCTTCATAATCTCTAAAGATTCCGACAGAGTTCTCATCAATATAATTCGATAACACAATTTATTCAGTTGTTTCTCAGCCATACATTAATTTTCATATAATGGAAATACGTTTTGGCATTCCTGGAGTCATCAGTCATCACTCATCATCAGATTGTCATCGTTTTTTTCTCCTTATTACTTCATTAAGACGTTGATAATTCACTACGTAATTAGACAATCAACGTAATCAATATTATAACCACAAGAATATCATTATCACTCATCGATACCAGTATCGTCATTGTGAGTAACAAGGAGTACGGAACATCCGGGCAGTGTCAAATGCGACAAGTGTAGTGGTGATTAAATAACAATATTGAGGTTACTTCGTATCAGCTTTATAGATAGATTCTTTTAAACATGGCAAAGACCTATGATTATTTATTTAAATTGCTATTAATTGGAGATTCAGGAGTAGGAAAAACTTGTGTTCTCTTTAGATTTTCTGAAGATGCTTTCAACACAACCTTTATCTCAACCATTGGTAAGCAAAAACATCTTTCCTTTTTTTTTCTCACGCTCAATCCCGTAATAATCATTAAAATACATCCGTTACTTTAATATTATTAGTAGCATATTCATTTACTATTAAAATGGCACACCCTTTCAAAAAAAATATCGTTATATTGCTCAAAGAATTGAGTCAATTCACCAACGAACAAAGACTACGTTGTCTTAAGCTATAACACATATCAATTTTACTGTGCATTACATTGCTACACATGTTAATCATCAATCAACGACTTTAATGACAAATGTTACTTATGTTTCTCTTATTTATTTGACGTTTAAATATAGTATTTGTAATTTTCCTCTAGGAATCGATTTTAAAATACGCACAATTGAATTAGATGGTAAAAAAATAAAACTTCAAATATGGTAAGTACTTTTTATAAATAAACATGTTATTATTGTTGTTATTTTTGAATTTTATATTTATACTGGTATTATATTTACAGGGATACCGCTGGCCAAGAGAGGTTTCGTACTATTACAACAGCTTATTATCGAGGAGCAATGGGTATAATGCTCGTTTATGATGTGACTAATGAAAAAAGTTTTGAAAATATAAAGAACTGGATTCGTAACATAGAAGAAAATGCTTCAGCAGATGTAGAGAAAATGTTACTAGGTAATAAGTGTGAATTAGCAGATAGGAGACAAGTTAATAAGGAGAGAGGAGAGCAATTAGCAGTTGAGTATGGAATTAAATTTATGGAGACGTCTGCTAAATCAAGCATTAATGTTGAAGAAGCTTTTTTCACCTTGGCCAGAGACATTAAAGCTAAAATGGAGAAAAAATTGGTAAGAATCCATTAGTCACTAACCCTATAAACTAATATTATTTATTTTTAATATTTTAGAAATACTAAATCATTAGGTATAATTAATATTATCTTTTTAATAATCACATGTATTACTTACATTCACCATAGTATCTATTACCATTAAACAATGTAAATACACCACATTTATCACATTACTAATTTTTATTTCTTTGTTTCCTATGTCTTTATCTATATGTGGTGCGGGTCTATAATGGAAGAAGGTAACTCTATTGGCTTAATACTCATTTTTTAATTTTTCGTTATTTTATGTGTTTTAAAATTCATTTTTATTTTCATTGCCTTGTCTTTCTTAATTTATATCGCATTATTTCCTTTATACTTTGATGGTTTTATGTTAATTTTCATTAATGTTTTCTCGAAAAATATTTTATTAATGAAAATGATATTTAATGAGAGAATTTTTGGAATTTCTAGGAGGCATCGAACCCGCCTAAAAGTGGAGGAAATCAGCTAAAAGCTTCGGAACCTGCAAGGAAACCACCGAACTGGCTTTCACGATGTTTTATACTTTGACCCTCCATTATTGTGAATGCTGCCGTGTATACCGTTTTTAATTGTAAAAAATTTTTTTACAAATTTGAAGTAAAAAACGTTGAGGCTATACTTGCAACTAACTATGGACAATGCAATTTAAGCCCTTAACGTTAAACAGCCTGGGGTCTTGAACATTTTAACGAGTTAAAACATGATCTTGTATTATTATTTTAAACGAAATATCGGGAACACAGGGGAAGATGGTTGCCGTTGACCAAAATCCACTCTTGCACAGTACTCTTTTTAATTACTTTAGATGTTATAATGTCTTGCAAATAGAAGTGATACTAAACTAAAGGAAACATTTAATTATAAAAAAAAACTCGCTCATTCGATAGTACAATCATGACTCGACAAATTTTTTCAAAATTACTAGTGAAACGCCTATAATGCTGTGAAATCGAAATTTATACTTCCTTTATTAAAAATCATAAAGTTTAATTTGTTTACCATGAAGAACTTTACTTAAAAATTTTTATTTAGAATTAGTTGATCGAATTATAATAACATAAAAATTAATTACTAAGGACGATAAATATTAAAAAAAAAAAAAAAATTTATTAAACTCCTTTTTTATATAATTATATTGTCTATAGTTTTTACACAAATTTAATAATTAACTTTTGTGATGTATCAGCTTAAATGACTGTTGATTTATTAATTGCTATCATGACAATTATGTCATACAATATGATTATGAAACAAACACAAGTTTAATTTTTACGTTGATATTATAATTGTAAGAACTTCCTCGTAAATGTTTAAAACACATAAATTAAATCTAAACGCGTAATTCAACGAAATAATATTAGGCCAATGTACAAAACAATCAGTAATCATTAAAGATCTCTTTTATTTGCTCGTTACTGACACAGCCTGTTCGCGTTGATATGTTTTTTGCATTCTTACAGTTATTTTATTTAAACTCAAATAAATAAGTAAAAAAAATATTATAATACATTTTATATTAATCCAAATTGACAGTGTTTTAATTTATAAAAAACCTTGCCATTTGCACATATTTAATATTTTTTATTACATTTAATAAACATATACATTTTTTATAAAATAACTTTTCATACAATTTTTAATAATATTTAACAATTTTGAGGATGGGTTTACAATAAATTAAATAATAAAATTTGAAATCATTGTGAAAACTTAATTATTTTTTAACACTTTTAAAAATATTATTTTTATACTTTTATTAAGATAATTGTAATAATTTTATCATTGTATTTATTAAGACACTATTATTATCAAATCATTATTGAAACTCTGAATCTTTTATTTGATTTATTTCAGATGTCATTCGATGGTTTTAATATTTACTTAAAAATTGAACCAATCAACGATATCATTATCTATTTTTGGCTAAAGAAAAATATCAAAATCAATATTTTTCTGGTAAAGTCGTATTTTATGTACTTTTAGTAATAATTTTTTTTTTTTTTCAATCTGCTTGTTATCTACATCTTTAGAATTTATCACGTAATATGCTAGTAATCCAGTTCAAATTATCATACAGATTATCATTCTTACTCATTATAATTGTTCTATGATTGCAATTATAAAGAATGTCTATATTCATTCCGAAATAAAAAAATTGATCAGAACCACGAGGTATTTCACAAGACTCCAATTGTGCCGAAATATCCTAAATAGACATTTTTATTCAATGAATCATTTTAATAATAAACAAAGTAATAAAATAAAATTAATAATACTAATTTGTTTTTTCTTTATACTAACCAAAATTAGATCAGTATTATTTTTTCCTCGCTCGCAAGATGAATGTACATATATTGCACCATCCTGCATTGAAATGTCCATCAATTCACATGTATTTGATTCTCCTTAAAAATAACAATTAAATTATAAAATTGTTCAATTTAACATGTAACTTCCATAATTAAATCTAGTTTACTATTTTATGAAAAAATTAAAAATTTAATACCAGGTATATTCCATAAATAACGAGAATTTATATTTATCAATGTGTAACCACAATCGCCTGCAAGAGATATTTGATCGAAAGTTGGTAAACAAATAATATTAAGTTTATGATTCAATGGAAATGGTTCAATCAAACGCAAAATAGCATGATTTGAACTTGCATCACAAGCTGAATAGTTTGGATGAATTAAAATCTCTGAAACATTACGTGTAAGAGTTTTCTCAACTAAAAACATTCGTTTTTCCTTTATAATATTCGCTTGGATCCTTAAACTTCCTTCTGACTCGCTAGAAATTAATTGAAATCAGTCTTTTACAACTTCAAAATCCTTCCACCAATAACTTTGATTTTTTTAAAAATTACATCTACTTTTGTACGCAATGAGCAGCTGTTAAAACAGCATGAGGATGTATGAGAAAGCCTTTACAAAAATTATGTTCATGATTAACAGTGATTTTTTTAATCGATACAATCCAAGTAAAAGAGTTAGTCTGAAAGTAATGAAAATCTGGATTGATTATTTTTTTAGATATGGTTCCATACGGTAATCCACATTTAAGTAAAGTATATGCATAAGCTGATGATGATATAATCGAAAGTAATACGATGACTTTCATTATATAATTATGCCTAAAACAATAAAAAAAAAATTCAAAAATAAAATTAAATACATCACATGATAAGTAATGAATTATTAAAAGAAATGGATTCAGTAGCTTATTAATTAGCTCACATGATTTAAAATGTAAAAAAATTATCAGAAATAAATGTAATGTTACACCAGGACTATCACGGATAATCTAAGTTGGAATCTAATAATGATCATCGATTTATAGTTATTGAATAATGTATGGGCATTTGAATTGAAACTGATATCTTATCGATAATTTATCGCAAAAACTAACATCATGATTCTTATTGATTTATGAATATTTCTTTCAAATTGAATAAATATAATTGAAAATACCTTTAATAACACTCTTATTTTGAATTAATTTTTAGTAAAGTTAATGTACAGAATAAGAATTAATAAAACAACAGTTTTTTATTTCTATAAATGTTCTTCATTTTGCTAAAAAAAAAGCTTCTTCACAACTTCATCATCTTAAGAATAAATATTTACAATACTTTTTTGAAAATAATTATAATAAATAAAATGATTTAATATTCCTAAAAGTCTTCATTATTTAGGTAATTCTTTTTGTTTATCTATTTTGGATAATTCCGTTTCTATATCTCTATGAGATGATTCTGTTTTCTTGTCTTTATGAGGCGATTCAGTTTGCTTATCTACTTGAGATAATTTTGATTGATCCTCATTTTTAATTTCTTCCTTTCTTTTTTTTTCAATTTCCTTTTCATCTTCTTCTCTCCACTTGTTTACTTGATCCATTGATTTCCATATTAATATTCCTTTTTCATTCATTTTTGGAAGTGACATGTCTTCTTCACGAATACCTCGTTCTCGTTTTGGTTCAAATATTTGGAGAACCCTATAATATTCTAAAAGGTTTTCTGGAAATATAAAGAAATCAAATATTGACTTGTCTTATTGAAATAATTAAATATTATCATTTAACTTCAGTTATAATGTAAAATTCTTACCAACATCTTTGAGGTCTAATTTATATTTTTCTGCCAATATTTCAGCACTGTTTTGCTCCTTGTTGGTTATATGATCAGCTAACATTACTATCACATTTCTTAAATTGCATTTTCTTTCTGAAACTTCTTTAGGTTCCCAAAATCCAAATTCAAAAGCATCTGGAGTTATCGTGGAAAAAGGAAGAGTTTTTTTTTCTTTTTGTTTAATTTTAGGATTTTCCTAAATAAATCGTTATATTATTTGAAATAAAGTAATAAAAACTCCTTTCATTGAAGAAAATTAAATTATATTTACTGTCATATTTGACGTTACAAAAACGCCCTTTAATCGTTCATAAAGCTCTGAATCTTTTTTATAATGTTCTTTTATGAAGTTGGGACTAGCTGTGAATAAGCATATATAGATAGTTATAAACTAAAATATTACAAAAGAAAAAAAGTTTATTAATTATTAAATAATCAAAATTTTATATACATTATATTAAAAAAAAGTAATTGAAAAATATTGGTGAACCTTCTTTAGCCACTTTGATTTGTTCATACACTGAAGGATAATAAGGTGCAGATTTAGGTTTTTCTTGACTAATAACTTTTTCCGCTCTATGCCCAACATTATACGTTTTTAGTGGTCTCATTAGTTTAGATCTTATAATTCCCATGATTTATAAATTTCAAGAATAAGTTTTATAACCAAGTAAATGTTTTAATATAAAATTTTAACTAAGAACAATGATATTATATATTGTCAGCTCCAGAACTAATAAATATTTACATAATAGTTTATGACTAATATATGATTTAATCATAATCTAATACTCAACATTGTAAAAATTCTTATTTACAAGTTTTTACATTAAATTTTCTGTATAATGTATTTGCACGTGTAACTCTCATATTCTAAGGCACCCGATTTATATATGTATAGTCGAAACAACACTAAAATAGTAGACTTGGAGGTTATATGAGAAATTTTTTTTAAAGTTATTATATTTGTTATATTTTATTTCAAGTTATTCTAAGTTATTATTTATCAAAAATTGTTATACAGAAAAATATTTTATACGAGCAATAAATTATTTTAAGTTGTGAACAAGCTCAGAAATAATTTTTGCGCATGCGCTAAAATAATTTCCCTGTATAACCTCCAAGTGTCTATATACTCTTTCAGTATTTCGACTATAGTTAATTAAAATAACATAATAGTAAGTAAGAGATTTTATTATTTAAAAATTATAATAAAAAAAATTACTCTTAAACGATAAAAATTATTAATATTTCATTTGATTGCATCAGAGTATCAAATAATACACGTGTGCATTTTTTGTGATTAAATGTTTCATATAATTGTTTCAGAAATGGCCTGTAGTTATGTTAAAATTATACCTGGAGACTCTGATTTTTATTATCCAAGCTCGAGATATTTACAAAGGTTTTGGGATAAAATAATAGATTATTGTTTTTTCTCTTTGATTATTATGGTGATAATGTATCGCCGACGCTTCACTTCTTGAGATTGAGTGTATTTTTCTAATAATTGAAAAATTCTTTTTTAATTCCAATAAAAATGGGTAAGTTATTTCTTTTCGATTAATTGGTAAAAAATATCGATTATTTTATATTATACGATTATTTTATATTTAGGATTAACACGAAAAAAAGATCTCGATGCTGAAGGGAAAATCAAATTAATCATAAAACAAACAAGCGTTTTATCTCAGTCAGCATCAGTAATTTCCAAAGTTATCTTCGAACGCATAAACAACAAACTGTTGAATGTGATTACACACTCCATAGGGTGAAAACTTTCCATCAACTATCAGAAGTCTACTACAACAGAATGCTGCAGCCAAACGGGAAAACAATCATTACAACTTGGAGTTTTCTAGTTTTCCTTCATATTTACTTTATTTACGATAATCAATGATAGACATGAAATATAAATGCCTTTTTTACGTAATAAACATCAGTAAATGTCAAACTAATTTATTATCAAATAAACACAATAACATATTTGTGTACACATGCGTACAAGTATCAATCATTTGTTGTATATAGGGTACAAAAACTGATCAATATAATTCTGCGGGAGGTCTCGCGCATACTGACTAAGGACTTAGAGAATGTCTTGAGAGAAAACTATGGACATTCAGAAAGATTTTTTTCCAGAGAGGTTATGGTGATATTAAGACCATTTACTTGCTCGAGTGTCTTCGAGCTAGAAAGATCAAAAAAGATTAGGTGAAAATAAATAATAATTTATGTGAATACTATTCTGGAATTGTTGTGCACTAGTAATTAAATAACAATCAAAGGAACAATGTTCGAGGGTGCGGTAGCAGCTTTTCTCAATCGCCTTCTTGGTAGATACGTTGAGGACCTCGATACAGAACAATTTAATGTGGGAATATTCTCAGGTGAAACGTACCTGACGGATCTCAAGTTGAAACCCGAAGCTTTAGTAAATAATTTTATTCCTTTTAAATGATGTCTTCAATTTATAATAATTATGTAACTAATGCAAATTCTTATTTCCTCCAGTATCAACTTGGGTTACCGATTAGAATAGAAATTGGAATAGTTGGAAAAGTTTCACTAAAAATACCGTGGCCAGGACTTTTTTCTCAGCCAATTATTTTGTGTATAGAGGTAATTTAATTAACATCATTAGACTACATCAAGCATTAATTGATAATAATGATTATGCCACATTGATTTCATTGCTATTTATATTTTTCAATCTAATAAAGCTTATAGATATTGATAATTGTTGACTGATCGTATTCATTTGTAAGAATCAATTTTAATTAGCATTTTTCAAATAATTATTAAACGATTGGTCTATTTTTTTAATACTTATTATCGACTTTTAAAATTAAAGTAATTTGAATAATATTCAATTAAAATATGTATAATAAATTTTAGGATATTTATATTGTGGCTGTGCCTGCAATGTCAGGGCTTTACGACCCAGAAATTCAGAAAAGATTAATGAGGTCATCAAAAAGAAAAGTCTTAGAAGATTTAGAGGGTGATGGATTATTCCGTTCTGGTAAATTTTTGATCCACTTCAAACTAGATTATCTTTTATATCAAAAATTCCATCAATAATATGGAATTATTTTTACCAGGTTTACCATCAGGTCTTTTCGAAAATTTAATGGCATCTGTTGTGAAAAATTTCGAAATTACTGTGAGCAATGTTCATGTCAGATATGAAGAACGATTCCCCAGTGGTTTAAGTATCACCTGTGGATTGTGTATCCATAGTTTTTCCATGGCCACCACCAACAAGTGAGTTGGAGTAAAATGGAATTGACAAATAAAAAAAATATATATATATTTTACTGAAATTATTTTTATCAACTTCCAGTAAATGGAAACCTGGTGTTACACCAGTTACATCAAAATCAGCTTATCAGTTGATCCGTGTTGAATCTCTTAGTTTGTATTTAAATCCAAATGGAATATCTTCAATTGAAAATTATCCCAAAACCTGGGATTTCAATAATCTTTTAGCATGGAAAGCTGTTATGAACCGTTCTTTACGAACTTTTGCAATAAATAATGAAGAATTTCAATTTCGTAAGTTCAGATACATTTTTTCTATTTACTATTTATATCCCGATTGATATTATTCTAAATGTAATAATTATTTACAGTTATAAAGCCTTTTACGACCAAAATTAAAGTTATTATGTTCCAAAGTAATAGTGGGCAAGCTTCTAGAATGTTAGTAGACATAGTACTCAAGGATATTGCAATGCAAATATCTGATGAACAGTTTTCTGCTTTTTGTTTGCTGTGGGAATCACTTCAACAAGGAGCAGTAGAAAGGTTAGATTATAATAATTCAATATTTTTTTCTTCATAAATATATGAGTCTTTTTTTTCTTTTTCTCTCTCTCTCTCTCTCTCTCTCTCTCTTAGAACAAGGTTAGTTTTGAAGCATCATCCTACTGCCTCTATTAAAGAGGAACCAAGAACATGGTGGAGATACGCTTATAAAGCAATTCTAGAACAAAATATTAGACCTTATACTTGGAAGTATATCAAAACTCATCGAGAAAATTATAAAGTTTATAAAAAAACTTTTATGGAAAATTTGTTACGACCCAATGACACTGAATTAAAATTAGATCTTCAGAAATATGAGGATTGCCTAACAATTTTGAACATAATAGTAGCTCGAGAGCATGCTAAAATTGAATTAAAAGAGAAATATCCTGATTACGTAACTATAGAATCGGGTTCTTCTAATATTAAACTCATGGTTAATTGTGAAAAAATTCAAGAAATTTGTGGAATACCTACCAGTCCTAAACCAAATAATATAAGTGGATATGACAATGAAACTAAATTTAAATTAGATATGTTACCAAAACATATAGAGAAAAAGTATAATTTTACTTTAGCTAATTGGTCATTAAGCTTACTAAATAATAATAGAGAAATTCTCGTAGCAACTGTAACACACTTTTTAACGAGTATAGAAACAAGACCTGAGCCATCAGCTTACAAAATATCAGCTAGAGCTGAAAGCCTTGTCATTGAAGGAGCATCATCAGAAAATGATTTGATTCCTCTTGTTACAGCTGATAATATTTTAACAGGAAATGCCGCTGTTGATTTCATCTCTGTAGACTTTGAAAAGAATCCACAAAACTCTGATTTCAATTACGACATTAATGTCAGACTTGAAGCATTTGAAGTAACTTATCATAAATATGCCATGCTAGAGCTTTTCAACTTCTTCGAAGGCCATAAAGCCAATGTTCAATATCTAGCCTGGAGTGTTCTTCGTGGCTACAAGAAAACAAAAGGAAAATGCGTAGGTCTCGTTAAGTCAATAATGAACCGTCGCTTAAGAATAAATTTAAAGTTGGATATTAAAGGTCCCTATTTGGTTATTCCTGAAAATGGATCGATACAAGATGGAGAACATATTCTTTTACTTGACTTAGGTAGGTTGACTCTCAAAACTGAGTTACAAGCGGTAGAAGCTCAGTTAGAAGAAGCAACCATGATGGAATTAGAAGAATTATTATATGACAGAATACATATTGTCCTAACTGACAGTCAAGTACTCATTTGCCATTCTGGAGATGATTGGAGGGAGTCAAGGAATTGGAAGGACTCTGATAGTCACCTTGTACCAAAGATTCAAGCCAATATTACAGTGTCATTCAGTATTAAACCAGATTATCGTCTATTACCAAGACTTAAATTAAATGTTTCTATTTCTACTCTTAAATTTAATTTATCAAAGCACAAATTTATTTGTCTAAATAATTTTTTGAGTCAATTATCTGTACCGAAACCACGAGATATTGAAAAAATTCGAAAGAGTATTTTAAAAATTCAAGAGAAAACGAGTGAATATATTTCTCTCTCTTCTGAAGAATTAATTCGAATAAGATCAGTGATAGCATTATCATCATTTATAATGGGAAGAGAAATGTCTGACTATCATGGCAGTGTCGTTCCTTCGACAGTAATGACTGAATCCGAAAAGAGTATTGTTTCTTCATCAGAGTTTAGTGAAGAAGATCTAGAGCAGTGGATTAAATCAGTTAATTATTTCGGGTTTGATGACAATACTTCGCCTCACAATCATGTCAATTTACTTTTGAGAATTGTTGTGGGTGAATTATGCTTCCATGCAAGTTGCACAAGCAATGGAAGAGAAAAGCCTTATTTAATTTTAAGACTCTGCACTTTGTACTTGGAGTCAGCAATTATGGAATACGGTCCAGCATTCCAGTTTGGAGTTGGTACAATTGTCCTTGCTGATAAAACTAATGCTGGAATTACAGGGTCTTATCTCGAGCTTATATCCACTGATGGTTCTTACGACATTGTTGGTATTTCTTATCGAAAAGTAAGAGCCAATTGTCCAGATTTCAAATCACACTTTAGAAGTATTGAACAATCTTTGATATTTAATATTCGTAATTTGAATGTTGTTTTTCATCGACAAGCATTTATGAAACTAAAAAACTACTGTGAAGATTTACAAACTATTCCATATCCAGGACAAATTCCGAATATCATTGAAGTAATTAAATATGGATTAAGCTTCTTCAAAAAGGGTGAAGACGATCCTCCTGTACCTCCTGGTGCTATTAAACTAAGTTACTCAGCTCGGTTAAATACTTTCATTTTACGACTTTGCACTAAAGACATGGATTTGATGGAAATTAGAATGTTGGGAGTTGAAAGTGATTGCATTTACAATGCTAATGAAAGAATGATATTAACTGCATACCTACGAGGACTTGCAATAGAAGATCTCAGTGAAATTACTCTTTATTCTAAGATACTTACTACTGATGATGATAAAGTGTTTGATCTTAAATATGTTAGACACGCACCTAAACTTTATTCAGCTTCAGACATCAATACGTCTGCAGATAATGTTAAAACTGATGGAAGTTTTAAACTTTCATTTGGTAAAATAAATTGTGTGATTTTATCGGAAATATTTCGTGATAGTAGACATTTTGTTGAACCATTTGTTCATTTTATTAAATCATTAACTCCTGTTGGAGCTTCTCAACTTCTAGTTTATTGGAGTGTTGAAGAGTTAAGAAAGAGTGCTACAAAACTAAGAATTTTTATCGATTTTCAAGCTCCTACTTTTTTATTTCCTCAAAAAAGAGATATGCCGAATGTTTTAGTATGGGATTTAGGTAGTTTAAATATCGAAAATTTTTTTAAGAAAAATGAAAGATCTAGGGCTACGGATGATCATATCAATGATAAGTACTCATCAATTATTGATAATATTTTGATCAAGTTCTCGTCCATGACAATATCCAGAGCTATCATGACACTTGCTGGAGTTTTGAAGACACAGGTATATATTTTTAATATCTTATATATTTAACTAATCTATCAATGGGGGGTTTATTTATAATTTTATTGTTCTTTAGGAACCAATTATAGAACCAATGCAAATTCGCTTAGATATCAAAAGAAACATTGAATGCCGGAATAATGCAGAACTTCAAATTTATGGCCTCTGTGAGATAATTGGATTTATCGATGTATTAATGATCAATTTGAGCCAAAAAGACCTGACATCTATACTTAACATTTGGGAAGATAATGTTTCAAAAATATTGGCAATTCATCGAAATTCAATTTCAACAAAAATATCATTTGAAGAGGAAATGAAAAATAAAATAAATTCTGCTGAAGATGCTACAGTTAAGAGACTTGAAATCTTTTTTGTTCAAGATGAACATCCTGTTTGTGAAATCAATATGAAATTAACTTTTGATGGATTGCAATTTAACTTATTCACAGATTCAGATGAGGTAGAAAATTATTATAAACATTTATATAATTTACTTTACTTTTTAAAAAAAAAAATCAATTTTTAATATATGATTTTTATTAATTACACTTTTATTTTCATTTTCATATTATTGATGTTAATTTTTTTGAGGACATGGCACTTTTATCTTTATGTACATTTGTACACAATCCAATATTCAATAATGATATCCTTGTAATGTAAGATTTTTATTTTTTTACGTTGTTTTATTTTTTGTTATTATTAGTTAATTTTTATTAATCTTAAACTAAGTAATTTTAGATAATTTTTTTTAAACTCTAGCATTTTTTTTTAATTCTTAAATAAAATTCTTCTTGTAGGAGTTAAGTTCACCAGTACGTGACTTTAATGATGGCTTAGGGAAACTTAATTTAGGAGAAATCATTATGTGCTTTGAACTTTACAGTAATAAAAGCATAACCATGAAAGTATCTTTGAGAACATGTATACTGGAAGATACTCGAAAGGGAGATTTAGTAATTCGCAAGTATGTTTCCATGAATAATAAATTGATTACATAAATTATAATTTAAAACTATTTTCTCAGGATTATTCAATCACCAGCTAAATCGGCCGGACTCAATTTGGAATCTTGCATTTCTGTCTCAGAACCTCCCGTCTTCGATTTTACATTCACTCAAGCACCTGCCGGAGATAAATGTATTGATATGCTTATCGAAGAGACTCGATTTAATTTATCAATTTCATTTTTACTTCAACTCACCCGTTACTTCATTGAGTCTCTTCCGATTGAACCAGTTGATCGAGGAGTTATCAATCAAGCTTACGATGGTTATTCAGAAAACCGCTTCAATGATAAAAAAAAAATTTTCACTCAACATTTACCTCCATTGCATATAGTTGATTTATCTGAACTACCAGGTGTGAAATCAATCTTTTTCAATTTATTCTTTTTACTTCAAACCGTTAAAAATTTTAATCACTCATGAAAATTGAATAAATTTTTTTATGTATTTATATTTTAATATTTAAATTCAAACAAATTCAAGCAATAATTCAACAAATAATTATTGTTTAAGTTTCCAACAGCCAATTAAAGATTGCAATAAAGTAAGTTTATCAAAAGCATAGAAATTATATTTTAAATAACAAATACTAAAGTATAAATTAATTATAACTCAATAAAATTAATATTTTATTGAATAAATGAAATCAATTTTATTTTTAATTAAACAATTTCCGAACGAAAAATTCAAATGAAAAATGTAAATAAATTCTAGGTACATCTGTATCAATAAGAGTTCGCAAACCGGAAGTTCTGCTATTTGGAGATTTGAAAGCAAGCAATGCCTATGCAATTCTCGTCCAGGGAGAAATGATGATTGAAAGCAGCTGTCATGGAGGAACATCATCAATTGTTTGTACACTTTCAAACGTTTGTGCCAAAAGTAAGAGCCAGGAACGGTTTCGTCGACAGCCACCTCAATGGGTATTACGTCCTTGTGATTTCGAGGTCTGCGCCAAGGAAAAATCTCCAGATGACCGAGCTCAAGTCACCCTTGATGCCAGTCCAGTCAATATTCATCTATCAGCAGGCGTCATCTGCACATTCAACGAAGTGAGCAACGTCATTGTGAACTTTGTCGTCGTTTTAGACAATACTTATATAGATCAAATACATATTTTTATGTTTATAAATAATAATATTAATAATAAATTGTTACCGGCACGTTGTGTGGTCTCTTAATGCTTATCAAATAATGTTGATATAAATAAAAAGCAAGCGACGCATTTCTCGCACAGATATTGAACGAAGCTGCTGGGATATTTAAGATTCTCGACGCCAAATTTGAGAATAGGAGTGGAAGTTTCGAGTCTAATTCCTACATTGATCTTTGGTCTCCTAAAAAGATATTTTCAGTACCTTGTAGGCGAAATGGTGAATGTAAGACATTTATTGTATTTAAATAATGCAAACTTTTTCATTTCATTTACATTTGATCTTTTAGATTCGCCGATTAATTCAACAGCTCTACCCGGAGAGCCATCCAATCAAGTGAAGGTTTTTAATTTACGACCTGTTGCTATTCGTTTGGTATTTGAAATGGAAGATACAATCGAGCGAATTCCTATGATCAAAGCTGACATAGAATTTGGTGCTATAATTAATTCTGTTGATGATCGCTATCAATTTGAAGCCAATTTTAAGATCCATGCCTTTTGTTATAATACCAATCGAGGGAGTTGGGAACCATTTATTGAACTTTGCACAAAAGACGACGTTGTGTATTATCCGTGGGAAGTGACTATTCAAGTAACTATTGATTGATAATGTTATCTAATCAAAGTTTATTTTATTAATGTTACATAGAATAATTTTTATAATTTTTAGGCTTATCAAGCAGAAACTCATGAACTTAGTTCATGCTGTCGTCATTCCTGGAACCAAATAAAAAAATCGACTCCAAAAAGACGAATAACTGAAAATTTTATTAGCGAAGAGGAAAAAAATGAAGACATGGTTTTTATCAGGCCTGATAATAATCTGACTTCAAAAATCAGTTGTAATATGTTAAAAATTAATATTCTAATTCTAAATTCTTGAACAACTCATTATAATTCATTTCTTAACCGAATAAATTATTTTAGTGCCAGAATATGCATTCGAGCATGATGAAGATTCAGATTCAAATGAAGATGATGGTTCAGAGAAGCTTGCAAGAAGCTTCAGTCATTTGTTTACAAAAGACCAAAGTGATGAAGATGATGATAGTGATTCCGATGAGTCAAGTAAATGCGAAGATGAAGGTTTGGAATTGACTCCAGAACATGTAGCTGAAGTGAATGACTGCCCTTACGACCATGCTTCTATTGAAAGTGATGATTTAGCAAATTATATTATAATACATGCAGATGAGAGACTAAACTTCACTGTTACAAGAAATACCATCGCGATAATTGATATTATTTTGGGCTCTTTTACTAAAAGTCGAACTGGAATTCCTATCGTTCGAACGAGTGTCGGAAAATTGAATTTACAAAATGAAATTGGTCACGCCAGCAGAATAGAACTACGTGCTGAAGAAAAATTAGATAATGTAATTTACATTTTTATTGTTATCTTAGCTGTTCTTTTTATTTAATTTAATTTAATTTCTATTATTTTTAATATTCGAATATTTCTTTAAAATAGAAAATTCATTTTCTAGGGAAAGGATGGAATAAATCGCCTTATAGCAGCCAAAGAATTTAGAACAAAAGTTGATTCTCCTGTGAGTGTACCCAGCAGTCCTGAAAGTGAGTTTTATGGAGAACAATTTATGGAGTATGGATTTATGGAACAAGAAGATAATATGTATGATAACTCGTTAAATGACGTAACAATATTTCCCAATCAATCTGCTATTAATATTTATAACAGTATTACTGAAGAAACCTTGAGAATTTTTATTGATGGTAAGTTTATTGTTTTTTTCTTTTCTAACTTATGGGTTTCTTAATTAATTATCACACTGTCTTTTATATAGGTTTCGAAGATACAATAATCTATTGCCCAAAGTGGCAAGGATATAAATTAGTTCCACTACGTCCAACTAAAAATGATGTTCGATATCACTTGGTTGTTGAAGTAATGACTAATCACTATCTACATCGAACAATTACTGTTCGTTCACCTCTTCAAATACGCAATGAGACGTCTTATGCTTTAAGATTATATTACAAAAAACAGAGGGCTGAACAGCTTCAACTGTTGGATATTGGAGAAGCTTTAAATCCCTTTGATGATAGCATGAGAATATGTGTTGTTGAGCCTCATGATATTTATAACGTTCCTATGTACATTACATACCATTTTTCTATTCACATTATGCCAGTTCATTCTGAGTATGAATATTTTTATTTACTGGTTTTCATTGATGCAAAAATTTTTAAATTATTAATAAATAAGGAGACTTTAATCGAATAAAATGTTAATGAAATATTATATTAAAATCAAAGAAAGAAACTCTTATTTAATATTTATTTAATTACATACGTTAAAATGCAAAAAATAGATGAAAAAATAACGTAATTAAAAAATAAACATTTTTTAACAAGTTTGAATCAATTGGGTCTATTAATAATAAGCATATTATATTGTAAACATTATTTTATTTTTACTGTAAACAATTACAAAATTAGTATACAAAATTCATATTATTTATCGTTGTAAACACTAAAAATTTGATCTACTCTATTAATGCACTGACTAGCAAAAAATTTTTGCATCAAAATACTACGCATTTATTTGTGTAAAATAAAAATATATTTACAAAATTATTCTAATATTGATTATCTTTTATCAGGAAATATCAAATAAGTGACAGTGGAATATGTTGGAAAGAGCTAAGTGAAAATTTAAATTTATCAAGAGACATTTATTGCTCTGGAAAAGATGAAAATTCAAAATCAATATTTGGAGTGAAGGTCATATGCACAGAACATCCGAAATTTGAAAGAATCAATTATCATGTACCTCAATATCTGATAAGTTTAGTTCCTCCAATAGTATTTGACAATAAACTACCTTTTGTAGTTGACATCAATGTCCCATCAATTGACTATGAAGTTCGAATTGAACCTGGCGAAAGGATAAACGTTTATTCTATTAAATGTAACAATGACACAACTGTCAACTTCAAAATTCAGAATTATTTAGGTACTCAGTGGGCTGGTACATTCAAATTAAATACTGAATTAGAAAGAAAACTTGTGAAAATGTTTGCTGATGGAGACACAGATGCTGTTTGGAGACCCTTTATGCTCTGTGTCGAACTAAATAAAACAAGTAGTTGGACTGTGGTTATTTATGCTGAATATTGGATTATCAATAAAACCGGCTTGCCTTTGAAGATTCAGGTAATTTTATTATTGATACAAAAAAATAATTTCTATCTTAATTTAAGTATTTGAAATAAATTACATATTTACAAAATGCATAGTCAGAAGTGATTTATTAAAAGAAATTCCAATATTCTAGGAAACTCTCTCTAATACGGTAGAAATCCCCGGTGAAGATTTAATAGTATTCTCACAGAAAAAAAACAGACGAAAGCTCGTAATATTAAAAGTCCATCAGTCTGATTGGTCACTTCCGTTTGGTCTTGATGCAATTAGTTCAATGTCTTTGATTGTTTGTAAAGACGTGGAGCGTAAAAGAAAATACAGAATTCTTGCAGAGATTGCCAACTCAACTTTATCTCCAATTTTTACAAAAATAGTTACTTTTTTGCCGTACTTTTATGTAAAAAACAATACGAAACGAGCATTAAGATTTATGGAAGAGAATGAAGATGCTGATTTATGGAATGATTTGTTGCCAAGTCAAGGCGTTGCTTTTTGGCCATATACTGAGTCGATGAAAATGAGAGTAAAATGGAAGAATAGTCAATTGGTTTCTCAGCATTTTGACGTAACGACGATAGGCAAGATCGTATTACGAATGGAGAATGGATCAGCTTTATGTGTAGAAGTTAAAGGTGGCAACAATTCTCCATTCCGTATTACTTTTAAAAAGTATGAACCCGGTGATGCTCCAGTAAGAGTCGATAATCTTTGTGATGATTTATTCCTTAAGATGAACCAAGTAAATCTCGGACAGGTTGCACTACTCAGTCCATTCCAAAGTGTTCTTTATACCTGGGACGACCCAACAGAAATAAGAGAACTTGTATGGAATGTGTACAATAGTAAAACAAAAAGTTATACTGCACAATTTAACACTGATGGTTATGGCCAAGAAACCGTAACATTTAGAACTTTAAAACGATCTCCAGTTATTCCCCATTCAAATAGCACCACAAAAAAGTCATTAAATGATACCAAATTCGCTAACTCTGTTAATTCCACTTCTATCTGTAGTAGCAGTGATGACTCGGATAGTGAGGCTGAAGGTGATGGTCCACCAATAGAAAAAGTTCAGAAGAATAAAGCTGTGGTCTATTGGATAAGTTATGCTGAAAAGAAGCAAAGAGTTTTAATGTTTACTCAGGATGAAAATACGTTTATGAAAGCTAAAAGTCTTGTGGATCCTGAATGTAGCAAAAATGAAATGTTTTTGGCAATTGCGGGTATTGGTTTAAGTATTATCGCCGATTCACAAACTCCAAATATGCACGGTCAAGAGTTAGCTTACATCAGCATAACAGATTCAGCTGCTCATTGGGAGTTGGATATTGGCAAGAAGTGGAAAACATTGACTTTAGAACTAAGTGCTTGGATGGAAGATAAATATAAAAATTCATCAAACAGTGTCCAGTTTGACAATTTTATTAATGTTAATTTCTCCAAGATGCACATGACAAAACCATTTTTTGGTAGATTAAGAAGGACCTACTCTCCAGGCATTTGGATTCATGTGAGAAAGTCGAATAATTTAACTTATGTGCAAGGTAATATCCATAGGATTCAAATTGATAATCAATTACATGATGCTATCTTCCCTATTGTTTTAAAGCCTGGATCGAAGAAGTGCTTTAGTAATAATTTAGGAATTCCAAGATTAAAACATTGTGTTGAATTTTTCTTTCTAAAGCAAAAGAAAGCAACTCACAATGTTTACAAGAAAATAAATCTGATAATTCGTGACTTTTATGTGAATCTACAGGAAGAATTCCTTATTCGTTTGATTAAAGATTTGCTTCCTAAAAAAAGAGATGAAACAAAACATTCTTTAGCATCAAGACTTAAAGCTGATTTAGCAAATGTTTACGTTCCTTTGCCTTGTCTTACTGACAAGTCATCGGATCGTAATCATAACAATAAAAATATCGTTGAGCTTTTGTATATTGCACCTATAAAACTGAATGTAAAGTTCTTAGCATCAGCTGAAGCTCGAATTATTAGTCAAGATCCAACAGATTATTGTAGTATAGTTAGAATGATTTTTTCTTACGCAACTAAAGGAACATTTTTAAAGCAAGCAGAGTTTAAATTACCACACTACGAGAAAATTGATACGGCAATGGATAATGAAGAATGGTTATTGGATGCTTGGAAAAATTACAAAGCTGAAATAAGGCATCAATTTAATGTTTTAATCCTTTCTATGACGGTCTTAGGAAATCCTTACAGCTATAATTTTAAATTTCCTGGAGATAGTTTTTATGATACTGATACTTTAGTAATTCAAGGTGATGAAACAGCAGAAAAACTTAGTTATAATGTTGCTTGTCTTCTTGGATACTCTTGTATGGATGGCCTATTCACTCCTATACTCAATATTAATTTATTAGAATCAGAATTTAATCGCTCAAAAGTAAGTGATTTTATAATAATATTAAATTAAAAGTCAATTATTGTATATTATTGAATTTATTAATTAAGCTATTATTGAATTCTGATTTATAAAATAATATATAAACTTTATTAATTTTATTTTAAACTTTATTTTGATTACTTCATTACTTATTCTTTTTTTACCAGGGTAAAATATCCCGATTCAAGAGTACAGATACTCCATTATCAGCATTGACACTAGATCGATCGTATTCTATTGGGGTAGAGCTAGAAATGTCTGGCTTGATAGTAAAGCCAACAGACAGTGAGTAAAACTAATGGAGTAGTTTTTTTTTTATTACGACGAAAACAAGAACAAAAATACATGATTTTATTTTAGACACTCATCAAGAAGAATTGAAGTATTCTCTAAAAGCTTTAGGCAAGGGAATTATGGGATTAGCAAAGTTGGAAGATGGTAAATCGTCTTTGAGAATTGAACCAGGCTTGATATTGGATACGATAAAAAGAGCTCAAGAGATGGGATACAACTTTATATCACGAATTCGTTTCCCTCGATATGTAAACCCATTTTCTGTAAGATTAACTACTTAATACTTTTATCTAATTACAAACTTTTTTATTATTCTAAAATTAATTTTATATTTTTTCTTCAACATTCAGGCCGTAGAACTTTATTCAACTTACAAAGCTCGAGGAATGTATCTTTTGAATACAATTATTAAAAGCGACGACCCCAATGCTGAAATTTATTGGGCACATGCTGCATTGTCAAACGATGGCAAACATATTGCACTTGTTTCTCTGCAGTAAATATTTTTGTTTCATCTATTAACAAACTTATTTTATTGCAAATAAATTTATTTTAATTTTAATTATTATTAAATTTATCTATCCTAATTATTTGGTTTGTTTATTTATTTAAAAATATGCAACTATTTATAGGAAAATTTATCTTGTGGAAAAACGATGCAGTATTTGGGCATCTTGGCACATAACGTGGTCAGTAGAAATAAAAGAATTAGCTGATCAACCAGTTGTTGATGGAAATAAACTCATTCTTCATGTCAACAAGTCATTACAGGTAATTCGAAAATGGAATGCACTAGATAATGAAAATAATAATGAATGCCAATTAACCTAATTTTTTTTTTCAGAATCAAATGTCACAACAAGCTGCTGACTGGTATCTAGAGTGCAGTGATACAACAACATTAGAATGGTTGAGTCAAAAAATAAATACTGCCATGATACTCAACATGATAAACTCGAGATTCAGAAAGATATAAAAGAATTTGACATAATATGTTTGATTTGAACGTGACAATTTTAATTGTAATAATTGTTTATTCCATTGAATACTGTCCGATTATATTTTAAAAAGAAATAATAATAATAATAATAATAATAATAATAATAATAATAATAATAATTATTATTATTATTATTATTATTATTATTATTATTATTATTATTATTAACAAAAAAAAAGCAAAATTAATTAAATAATTTTACAACAAATCTTTAAAATTGAATTGAATGAAAAAAAAAATAATAATTGGAAAACTTATATAGAACTTAATCTTGAAAAATTGAAATTACATTTCCTTCTGGATAAAGTACATCTAGTTTATTTCATAATTTATTTACAAAAAGTCTTAGTAAATTACACTTACAGGCATCTCCACTCGAACTAAAGTAAATAATTTAAGAGCTACACGTATTAAGATGTCTATATAGTAGGATACTTTGGGGGGGCTGGGGAGTAAGCCAAGGTTCAGGGAAAATATGTGTTGTGTTCTTATTTTTTTCTGCTCATTTAAGCCTTTCATTAATCGGATCGTTATTTATGGGCGGTCTTATTTGTCACGCGTGCAATCGATTTGTTATCTAACTTGCAAAAGATTTTATCAAATAAATCACGTGTTTGTCCCCAGTGACAAAGTTAATTAATATTTCTCCGAAGACGAGCATAATGAAGAGGAGGAGGATGTAGGCAAAGACCGTAAATAAATTTTCCTTATAAAACAGAAAACAGAAAAAAAAATAGTATCAATAATTGTTAAAATGAACAAAAAAGTCATAAAATTAAATGTGAATTTGAAAGAAAAATACGTACATCATTGCTGGCCAAACGTCTAATAAGATAGAGATCGTCAGAGTGTATTTATGTGTATATAATATATATATTATACATATATATATATATATATATATATATAATATGTTTATATATCTTACGTAATTATATACATATATGTAAGAATGTATATATGTATACAATTATGATAGTCAAATATGCAAATAAAAGCTAGCGCTTGGCCCATTTTTTTAATATTCAATCACTCTATCATTCTCCTTATGCTCACAATTTCTTCGTTATTGGGTTAAACACTTAATGTCTAAAGCCTGCAGTTTTTTTTTATTATTTAATGTTTCCCGAAAATGTAATCATTTTTTTGCAATCATTAAACGACCGTGACAAAAAAACATGATTCTGTCTAAATTTCTACACACATATTTAACACTTTCACACTTTCTTATTTTTATGTCCTTACAAAAAAATTCTCTCTGTAATTATTTTGAAATAATCATTTTCATTTCAATAAAATCACTCTTTTCTTCCCTATTTTATAATTCGTTTCCTCTTAAAATCTGTGTCTCTTAAATATAATAATTAATTAATTCTATATTACAAAAAGAAATAAATCAGAACAAATGAAATTATTTAAAAGACAATTTATGGTAAACAGTATTAAAAGAGAAAACGAAAGAAAATAAATGAAAAAAATCAAAACAATTTTGAAAAAGAAAAATTAAAATTCAAAATCAATTTGTTTTACAACTTCCCTGAATTACTTGCATTTTTTTTTTGTTTTTAAACATAGTTCAGTTGAAGCTATTATTCTTTTTTTACAAATACCACTTTATTCCCCATTCCCCAAATCTTACACCGATTCTCATTCATCGAGCACTCACTCTATTTTCTCACTCTCGCTATATCTCAATTAAGCACGCAAGAATAGATACACACAGATGCGCGCTCCTTCGTTATAATTCTCTTCCTTGTCCTCCTCCTCTACCTCTTCATTCTAAACGCGTGGTGCGTTATTTAATTAATCTTGACTCTCAAGCATAAACGCGCAACAGTTTGGATATAATATTACCCATTTACGTAAACGACGTATCACCCATTATTATTTGTTTTTCTAATATTCTTTTACTTAATTAATTAATCATTCTTTATCAGCATCGTATTGTAATTTGCTTTAATCATCCAATCCCATTGTAAATAAGCACAACACGCCAATTCTTGATGCCCCTCTTTCACACTTCCTTCTAGTTTTTTTATTAACCTCATTCATGTTTTTTATTATTTTTTTTTTTCTTATTAAATCCCTACTATCTCTCGCACTTTCTCTCTCGCTTTCGTTCATATTCTCTCATATGTCCATGCTAAGTTCTTTCTGCGTTTATTTTTTTTTCTTTTTCTAAAGGTGAGACTTTTAGTGGATTTATTTATTCCACGTTTATTTTCGCACTGCTTAATGCAACTGCAAAATTGAATAAGATTCAATGGAAGTGTATGTTATCTACAAAATATCTTAATTACTCGCTAATTACAGCACAAAAACATGCAAATATAAAAATTTGCATTATATCATTGTAATATTTATAATAATCGTCATGCTGACGTTTACATTTCATTTCACCTCATATTTTTCTTTCATTACTACTCAATATTAATCATCATCATCATCATCATCTACATGATCTTCTCAACCATCATGCTCACGTATTAAATCATCAAAATTCATTAATTCATTTCTTCAAGTTGCACCATCAGTTCACCGTGACAATTTGTTGATATTTATGCATGAAAGTGTGTATTTATTTCATTTTATATATTATATTATTATTAATATTATTATAATTATTATGCATACGCTGTTTTTTTTCTTTTCAAGTCTCTTCATTAACTATGAAATATCTTACACTATCGATATTACTTCAATTTCACAAATGTAAGGTATACAAATGATGGAATGTCACACCGATTTGTATACCTAACACGCTAACACCGATAATTAGCATTTAATTTTATAATAATAATTATTATTCATTTTTTCATCATTTATCATTTTTATTTTTTTACTTTTGTAACTCAATATAAAACTACAACTGCACTTCCAAACGCGAAGGAATTGTAGAAATTTTTATCATTTCACTTTTTTCACTTGTATAGTTTATTTCAAATAAGGGACATTCTTTAATATGAAAGAGAACTCTTTTCTTTCATCACAAAACATAGGTCATGGGGAGGAGGGGGTAGGGGGCACGTTTTATCACTCTGTTTATTAAACTCACTTTCTTTTACTATTCATTTTCAATATTTGAAAGTCCTTCGCTTTCTCATTTCACTACACGCGAGCACATCTTCATGTCTATTTGTCCATAATATAACCCGTGTAAAACGTGAACGCGTTTTTATTTACTTGTGTTCTTTTTTTTTTGTTTTTTTTTGTTTTTTTCGTCTTATAACTCATTCATATTTAATTCATTTTTTAAACCCACATTTTTTATCAGTTACGTACCCCTGGAGCACTGGTACAACACACGCGCAACAATAGCAGCTACTTGCTGATCGAGTATTTGACTCATAACAAGTGCTAAAAGACGCGATTCATGTTGTAACAATAGTGTCCTATTATCCGGATGCCTTGCTAAATTAAGAAGAGTTCCAGCAGCTCGTCTAAGCATATCGAGACTTGTACCCATTGATTCTGGATTATCCCTGAGGGCAACTAGTCCATGTTGATTAGCAACACCTAAAGCGCTTGTCTCTGCTTGCTCAATGAATGCCACGAGGAGAGCAACACACGGTGTTTGAAGAGCAATCGTTCGCGCAACTCCACTGTCTGCTGCTGACAGGAAATGAAGCAAATTAACACCAAACTCTCGAAGTACTTGTTCTTCACTTCGACAGAGCAACCTCGTTAGAACAGAACAAAGTCGCTGAAGTCTAGAGTATGGTGGTGTAGCAACTACGAGGTCTACATTGCTTTCAGTGACGCAGAGTTTACAAAGTGCCTCGAGGGCTAATCTTTGTGGTGATAATGAGCTACTGCAGTTGACAGTAGGGAATGGATCTTGACCGTGAGCCGCAGGACAAACTGCCCAATGCAGAAGTCCATCTAAAACCGGCCGAGATATTTCCTCAGGATGTTGACTCAGATCTGTGTATCCAGCGATATTTGCTGCCATTACAAGAACATTTTCTCGTATGTGATAAAGAAAATCCCACCACCATTCACTTTCACCTTGAAGACTACTACAAGAATCTGAAAAATCAGCATCTTCTTCACGATCATAATTTCTTGTTTTCTGCGTCCTTGCTGGATGTTCATGATGCAAGAGGAGAAGTTTTCCCAGTAAACTAAGGAAAGTTACGTTCTTTGCAAATTCAGCTTCATTACCAGGGATGAAAGTTAAATTACGAAGTATCGTTGAAAGACAAACGCAACGCCGTGCCAAACTGTCCTGGCTCTCGGTAACAAGATAAAGACTTGCTTCATCTCTTGAATAACTTTCATCTTCGTAATCACTTAATCGTTTTCGCTTAAGAGTACCAGCTGGATCTTTTATCTTTAATCTTGGTCCCTCTTTCTTCTCCTCCTCTGTTGTTGATGACGTCGTTGTTTGCGTCGCTGACCTCGTTGTTTCATCTTCAGGTTCATTATCTGGTTGTTCTAGTTTTAAATCTCGTTTCTCTGATTCAAACGTACTTGCAGAATCACTGAGACCATTGGGAGTGGGAAACGAATCATCATCAGATTTCGAAAATACAATATGTTCTCCCATATTATTGTTTGGTTTATTTTCCGATTCACAATCTCTTTTCGATCCATCATTCTTTTTCTCAAAAAGTTCTCTTGTTAAATCATTCATTTCAACCGGTTCCTTTTTTATCCTTGATAAAACATCACTTAGTGTTTTCGTCTTTTTCTTTTTCTCAGATTGTTGTTGTTGTTTACGTTCACCATTTTCCCTGAGTTTGTCAATTGGCTCAACAGGTTTATTTGGAGAGTCTAAAATTTCCGGTGCTTCTGATTTTCCGTCATCTTTTACTTCTGTATGTTCTACCTCTTTCTGCAAAAGTGGTGGTTTTTCATCTCTTAAATGCCTTGCAAATGGAGCCATTCCAATCTCCGATTGGAAACACGTTATAATGTACTTGGTATCATCTGGATCAACTTGCCAAGGTTCACCCTCTGGTTCAATATCAACATGATCCCACGGTCGACGACTATCCAACACAAATATATCATCATCACGAGGCACCATTTTAACTGGTCGACCGCGTCTTGAGAGGAAGGTATAATTCGAGGTAGTAAGTAACTTAGTACGATCTTCAGCATCAATAGGACGTGTCACTGCACCGAGATCAACCTCAGGACTATCAGCATTTTTGTCACAACGATCTTCTTCCGATATTGGTGATTCAAACATATCGGATAGTGAACGTGAAAAATGCTCAAGTAATACATCCAGAAGCCCAGGAAGATTTGTCAAACCAAAGTAATTTACCTAAACACAGAAAATATTATTAATTTCAATTTCAAAAATAATATAATATTTATAATAATTTATGATAAAATGATTATACTTACCGAACTGTCATCAAACAGAAGAATATTGAGAACATCAAGTGCCCAACAACTTTCTGCAAGAAGCCCAGAGCGCAGTGCCATCATAATTCTCCAAGCTTCAACTGGTGCGACGTCAGCACGTGTAAGTTTACGTTTTTTATACAATAGTGGTGTAACAGCTTCTACGCTGTCGGGTGGGAATGTCATTTCTCTTTTAGGTGCTGACTGCTGATTAATTACTGGATTCATACTTAATTGGCTCTGAGATTAAAAAACATTTAAAAAAATAATATTATACATTAATTAATAATCCGTCCATTAAATATAAATTATTTAAGTAATATAAATAAAAATAAAAATGCAAAAAAGTAACACCAACCAGTAACGTAGCCCTCACCTGATGCGAGCCAGGTGGCGGGTAAAGAGATGACGGTTGATGTGAATAACGATTGTCCCATGGTGGAGGTGGTGCATGAGGCATTGCATTTATACTTGGTTGAGAAGACGGCCTAGCAGGTTGTTGACTAGCCCATTGTGGACTACTATTATTCATGCTACCAACAACTGGACTGCCAGTATTAGTAGGTACAGGTGGTGGTTGTGTAAGTGGTGGTTGAGGTTGTTGTGGTGATGGTGGTGGAGGTTGTTGGCTAGGATAAGGTACCCTGTTATTCGTACTCCCGGTATTATACTGGTTTGTAGCTCCTGGCCACCCTAAATAATTAACAAACCAATTATTCATTATTCATCCAATAATTTACATCTAATAACATAAGTTTTACATCTCAATTCACCTGGATAAGATGGTCGTTGCTGATTATATTGAGGATACTGCTGATCTTTGGCAAAATCGGGATGTCGCCTTGGTTGCGTTGGACCTGGTGGAGGAGGTGGCATGTTTTTATTCGATGCACCACCAGCGGGATACATCTGATTTCCAACAGGTGCTCCATATCCACTCTAAGTAACAGAATAATTAATGAGTTGATTCATAGACTTGAGAAAGTAGGATATATTAAAACTTTTAATTAATTTAGAAAATCAATCAGTTACTTGTTCTTGTCTATAATAATCTTGCGGACACGAATACGTCGGATTAACCGGCGACTGAGAAGGTGAAGAGGGTTGACTTGTAGACGGTGGTTGAGGAGGGGTTACTACATGGCTTTGCGTTGCAGTAGGATAATTACTGCTTCTAACAACAGGCGTAGAGCCAGCAGGATAACCACTAGGTTGTTGTCCTCCACCATATCTATTATACATATCTTGACCTCCAGCACTATTTGGTGGAATGTTTCCGCCAGGGTAGCCCCTATAATTGAATTCAATTTATTAGTATGACATTTCTCATAGTGAGTTGAGTATCAATAGACATTGAGACGTAAGATAATACGGTACCTGTCAGCATCCGGCACGTACGGAGGATAATGTGAGCGCGGTGTATACGGCTGATTAAACTCCCCCTGCTGACCCATCGAAGGAGCTTGCGGTCGTATATATTGGTCTTGAGGATAATTCTGGTATGAGCCCGCGTTCTGGTAATTTCCCTGTTGCATTCCTGAAACATACGATAAATCAAATTAATTATGCACGTCAATAATGACCAACTGTGGAATTGAAATCAAAAGGTCAAACAACAAATACATACCTTGATGAGGAGAAGGTGCGCTACTTTGACTTGGTGGCCTGGGTGGTGGTGGAGTATATTCTGATGGTGGGCCACCTTGATTTCCACCCTGATAGTTACCTTGATAATTCCCGTAACCATCCATAGACGCACTACTAGATCCAGCTGCTGGGAAAGAATCTTGAGAATTAGAAGAACCTGTGGAAGAATGTGCTAATCATGAATAATGATGATACAAATGATTGACATACTTCAAGGTATTTAAAAAAAATGGATAATCCAATTGATCTTTACCTGGTGATGGAACTGAAGCTGTGCTTTTAGCACTTTTCTTTTTAGAACCCGCTTCGACTTGATTGATAATTGGTTGAGGATCAACTCCACCTCGATCAAAATGACATTCGTATGTTAACAGATGTTTTGTATAATGTTTACGTAATGTATAAGCTGCGCTACTACTCGCACCGATTCCCAGAAGACCTGCTATATCCTTCCACGTTTTGTTTTTCGTAACCTATGAGAAATATTTAAAAGTTTTTTTATAATTAATGTAAATCTTAATCGGATCAAAAACAAATTTTTGAGTCAAGACAGTAAAACACAATTTCTAAATTTTTACAACATAAAAAAAAATTTATTCAATCTTTTTTTTTTTTATTCATCGCTTCTCTTCTCAAAGCGATCAGTAAACGTTGGCTTTGTGAATAATTTTAATTAAAGTTTTTGACAAGAACAAAATTGAAAAATTATTTGCCTTTATTCTTTCAATTTTCATTGTCTTCAAAACTTTGAATAAAAAAAAATATATATATAGATCACAAAGTTACGAAATATTTATTCTCCATGCAACACAGCTGAAGAAAAGAAATGCTAGATATTGTCTAAATAGATTACCGTCATCACATTTGATATAATAATTTTTTTATCTTCTTCTCAATAATAGAATAATTCCATTTAGCACCCAGGGTTCGTAGGTGTCACGGTGTATCCAAACACCTTGAACGATTACTTTAAGAAAATTATGTTAAGCATTTTTTCTTAATCTTCAAAAAAATTTTGAATTTGTATCAAATTTTTTCGTATTAACATTTAGCTCTTCTTTCAGTTTATATTTTTGCAATTAAAATAAGACTCAACAAAACGTGACTAAATAAAAAACCATGCACAAACGTGCGACAACAATTAAAAAAAAAGCGCGTCAAGACATCTCTAAGGCAGACAATGCTTCACAAGGAGCAACAAGTCAACTAAGAGATGCCTTGAATAATTACATCGAGCAATAGAGAAAAAACAACATTTTACAAAATAAAAAACACAGATTAGAGAAAAAAACATTAAGACACCGAGGGCTAGATGGAACTACACTGCACCTTGCATACCTCCATGAAGCCCCCCCTGTCCTTCACGTAGAGGTAAAGACGAAATAGATCGAGGGGGTTCTTGGAGATGGTAGGACAACTGGTTATTGGTGTTCTTCGTTCTTCCATAAATGCCACTAGTTTATCAAGCCAATTTCGTCGTTCTATCGTGTCATCCATTTCATACAGTTTCGCCAAACTGTCAGGTTTCTGTAATAGATATATTAAAAAATCAATAACAGAGTTAAAAACTACGAAAAAAATACAAAAATGTTTGCTTTAATTTAATTGCATTGGAGAGAAACCAGTCTATATAAAATGTCTATTTGTTCAATTTTAAAAGGATTAAAAATAAAAAAAGATAGTTGAAAAAAATAGAGCAAACATACATAAAAACAATAATAAATACTTGTATTGTTTGGTTTATTTATATTCCATTTGTTGGTCGTGTTTTTAGTGAATAAAAGAAAAAAATCATAAAGCAAATATTAACAGGATGCTTGAAACAGGAAATGCAAGACATAAGCGAAAGAGAAGTGAAACTACGTCGTGCATATGATCCAAAGCAACGTGTCATCGATTATGCGAAGCTACTTGTATACACTGTCGTTAGTTATCGTATGATAGTTTGTCGTAATATGAAGCTACGTTTGATGAAGTTAAAAAAGAATATAATAAAGTAATGTCTTAACGTCTTTGTTCTTTTTTGTTAAGATAATGTTTGATATTATAGTGTGCGGTTTTATATTAGAAAAATGAAATTTAATATTTAGCGATTAATATTTGTTCAGGTTACTATTGGATTATTTGTGTAATCTAAAGCTTTAGAAGCATTGACAACGATTATTTATATTTCTATTGTAGAAAATAAAGAATAACCTTAGATCTGTACGGGTCTTGAGGCACATGACTGTTAAACACCTGTAAAACATGAAAACATTGATAATCCATTCAGTCTAAAACGATGTTTTTTTGTAACCGATATATAATGTAAATATTTTGTTTCTTGCAATTAAGTCAATAATCATGTGAAAGACTATAAGACATGCTTTAAACAAATATACTTGAAAAAACTCGGTACTTAAATAATGTTAAAAAAACATACAGGGCTGGCTGGTGTACGAGGCCAACTGGGGCTATTGATGTCTGGATATTCTTCATGAATAGAATTGATACTAGCAGCTCCGGGTGACGGTACCGTACTCTGTGGTGTCGTTGGGTGACTGTGATAGGCGCTTATCATATCCTTGCGAGTCTTTGGCGTAAATGCTGGATCCTCGCCGGATGCTACGGACACTAATGATTATTACGTATTGATTCTCGAGGAGGGTATGATGAATTACACAAATAAACCAGTTGAAAACAGTGTTACAGCACTGTTATAGCTGTCCACTTACCTGCCGACGCATTTGATAAAGTGGACTGTTGCGAGCCCTCGTCAATTGATGTACCATCAGGACCGGTCGTAATAACTGATGTAACGGTACCACTCGACGTTGATGTCACATTGATTGCTGTGGTGCCTGATGCAGTGGTAGTAATCCCACTATCATTGGATGACTCTGCCGCAAGATCTGCAGAGCCGTGACTTGTGGGCGTGGGCGCTGGGGCTGGATGTGAATTAGGAGTAGTGCTTGGTGGTGGCATCGGACTACCTTCGTGATTTAGTGGTGGTGTTGCTGCCGGTGGATGTGCATGACCCATCGGAGCATTTGGTGGTCCGGGTGGTGGAGGTGGAGGTGGTGGTCCAGGTTGATTACTAATATGATTTGGTGAAGGAGGTGGTGGACCCATTGAACTCGTTGGCGGACCCATATTACCAATACCACTGCCCATTCCTGGTGCATTCGGTGGTGGTACTAATCCTGCACCACCTGTCGAACCATATCCTTGAGGAGGTCCTGGACTTGGGGGCATTCCCGGTGGCACACTATTGAAGCCCATTTTATGCTGAAAATAATTTTTTTTCTTTATTAATTATTAAAGTGAATTTATTATTTTTTTTTTTTTTAATTATTTTATCAACTTAAATTAGAAGACAAAATAAAAATCATTAATTTATTAAACAATTGACATAAATAATTTTAACATTCATTTATTATGAACGAAAAAGGAACAAAAATACAATTGATAAGTAATATAAATGATCATAATTATTAATTGATGAATTACTTACCGGATAAGATGGATATTGCACCATGTTGTTGGGCCTAGTGGGTTGATACTGATTATTTGGAGGTGGCTGTGAATTTGTTGGTGGTGGATATCCTTGTGGAAATTGCATATGAGGCCGTGGTGGTGGATAACCACCCGGTCCTTGAGAAGAATAGCCACCGGGTTGACCACCTGTTCCACCACTCCCTGCGTATCCCATTCCTCCTCCCATAGGACCCATTCCACCCAATCCTGTTGGTCCAGGACCCGAAGGTACACCAGGCCCACTACTATTTAATTTGTAGCCATGCATATGGGGTGATGGCCCTAACGGTTGTTGATAACCTCCTGTTAATAAGAATTTAATGATTAAATCATAAAAAGAACATTTATTTATGTTATCCTATTTTAGTAAATTATAAGGATGATATTACCTTGAGTAGCCATTGGAGAGTGACTCATTCGCGCTGGGCCGCTACCATCCGACTGGCTGCTCGACGGACGAGGAGGCATCTGAACGTTTTGTTGGCCTATAAACATTATGTATAAAAATGATTAGTAAACTATCATAATATGAGAATACTTTACTAAATAATAATTGATCGTATTATATAATGAAATCGTTACATACCAACGGCAGGGGACATTGACCGAGAACCAGTAGATCCAGTAGGTGAAGGGGTAGGTCTCATCCCCTGGGAATTTGGAGTTCCTGGACCGGCGGGTCCATTCGAACTGTCATTACTATTTTGACCAGAAAGCTCCTATGATGAAAATAAAATAATATTAATTAGGACAATTATTGAATTATCTTGTTAACATAATTGATGACATTATTATTCAATGTTTAGTAACAATTTTAACGGTTATTACATAAAATAATATTTTTTTAAACAATTACTAACTCACACTCGAGAAAATGTTCTAACTATGTCTCGTGACTAGTAGAAAATTTTTGAGTAAACGCAAGTATACACGTTATCTCTCATATACATCGGCTTGAAGAGCTTACGACGTCAGGTTAGGTTACGACAATCGCATTATGCCTGACTCTGGGCGGCAAGTAAACTATCCAACATGGTTATACTCCAAAACACATTTGCAAACACTTAATTGTCGGTAAAAATGGTATTTAAACGATGAAAAAAGTAAAAATAGTTGGTTACACAATTGATTGAATGATTTTAGAAGTCTCTTGTTGGACTACAAAATGGCAACGACGTGTTGTCCTGTGCCTGAGGCACAGCCACAGCCGTTGGCGCTCAGACTCTGTCTTTCGAGTTAGTCTTTTACACTTTCTTTCTTCCTTTTCTCACTCTTCCCGACTCGATAACCTCGTTGAAAATTACCTCATCGATAATCGGCGCAATGTGTCTCCTTACTGCAGCACTAACTCATGTCGTCGTCGCTTCAATATTCTTCTTTCCTTTACTCTACTCTTCTCCCTCCGTTGGGTATGCTAGTTGTATCGTCTCTCTTACACACAGTTACTGTCTCTATCACTCTCTTCACTCACTTACTCGCTCACTCTTGCTCTCTTTTTCTGGCTTAACTCAATTGACTCCTCGACGACGTGGGGACACGAAAACAGCAGCTCGAGACGATGTCGTACGCCATCGAGGTAACATCTTGACAACGACCAAAAACTGAAGAAAAAGTAAATGAGGATAAACGAAGGCAAATAACCGTGTGCACGCGACACTGACACGGACCAATAATACGCATCTTTCGTTCCCTCGCCTCGTGAACGCGTGTCCTCGAGTGACGCGATTCTCTTGATGAAAAACTTTTAGGGACAAAACAGAGAAGAAGAATAGGAAGAATAAAGGCACAGCCCACCGGTCGCGCACACGCGAAAACAAGAGTCTTCTTTTTCTCTCACTCTCGCCTTTTCATTCCTAATATATTTTTTTTCTCTCTCTCTCTCTTTCTCTCTTTTCCTTGCACTCACTCTACTCCTCTTTTCACAATTTTCGTTTACTCCGTTGCTTCCTCCACGTCGTTTTGTCGTCGACAACTAGCCACGGGTGTGTTCTTCCTTGACATTCCGCTATCGTCGCAGTCGCCGCCCGTATTCCCTCTCTTGGTTGTCTCTTTTCTGCCTTTACTCTCTACAATATAATACATACACGCTCACTTCACTTCAAAGCACATACAATCGTGCGATAGAGGCAAGGAATTGCTGTTTGCTGCAACATACAGAGATACTAAATCAGCAGCGGCACCACCACCAGGGAGCAGCCACGCATGGTAGTGCATCGATGGTTCGATACTCCAAGTACACAGGACCAAACACAAACCACTGTTCACTACGCCACGTCGTAAACTCACTGTGCAATCTAAAAATTCAAATGCTTTTCAATTCTGTGTTACGTGATTTTAATACCCTGCGGGATCAAGGATCGTTTGGAAAAATTTACGATGCGCAAACGTTTTTTCCTTGCTTCCTCTACTAGCTTTTATGCTTCACTCGTCATTTTTCTATCTTCCTCACGCTGCTGTTTTCATCTCTATCATTCAATCCCCATCTTCCTTTATCTGTCTTTTTCTCTCTTTAACACTAACGAGACTTCTAAACCGTCGAGTTTCAGAACTGGCATTGGTGCTTATGTGAGGGCGTTCGTGTTTGTGGCGCGGCAAGCGTTCGTGCAGCCTCGTTCATCTTCGAACATTATCGTCATTGAAACGTGGTGGGGCGCCATTTTAGAAAAGCGCGCCAAAGTTTCAAATGTTTGTCAACAGTCAATCAGATGAATCATACAAAAAGAATGATTATTTCATGCTATGAATAGAAGTCAATGATCTAGATAGTAGATAATAATCTCATAATTAATTAAAAAAACTATATATATATATATATATATATATATAATGTTCAGAACATTTACAGTTGAATAAACCAAAATGGAACATGAGATTCATGATTGACCAATTTTTCTATTGCTAAAGATAAAGTTAAATAAGCGTTGAATATCACCACGATGTAATTTAGAGAAGGATTATTAAAGCATTGAATTGTCAAAAGGTATTTTTATATCACTGAGTTTCCATTGAAAAAAAGAATGTGTTAATTAGGTAATTTTAGTGACTTGTTGAAAAGACTGACGTAAAAAACGATATTCTCGTGAATAGAACAAAAACTCAAATAAAAACCAATCACTGCGGGGGTCGTTCCATATTACCCGTGGTCCAAAAAATCGATGCGAAAATCATTGTTGAAACCCGCGCGTTAGCAAAAGAGCCGTGCAAGCGAGACAGGATGACAGGCGGGTAGGATAGGAAACGTGGTACTGAGTGTGCTCAAATAATACCGCTCAGAGAGCAAGCAAGCAATCGAAAAAGTAGGAGAGACAGAGAGAATGGTATCCCTCGAGCAACGAAACACCGACTCCCCTTGATTCTCTACAATTTCAGTTAGTGCAGAGCACGCACTCATGTTTTGCCGGTCTCATTCCATCTTTGTCTACCCAACCGCCATTTCGTTTTCCCCTACCGGCGTTATCCCTCTCCACGATACCCTCTCCTAACCGGCTTCGTCAATCCGCTCATGTGCAACGAGAAGAACGGAGGGAAGGCGCTAATATCTGGGGCTCCGGCGGCCGCGCAACTCGCACCCTAATCGAACTATACAAGTCCCTTATGCTCCCCTCCGCCCGGTTAACGGCGTGGTCGGTGCCCCACCATCATCCCTAGACCAACCACCGCGCTGCCACCACTAGAAAATTCTCGTCGACGTCGTCTCCGTCGCCATCACCACCTCCATGAGTTACACAACCACTACCATTTCACCCTGTTGTCTATCTCCTTTTTATCTTCTCTCTTACTCTTCCTCTCGGAATCTGCGTACTCCACTGCAAACTTCACACACTGACAATCGTCATGAGCTCTCGACGACCGCTCCCACCGTTGCAACGCCATTCTCTTCTTTCAAAATCCACAGTATGCTTGTTCATCTTCGTCTTCAACGTCATACTAGCCTTCACAATCTTCTTGTTTTCTTCTTTCTTTATTCTCATCCCTTAATCTCACTTTTCTCTTTGCACTTCATCGTCGTCCACGCGCGAAACAACATACCTTCAAACGGACATTAGGATTGAAAGGATCAGACGGTTATGTGGAGCATGAAGAAACTTTTTGTCAGAAAATACTTGCAGAATTATCACTACTCCTGAGTCTTGTTACGCCTCACTAATCTATATTCCTTTTTTTTATATCTATAGTTATTTTTATTAAAAAATATATACTACGAATGATATTGCAATAAAAACAACTTACCCCAGAATCTATTCCTTGAGTATTTGGAGTCGTCGATCGTTGTATGTTATGATAATTCTAGAATGTAAATAAAAAAATGAACATCAATCATCCTGTCGTTTTTATCTGTATCTATATTTATTATTTTTTTCCTTGTCATTACCTGTTGTTGTCCACCAGGTTGTGGCTGTGGTGAAGCAGACGGTGGTGGTGCAGGCGATTGCGAGAGTGCCCTTTGCGGTGATTGACTTGAAGAATTAACCTGATTTGGTGGTGGAGGTGGTGCATTAGGTGGTCCCGCTTGATTCCAACCTCGTTGTTCTGGGTATAAAGTTGGAGGGTGACCCGCTTGTGCGGCATACGAATTTATCTAAAAGTCATTTGCAAGTTTTACATTAGAAAAATGTTTCTCACATTTTGGCTAACATATTAAAGTAAAAAATTTAAGTAATTTGACTTTTATCGAGTGCAAACGCATTCTTGTCAACGAATATAATTGTTTCAAAGTTCAGTAATATCCTTCAAGTTATTTTAGAATTAAAAAGTCTTAATGACAATGTTGATAATTGAATAAATATAACTCACTTGATGGTGCCCATAAGGAGAATGAGATCTTGCTGGTGATGGATAACGTGCCGTATACGGTTGATACGGCATTGGAGTTGGTGAACTAGGACCACCTGGTCCGGGATGTAATCTTGGAGAACCCTGTAAAAACATAAAAAATAATGAGAAAAAAAAAATTTAATATAAATATAAAAAACAAAACAAAAGACTAATAAACAATCTTTTTACAGTAATATGAAAATGAATATTAATTTATGAATGAAAATTTTAGTCGTATTGATGTTTGTTTTCCAAAACAAAAATATTTAAACATCAATTACCGTTTGTGGAGGTCTTTGACCAGGTTGAGGATATACAGGTGGTACAACTGGTGGTCTTTGCATTGGCCAAGGTTGTTGATAAGACTCTGGACCTATTCCAGGATAATTGGCATGAAACCTATGTACTGAAGTAGTGGCTTGCAGCAGTTGATTGAGTGTAGGTGTAGGTCCAGTGGCTTGAGATATACTTTGGCCCGATAAAAATCTTGGTTGGCCAGGAAAACCTCCTGGACCAGGTCCAATGTGTGCTAATCTCGGTTCCATTTTTGATACCGAGTAATGATCCTCCATATCAGGATGATGTGGTCTTTCACTTTCATTGTGTGGTGGTTTTGAGTGGTAATCTAACTGCTGTTTTGAAGAATACTCCGTAGGCGGTTTGCCTGGATAGTCGGAGGATTGTTTGTTGGAAAACTCGTTAGGTTTAGCATACTCATCAGAGTAGTCTCGAGGCACGTTTGGCCCTCCGCCGTAGGGATGTCCCGGGTGTCCTGGATGACCGGGTATTTCGTGGGGCTCTGGCTTGGCACTCGTTTCCTGAGGGTTCTGTATGACCTCCCGGGGTGACTTGACCTCACCAGCGGTGTGTCCACCAATGTCCTCACGATATTGACTCATCTCGAAACCTGAGTCGCCGTCCCCGCGATTCACATACTTGAGCAGCTGGGCCGCGCCCCGGGTTACCTTTTCGGCCGGCTCTTGATCCAGCTGCTGTTTTACACTAACACTCGCACTATTCCCACTTAATTGTGCTCTTTTCTGGGCGCATTTCACACTATCGTTCAACTTTACATCGTTTTGTTGGCTCTCCGTTTGCGTCGCAGCCATGTTCTCCCATCACGGAGCCATCATCGTCTCGTAAACTAGCCAATAGCGGGTCCTCGTGCCCCGCGTACGATTTGCGTTTCTCCTTATCGAAATTCTGATTGGTTGATGTTTGAGGATCTTGCTAAACTCTATCAACCGCATTCTCCGTCTTGAATAAACCGATGATGGGCCACGATTATCTTGGCCCTTTTCACTTCATTCGTTATAATCGTTGTACCAAAAAACTAACTTACGAACGTCAAAAGTAGCGTCGCACGGTATACGCCATCTTGTGGTTAGACAACTCCCATTGATTGTTTAATTTCACAGACGAGAAACTTGACGACTTTTTTTTGATGGCGTCGCGACAGGAAACTACTGACTGCGCTCTCTTTACATCTATCTTTGAAATTCAAGTTTCCTTTCTTATTTATTTTTTTTATGTTCAACACAATAAGCGTTATTTCTTTAATTTGAATCATTGTACTAATGTTATTTTAATTGTTGTTCTATGAAAAGTCACATAACGATATGCATAATCAGAAATTTGTTTATCGTATTTTAACGGACTGTACACCAACTAGTGATTTTAAGGATAATTATAAATCATTATTAAGAAACACGAATCTCGATAATTTAACAGATGATTTAGAAAAACATATAAACCATCCTAATGTAAATAAATGCAGTCTTCATTACACAACTTTAAATAAATTATTAGCATCTATTCTACTCGCGGTAAGATGATTTGTAACGTTTTTTATTTCGTTGATATTAATGTTCTATTTTTATTTATTATGCTTTATTTTATTACAGAAAGGTGAAGAAGTCAAAGCTATTAATCGTTTAACAGAAGCTCATGCTGTTATTCATAGGCGTCAAGTAGAATTTAGGTATAAAAAATGTGAGTTAAGACAACAATTTAATCTTGCAGCCAAAGATTTTGGAGTTAATCCCGATTATATGGTCTTTCGATGTCAATAGTATTAATGGCCCTAATTCATTAAAGAGTAAACTTGAAGAATTGCCACCAGGTATTTATTTACTTAATATTTATATTATTTATTATATTTTTAATATATATATTCCTCGAATTGCATTCATTCATCTTGTTAAATTTTTTTAAAACAGAATGGTACATGGTTCAACTGACGATTCCTTATGAACAATCAAATAAATATGGAACTAAATCTGTTACTCATCAATTACACATTACTATTATGCCCACTGGTAAAAATGAAATAGATCCATTTTGTATTACTTTACCAAAACCTAATACAAATATGTACGATATATGTAAAATAGTTAAAGAACTTTTAGAACGAAATAAAACGGAATTAAATACAGAATACAAGTCTCAGGTGTTATATTGGAAAATGAGAGAAAAACAGAATAAAGCAATGGAGGTATATTAATGAAATTACTTAGAATCATTTTAGTGATTGGTTAATTTATAAACTTTTATAATTATTTGTTATTAGACTGCTGTAACAGAGATGGAAAAGACTTGGTTACGAGAATGGAGAATATTGTTAATAGCAGATTTATTAAATCCATCAGAAATTGTTGATGATATTCACCGAATGATTGATAAACTTTTAGATGATGATCCTACTGGGTACATAATATTTTTTTTATATTTTCACATGAATTTAAAAAATAAATATTCACGATAATTAATTTTCAGAGTAAAATTGTCTCCGAAACAAAATGGCTTCTAAAAAAAATTGCCACGTGTTCATTTTGTTTAGACAAAAATGAAATTTCACGAGCAGTGCAATATGTCCTTCCAAAACATTCAAAATTGGTAAAAAATATTGAATTGTCTATTCAAGGAAGACAAAAAGAAATCGCCACATTAGAAACAATGAAAAGAAAAATATTGGTATTGGTGATAGATGAAGTAAATTTTGTTTTTTTAGTAATGTAAAAAATTGTTTATCATGTTATTAATTATTTATTTTAAAATTGCATATATTGTTTCAGAATATGGATTATCTTCCAATAGAAAAAATGACAATCTTATCAAGGCAACCAGTCACTAGGTTTTCCTGTGTTCAATTAGCTTATGCAATGTTTAAAGAACATGAAAGTACGATAGTAGATGGATGCAAAATAATAACATTAGATGAAACAGAAGGAACGTTTATAGTGAATCCTAGTAATAACTTACCAAAAATGGAAAAACGTTTAAAATTATTCATGAATTATTGGTTACCAAAGTGGAAAGGTGTATACAATGAGAAACCTGATGAAGAAACATTCTCTAATGCCTTAACAAATCATAATGCATTGATGTATAGCGGTCATGGAAGTGGTATTCAGTATTTTCCCGGAGAAGACATTGAAAGGCTTCGAGTTAAAGCAACTGCTCTACTGTTTGGTTGCAGTAGTATAAAACTTTTGCCAGTAGGTGGAAAGTTTCCACCTAACGGAGTATGTAATCAATATTTAACAGCTTGTAGTCCTTGTGTTCTGGGAATGTTATGGGAAGTCACTGATGGAGATACAGATAAAATGACGGTATCTTTTATGAGCACTTGGATACCATCGTCAGCACCTAGACCTTGGACTTGTGTTGATCTCGAATTGTGGTGTCAAGGTACCATGAGTAAGTATTGATTCTTCATAATATAAAATTTCTAAGATTTTATTAATTCAATGTAAGAAATATATTCTAGAGTTTAAAAAACCTTCTGAAATTACCGAAAAAACACCATCTTATGAACCAGAATTATTACGAGCTTTCGCCCAAGCCAAAGAATGTTGTACCCAATATATGACTGCAGCAGCTGCTGTAGTTCGAGGTTTACCAGTCAAATTAAAATACTAGGTAAGTATCTTTATTATATACACTCTGATAACTGTAATTTAGAGAAAAATTAAACTGAAATCAATTTAAAAAATTCTTTTGTAACCAATAATGATCGTTACTTTTTTTTTTACAATATTTGAATTCTAAGAATATTATTTGAAAAAAAAATTGGCATGATTGACTCGAATTAAAAAATATTATTATTATCACGATATTACCTTTTTTTCTTAAATTATGCACTCTGAATTTAATAGAAAAAATATTACAAAACAAACAGTTTGTTTATATAAGTATATTAATCATAAGAATAATCATATAAATTTTATAATTATCTAAAATATTATTGTACTTTATGCCAGCCGTATTTTTATACATATGAAAAGTAATTTAATATCTCTAATTTTATTTCAAATATTTGAAATAAACATAGATTTTATGTTTTTCAGAATTTATAGATAAAAAATTGTCACATGATAATCTGTGGTTCAGGAACCGATGAAGCAATACTCTTATGTGGCAAAACTTGTCCGCCATTGATGTATAGCTCATCTTTAACAATAACATCTTCACCAAGAACTGTAATTCCTTCCATTCGAACCCATCTTCCTACTACGCTTCGCCATCCGACAATACATCTAGATCAACAATAATTTTATTACATATTTATACTACAAATTATGGAACTATCCGATAAAAAGGCTTACCCATCTAGCCATGCATGTTCTTTTATTGTTGAAGACTGAAGAAGCGTTGAACGTTTGATACAACAACCATCAGCTAAGGTAACTCCAGGTCCTATCGTAACATTAGGGCCTATTCTACAGTCTTTGCCAATTATGGCTGTAGGATCAACCAATACATTGCCTACAACTCCTTCTCCCGAGTAAAGTTTTTCTGGAGACTTTTGTCTCAGTGATGCAAGATATAAACACATTCCTAAAAACAATTTTTTGCATGTCAAATTCCTAAATTAAATTAATTAAATGATGTAAATATATTTTTTATTTTTATACGATGAAAATCTATTTAATTATTCTATAAATAAAAGTATTTTTCACCTGTTAAAAAGTCTTTAGGTTGACCAACATCCATCCAGAAACCTGGAAGTTCCATAGCAAATAACTGTCCATCTGATGCCATTTCAGGAAATACTTCTTTTTCAATACTGGTTGGTCTTAATTCTATCCTATTCAACACGCTTGGATTTAAAATATATATACCAGCATTAATTTTATTCGAAACAAATTCCTGCGGTTTTTCAATAAAACTTTCAATTTTTCCATCGTCTCCATACACAACTACTCCATACTTTGATGGTTCCTCCACTTTTGTCACAACTATCGTGCCTTCTCGTTTATGTGATTTATGGAACTGAAGAAGTTGTTTGAATGGAAAATCACAAATAATATCGGAATTTAGTACATAAAATGGCTCATCACTTGTTGTTAATATTTGACGTGCAAGTGCTAGCGGTCCAGCAGTTCCTAGAGGTTCGCTTTCATGAGAAAAAATCAAACTGACACCAAGTTTCGCCGCTTCAGCAGTAAGCTCTTTTTCCATTTGCTCAGCACGATATGATACAGCAAGAATAATTTCTGTTACATTTGATTCCACCTAAATAAAAAATTGAGTTATTCTAATAAATACTAATTATTATTGTTTATCAAATATTCATAGATTTCATTTTTACCAATGCTTCAATTTGATGCATAAGCATAGGTTTATTAGCGAATTCCACAAGTGGTTTTGGTCTACTAAGAGTCAAAGGCCTCAGTCTAGTTCCATATCCTCCAACAAGAATTAAAGCACGAAGGGTGCCCATTTTTTGGCGTTTTTCTGGCATATCTTTCTTTTAAAAACTGATGACAATTAACACATACTGAAAAATATAAAAACTTACTTCATATAATTTTAGCTAAGAATCATATCATAGAGGAATATAAATAATAAAAAGATATTTTTTAATGATATTTTAATGTGATCTGTATCTTTTATCTTTTGTTCTGACGTAATTTATTAATTATTCAAGATAAAGAGAATAGTAAAAATATTTAAACAGACTAAATGAATGACTTGAATAGTAAACTAACCTTTGACAAGAATTACTCTAAAGATAATTTACAAAAAATTTTTTCGGTGTATTAAATGATGCTGCTAAAAGTTGCCACGCGTAATTCTAACACTACTTGTTCTATTGATGATTTTCATTGACATGACACTTGCCACGTAAGTCTAGCCGATAAGTCATCATGTGTTTACAAATGGTAAGCACAAAGTGTACTAAATTCCGAAGAAGTTATATCTCTTTCTTATGATGTCACGTATTAAATATCATACTAAAATATTAATGGTGTCAGAAAAAGGCTCGTGAAGAATAAATATTATTAATATAATGTAATTGTTTAGGACTTGATTAGAAAATCTAGAATAAATAAAATATATCTTTTGATTTTTCAATATTTATAAATACCACAAAGAGGTTAGTTTATGACAAGTCAATTCTACTTATGAAAAAATAAAATATTTATCCAGCCTAAATAATTTTTATTTAACAATTATCAAATAAAATTTTTTAACCAATAAACAAAAATGTCTGATAATAATTTTACTTTACCATCGGCTCCGAAAGATTTGTGTTTCAAAGCTGAAGACTTTATAGCGGTAATTATCTTTGATACAATATAGTTTATATATTTCCAATTATTTATACCAATTTTATTATTTTTTCAGTCGGACTTTGATGTTGATAACTTCTTGCATGAACACAGAAAAAATGCATCACTGGAAACGATGCGAGACGATCTGGGTGTTTATTTGAAAATTTTAAGATCAGCGATGATTGAACTTATTAATAAAGATTATGCAGATTTCGTGAATTTATCTAAAGATCTCATTGGTTTAGACAAAGTAATTGATCAATTACAAACCCCATTAGGACAATTGAGGGAAGAAGTAATGCAGATTTGTCAAACTTTAAATGCTGCAACAACAGAAATGGCTAATGGCTTAGAAGAACATCGAAAAATTCGTGAAATGAAACAATGCATGCATAGTTTAGGTCGAGTTTATAAATCTGTAGCAAAATTGAGATCAATATTACAGTTGCATTCTCTTAAATTAGACATCTTAGAGCGTGCAGCAACTGAATTTAACCAGCTAAGGTTTCATATGACAAAATGTAAAAAACATATTTCACAAGAATTGAATAATAATTGTGAAGAATTGGAAAAACAACTGATGGATTGTCTTGCGTCACAACTATTAAATATCAAAAAGTCTGATATTGACAGTCTCACCTGTTGTCTTAGAATTTATGTAACGCTAGATAAAATCGAAGAAGCAGAAAATTTAGTCAGAAAAAAAATTGTGTCACCTTTAATTGACGATATCATCATAGAGAAAAATATTAATGAGAGTACTGGATTACATGAACTTTATTTAAAACTTTTAAATATTTTAGATGTTGAACTAAAGCCACTCTTAGAAGTTACTTCTCAGCCTGATAAAGGCTCTAGAAAGAATTTTAATTTTTTAGTCAATAGCTTTTGGACAGATGTTGAAGAAAAAATTGAACTTCGTTTAAAGATGATCTTTGCTCCAGGAAATCCTGATTTATTTTATCAGAGATATACTGAGTCCTTGAATTTTATTCTTAATCTTGAAGATAAGTGCAGTGATGCTGAAATCCTTTCCCAGTTGCAGAATCATCCACTTTTTATACAATTTCTCAAAAAGTGGAATTTACCGGTTTACTTTCAAATTCGTTTCCAAGAGATTGCTGGATCTGTGGAGCATGTTCTTTATCATCCAGTGTCACCTGCATCTATAAAACATGTTTCGACGAGTATCGAAGCTCAGAGTCATAATGTATTTTCTTTAAATACCACAGAAAAAACGTGGGAATGCCTTTTACGGATTTGGTCAGATGGAATATTTCTACCACAATTGATTCATCAATTTTGGAAATTAAATCTTCAAATACTATCAAGGTATCGGACCTGGATAGTTAATGCATTAAAGCAGTCGTGGTCAACTGCTCCGAAAACAACTATTACAAGCAATAACATTATCGAACCTGAAACTCCAAGTAGAACAGAATTTCTGGTTTGTTTATATATTGATGTGGAGAAACTTTCAATTTTAGTACCAACTATTATAACTCTTGCCATCTCAAAACTTACTAATGTAAAACCGATCATTCCAAACATCTTAACAGAATCATTGAATGATGCAACAACAAATTTAAAGTCTGCTTTACCATTAATTACAGAACAAATTGTTCAAGAGCTTTTAGTAAAAAGTTCTCCAAATCTAAAACAAGTCAGTGACATTCCTCGACTCTTCCGACGTACGATGAGAGACCGACCTACTCAACCATGTGCTTATATGAAAAATGCTTTAACAGTTCTCGTAGACTTCCATACAACATACTTGAAAATAGTTCCCGAAGCTGTTAATCATTGGCTCTCATTGACTTTATCTTCCTTGAGTGAACAGTATTTTTCCTCAGTCAAAAACCTTCTTGAATCTGTCCAGAAAACAGAAGAAAGCTTGAGAAGATTGAAAAAAATCCGTGATAAATCATCTGGAACTACTCAGACTGATGTTCAAGGAATAAGTGACGATGAGAAAATTAGAATACAGCTGGAAATAGATGTGTTGGCATTCGCAGATGCAATTAAAGAACTTGGTGTCGATTCTTCAAAGATCGAACATTTAAAAGAATTGATAGAGATGGTTGAGATAGCTGTAAAATTAAAGAGCGAGTCTAAACTATAAACTTAAATAATAATTGTAAATAGATTTGTAAATACTGTTAAAATTTTATTGATATTCGGTTAATTGTGGATATGAATGAATAATAATCAACCATAACAAATTTCAGAATCGAATTGATAATTAATAATTTTATTATTCGCTCCGATACATGCATACGTTTGTCTGCTGTCGTGTGTACGAGTGTGGTACATAATAAGTGGCATGTAATAATTTCACGTGGATGTCAAACCTACGATTAATTAATTTAGTTAATTAATTATTCAATGAATATGTTATTATGTAATTATAGATTATAGCCACAAAATTTACCTTTCTAAGAATAAAAATTTTACTTTACGAAGTTTGTAAATGTGATTGTTATTCCTCCTCTTTATGAAATGATAAGCTCAATATTTTAAAACGTTGATAGATATATTTTTTTGTATTTTTTTTCGATTTTTTTTCACTTCCTACTAATCAAATAGCTGAGTTTATTGGAATTATATTCCCCTAATATATTCTTCCGCACTTAATTATTATTATTATATTATTATTATTATTATTATTATATTTTATTAATTATGGTAATAATATTAATTCATAACAATATTTGCATAACAAACAAAGTAATAATTAGTGTTAAAAAACCATTAATTTTTAACAGATTATGTCTGTCAATGAAAATACTTTTTTTATGTAATTAATTTTCATTAAATGGATGCTAAAAATTTTTATGTTATAACTGATGGAATGAACAATTACATAAAATAAAATTTTACAATGGAATAATGTAGAAGTAACACAATAAATAGAGATTATTATAAATATTTTTAAACCATAATATATCATAATTCACAAAAATGTACATTAAAAAAACAATATTGTATCCTCCTTTCTTGGTATTCTTTATAAATTAATATATTCGGTTTTTTATAATAATAAAAGAGTTATTTTATTTCCAATATCGATTGCATCGACCTAGCTAGATTGTTTAGCTAATTGACTACTGCTTGTTAAGCACTCACCGAAAATTTGCAGTCTGTTAAAGAGTTTTATAACTCAATAACGTCGAAATTGATATTATTGTTGAAGATGAAAGTTAAACGAATGGATTTTGTATTTGAACAAAGCCTCCGATTTAGTTTATATTACGAGTGATATTAGAAGCCTAATTTTAAACAAGGAAGAATACACACGGGGCAGGAGGAAGAATATTAATGATATAATGCACTGATCAATTATCACTACCACTAATCAGCGGAGATCAGGGTTATCATTAATTTGTTTCTTGATGCGAAGCAATATCGTCGTGTACCATTGATCTAGTCTTGATATTGAATCGTATTCCTTCACAGTCTCTGTAAAACCTTCAACGTTTTGTTCTTCCAAGTGTTCGATTAATGTCTAAAAGTAAATAAAAATAATATTTTATTAAAAAAGATGATATTTGATTTAATTAAAGTCAAGGCTTATACCTTTATCAACTTGTATTCTCTAGAATCTTGGAATGCTGGATATTGTTCGTTATATCGTTCAATAGCATGCTGGGCATTGAGAGCATCTACACACAAGTTACAAAGCGCTGCCCTGAAGAAATATTCTTTTGCACTATATTTAAGCAATGGACTTTCCAATGATGACATTGCCACCTGTAAGATAGAGAAGAATTAATTTAAAATATTTTTCCTTGTTAATAATTACTCTTTTTGAATTGATGATATACCTGTTCATAAATCTGGATGGCTTTTTCATAATTTTTAAGCTGTGCTGCATATTGAGCTACTTTAAGAAGGCATTTATTGGCAGATGAGATGCTCTCTTCGCCTTTGAAATAGTCAGCTGCTTGTTCGTAATGATGAACAGCACGTTCTAAATCAACTGCTTCACTTTCATACATTTCAGCTATACTTTGATGATGTTTAGCAGCCATCGTAAATCTTCCCATGTCAGTATAAATCTCAATAGCTTTTGAAAGGCAATTCGCCGCTTCTAAAAAAAAATATATATATATATATATATATATATTTCGTTACAGATTACTGATAAGGGTTCTTTAAAATGGATTTAGCCAGATAATGTTGAAACTACCATTTGCATCAGTCTTCTTATAGCAGTTGGCTGCATCAACATAGTTTGTAGCAGCATCATGTTTACTACCAGCTTTAGCGTGGAGTGTTGCTGCTTCACAAAAGGCATTTCCAGCATTGCCCCACTTTTTAGCCATCTTGAACAGATTTGCTGCTCGTTGATAACATTCTACTGCTTCGTCCACCTTTGATGAGCTATTATCAAAAGAAATATATATTCTGTATTTCTATTTTACAATTCCAATGAGAAAAGTAATGATGGATGGGGTCAATTGAAGCAGAAAAGTAGAACAGGAGTCGAAGTATAGTAATAAAGTTTTCTCCACGTGTGTATTAATTTTATGTCAAAAAAACAATCTTTCAATACCAATTGTTTACTTGACAAGTGTCATGCGCGCTTGCGTGTACACAATCATACAATCCATAGACAGTCCAATACACATTAGAAGTCATTATCATAAAGGACATATTTTTGCTAACCATTAAAATGAATGAAGAAGAAAGGAAAAAAAAAATGAAAGGATTTCATTATAATCAGTGACTCATTAATGATAAAAATGTGGTAACATGACTCAATATGATGAACGAGTGTCAAACCAATCGGCGCACTTGAGTAAATCGATATACTTACCCAAAGAGAGAACTAAAGAGTCCTTTTGATGAACTGAGTTTTTTCTCGGCTTCAGCCATTAGCTGTAAAGCTTTCTGCTCATTATCTGCCATTCTTGGAAACTTTTCTTAATAACAAACCACTTTATGAATTTACGAATAACGCTTTACACTTCTATGATGATCTTTATTTTGATGAATCCTATTAACAATATTGTCAATGCATACACACTGATCCACACCACGAAAGAAGCAAACGCAATTGAAGAGAGGAATAGAATAAGAAAGAGAGAGAGAGATGATGAGTCTAGAGTCCCTAGTCATCGCAACGCCATTTTACCTGTACAACGCAAGAGCGATTAGAACCCGCAGTTATTCAAAAATTAAGTTATTCTATTTTATTTTATTCCTTTTACAATTGAATTAGAAGGTTATTATTTCACAAATCTCATGATATTAATTAATAAATTGATTAAGAATTATAAACAACATAAATATTTTTAAAAAACAATGACGAAATTGGTGTTGATTATATTATTTATGTAAATTTAAATACCATCAATAATTATTGAAATTAAGTTCATAACTAAAACTTATTTTATTTAATGTGATGTATAGAATATTTACATATATTTATAATTCCCTGTTAATTAATTATTACATTTGATAACAAAAAATTTCTAATCAATCGTTCTACCGATAATGTAGATTGTTTTTCTTGAGACTATACATAAACATGGCACTTGCCGGACGATATTTGTTCAATTTTAGTAAAAAAATAGTATTTTGTCAACCCTTTCGGCTAATATCAGTCACTCCAGTGAATAATCTTAAAGAAAGTGAGTTTTCAAGTCTCTCTTTTACTTTACTCTTTAAGCTAATTTTGTACCATTAATTTTATGGAACAACTAACCTTACGACTTTATGACCTGTCCTTCCAATACCATCAAATTTTACATTGATTGTTTATTTGAAAATAACTATTGTAGCTGTATAAATATTTTATTATTTCAGTTATTGAAAGGAAAGAAGGAAAAACTTTAATTTTAGAAGCGAAAATCGTTCAAGATCCTAAAGAAGCTAGATTGCTCAAACCAAATGAAAATGGAGCATGCCCACTTTGTGCTGCTGGAATAGATGTTAAACATACTGTAATTATTTAGTATTTGTTAATCATTCTATTGGCATAAATATCTTAAGTCATTAAATAATCTCAATGTTTTGTAGGATGTTTTAATTCTTAGTCAGTTTTTAAGATCTGATGGATGTATGTTACCTCGAAGAGTTACTGGCTTATGCTGGATTCAGCAAAAAAGAGTTGAGACAATGGTGATAATGGCGCATAGAGCAGGTCTATTGAAATTCCCTCCTTTTGCTAGGAAAGATCCTGCAAGAAGATTAGGTTTTAACACATGGTATGATGAAGACACTATAGAGTGGAAATATAAAGCCGCTGAATACAGACATTAATTTATTGAAAAAATATCATTTGATATACCAATAAACGATAAAAGCATTTCTTATTACTAAAAAGTGTATTTATATTTAAGAGAGGTGAAAAATTGTAGATTGATAAAATTGAAACTAAAAATTTACTACTTTATTTCATACAGTTACGAGTTCAAGTTATTAATTATCCTTATAATAATATTACAAAAATCATAAAAACAACTTTCTTTTACAATAAATTATTTATGTAAACTTGTAAATTTCTTTTACTATTTTTAGAATACAAGAAAAATTAAAAATGAAGTTAATTTTTTCAAATAACTACAAAAATTTATAAATTCCTAGAGTAATATTGTCTTCCTAGAAAATATATAAAAAAAATGTCAATACAGTGTTAAAGTAAAAGAATGTTGTGTCCAATATCACTATGGTAACACTTCCATTCGACAAAAATTACTCCAATATTCATTGTCATACCTTCACTTCCACTAGTTGCAAGAATACGCTTCGACAGTTGTATTTATTTATCTATAAAAATAAATTAAAAAAAAATTACTTACAAATAAATAAGAAATGGCAAACGATAGTGGTTGGGTTTTTGATTCTCTAGTAGGATTTCTCCAAGGTCCAATATGGTCTGCACCTCTTCTGACATTTATCGAAGAGAGATCGCTGAGTAAGATTTTCCTATTAATATGTCTGTGAGATCAATACGTTAAAAAAATTTAAATACTATTTAATTAATTTTCAATCAATTTTACAGTTTTTGAAACTGACACAGAAGATAGTGATGAATACCGTGAAGCTTATCAAGAATACAAAAATCTCGTTGATTTATTGTTAGGCTCTTATATGGAAGATATGGGCATCTCACCCGAGCAATTTGAATACGCGTGCACAGTTAATCGACAAACTAAACTACCCATACATTTTCAGCAGGTATTAATATATAATTTATCATCTATTATAGTTAAAATATTTATAATTATATGTATATCAATAATCACTTTTGTTCTTTAGTCGTTATTTGAACAAATTTGGGCAGCTAATGAATATGAAATATTTAAAAGAATGATGATTCAGAAGAATTTAGAGCTTCAGCTTCAAGCATTGAATATGTTGGAACAGAGGTTTGGACTCACTCCAGCATCTTTAACCTGTGGAACAGATAATCTTGGAGATGATGAATTAGTTATGGAAGAATTAATAAAGTAAATTAATTTTTAAAAACATACATTTGTTAATGATAAAGCTATAATTTAATTATAAATAAAATTATAGCAAACAGATAGCAGGAAATAAAGAAGAAGAAGAAGAAGAAGATATAGAAAACAAAACTGATGCTGATTTTGAAAAAGAACATGAACGTCTTACTCATCAGTACCAAAATGAACGGGCAGCTTTAGAGGAGGCTTTGAGAGCAACTGCAGACATATCGACATCATCAATTGATGAATCCAACGAGACTGATGAACAAAGGGATAATACCTTATCTTATTCAAACGCTGAACCATTTCCATTGCTGAAAAAATTGGAAAAACTTACTCCACTTGGTCCTATACAGAAAAAAAAGGAAGAAGAAAATAAAGAGAAGGAAAGAAATAAAAAAGAAACAGAATCAGAGACGAAAGAAGTCAGTATTATCTGTGATATTATTAAATTAAGCTTCAACGAGAAAATTATTGTAATAAAATATTTTTATGTTTTTAGAAAACTCAAGAAAATCAAGATGATATTAAGAAGCGAGAATATTACTTAAAAGCCCGAAGGGATAAACTTGTAGCTTTGAAAAAAAAAGCACGGAATCAACGTTTGGAAATGAGTAAGGCACGTCCCAGTTCAGCACGAAATGTTGCTGAGGCAACAATGAAAGGTAAACAGGATTTGGAGAACCCACAAGTGCCGGATTCATCAATTCTTCAAGTACGTAAAGCACTTGCAGCTAGACTTAAAGCTGAAGTAGTAGGCCGATAATTCTTATCAGTAAAATAAACAACAGCAGTATAATTGTCATATTAAAATTTTTTTAAACTGCAAAGTTCCATTGCATTGAAAGTTAAAAAAATTATTTTGCATCACTGGAAAAGATTAACTTATTGATTGGACATAATTAAAATATGATATTATATAAAAAATGAGATAAAACAGAATTGACCTATTAATTCTGTATTAAATATTCTTTGAAGACCTTTTAGATTTAATCACTTTTATCAAGAAATAAGTTAAATTTACGCAGGAAAATCTTCATCGTATTTGTCATCACAAAAGGAGTTGGTCAATAATAATTAATATACAATAGGCTCTTATCTAACAAAGAATACAAAAATATAAATATTTTTATAAATAAAACTTATTTAAATATCAATAAAAAAAATATGAGTATGTCCATGTAACTTTTAGTAATATACGTCCTATTTATTGCAAGTAATTTATATAATTCAAAATTTACAATTGTCTGTTTATTTTTAATTTTTACTAAATCCAATTTTCGTAAAATTTTTTCTGTTAATGGAAGATAATTTTATTTGATAGAAAAAAAAAGTTTTTTTAAGATACAATTGACAAAATTACAATTATTGGCATTTTAATTATAAATTCAATAAATAAAACCAAAACAAAATCACTGCCAATAATTGTTTTTATTACGACTAATATACAGAACAATATAAATAATTTTTAAAGTTTAATTATATTAAAACATTTTATTAACGATTTTATTCTGCGTAAGTTTTACTCACTTCTCGACATTTTTACTGTAAAATTTATTAACTCTTCAGAATAATTAAATTCTTTGATAATACGGAATATGTCCAGTTAATTTTTTGCTTAATTACATAAATTTCATATGTTGTGAGTATTTTGAGATGAAATAAAAGAAAAACTAATAAATTATTGCTGATATTTACTTACAGTTAAGAAACAATATTTATAAATTTTTTTCTGTATAATTTGTTTCTTAAAAAAAAAATGAAATCTTAATTAATTTCAATTATTGATAAAGTTGTTCTAAATTTAAATTTATTCAATTAAATATTCTTCGCACTTCTACAACACACTTTTACTCTTATAACACGCATTCATATCACTCTCTACTTTTCATTGTCAAATTCATGTAGAGCATTAAGATTCGTAGCATAAAATGAATAATTTTATTTTTAATCATAAGCTTATTGGACTATTTGAAAATGTGTTACTCTTCATTATAGATCAATTATGTACAATCTTAAAAGTCTGATATATAATAAAATCGAATAATCATTTGCATATGAGAAAAAAAATAATTCAAGTATAAATTGTTTCACCTAAAGACTTTAACGGACATAAATTTTCAACAATTAATCATTTTCTACTATGATTTTACTACGAATTCTTGTTGCTTTTATGAATTTTGTAAAAATAAAATGCAAGATATTTTTATTTATTTATTTTTGTTTGTTTCGATTATACTTAATGGTCCTATCGCCACTGATGTACACTCAATGATTCTTTTTATATATAATACATATATATATATATATATATATATATATATATATATATATATATATATATTATATAATTCTTGTGTTGTTTACAGAGGTCACGAATATTTATTTTATTTATAAAAAGTTTGTGTATTTGTGTTCGTTGAAAGTAACAACAAAAATTTTACTGATTCATTAACATATACAGTTAAAAACACAGAATATTGAAATATGTGATAATATAATAATATCTTTGTTTTTTTTTAATAATTAATATTAATTATATCGATGTAACGTTTGTAAAATTTTTAATGATCACCAATTAATTATTGATTTAATCCATACAAAATGCTTCGGTATTTTGTTATAATTAATGATCTATTTTTAGCCGATAATTTAAGTTAAAATGATTTGATGAGCAGTTTATTTTATGAAATTCTCATTACGTATTCAATTAAAAGCAGTTATCAAAGAGGTCCAAGATTATTTACAAAAATAAAATTACAGTGAATAGTACATCTACGAGGAGATAAACATGTTATTTTTATCAAAATGATCAAAGTTGTTACCTCATTATTTTCAATACACAATCGATTGCACTAATGGTAATGAATATTTTGTAGTGAGATTAATTAATCATAACGAAGTCCAAACAACCATTTTGTATGGATATATATATATATATATATATATATATATATATATATATTTGAAAAACACTCAAATTAACACTTCATCGTATTTCCCTCGTTTATCACTTAGATGAAGATTGTATCAACTCTTTGTTTGTTTGTTTCTTTTACTTACACACTTTATTCCAGATTAAGGGCAGCTGTTAAAGTTTTTGTAACTACTAAATAAATTGCAAGTATAGCAAAAACACGTCAGAAGGATTCAATTTCTTATTCTTTTTATAAATCCACAAGTTGCACCTGTTGTTGTTTCTTTTATATATACATGTTTTGTTGTTGTATTTGTTTTCATTATTATTATTAATTCTTTAATCTATATTTCACAGTCAGCGTGTAAGCAAATTCAACTTATGTATCCTGGCTGTGATTTGACATTGAATATATTTCTTAAAAATAATAAACCAGTTAAAAAACCTGTACACTAACTTACAATTGTTCTGTCTTGTATTAGTTTAGAAAAAGTTTAGATCGGAGCAGCACGCAGCGGCTTGGTCTTTGTTAAAAAAAAAATTTCTTAATATCTTATCACAATATTTCTGTTACACGGAAGTAGTCGGCGGGTATGACGTTGAAATTAAGGAGAAACTGGGGATGTTAAAAAACAATGTCTAAATGATATTGTAATGTACGTCTGTCAGGGAATAAAATCATCAGTGTACCATGTATGGAAGTAATAATAAGAATATTAATAAATTTATAAATGGCTAAATAAATGAACATTTTTGGCATTTAATGATTTTAAACCCTAAACTTATACATTTAAATACTCACTCATTGCTTCATTTAATATCTTATCGAGGATTGTCAGACCAAATTTTATAGTCAACAATCAGTGAATAATGTTCTTCATCGTTTATAATTTTTAATGCAATTTGTACCTTGTGACAAGCTATAAGTATTAAGAAATGAAATTTATATTGTGAATCAACAACGATTGTTTGTTTTCAATAGACTCTCAAATTGTATTATGTAATAATGAGTGGGCGATAAAAAATACAGATCTTTGTTTTAATTTTATTCTTGATATTGAATCATTCAGAATAAAATTTATACGGTTCTTTTTGTTGTTAAATAGAATCTTTAAAAGATTTTTTTTTATTTTACAAAAGTGTTGTTTCTCAATAAAAACGACGTTTCATTACTTTCAGCATTTAGGGCATTCTAAAACCACTGGAATGAACTATGGTTTGTTTTTTCCTCAAATTTACTATATCTTTACACAACATAGTCATACAATAGCATGTATTAAATTCTTAATCTTAATTTTAAAGAAAGTTCAAAATTTCTTTTACAAATCCATTGTCAACGCTACCTTTATCAATCTGCATATTGAAATCCATTCCATAATATATATCTTTATTCATATCGTTCTTAATTTCTCTTGTCCATCATTTAGCTGCTCCGTTTTATTTGTAAACTGTACAAAATTTAGCACAGACAGGCTTGTCAATGTCCACGATGCACTACATTTAAAAAATATATCCCCCTGATTGAATTCTAAACTCGAATTTTCATGTAAACAATCAAGGTATTGTATTTTAATCCATCTCACTGTATACAACAATACATCAAATAAACCTTGAATCAATTATTGAGCGAGTTTAACAGGGGGAAGAACAGCGCGGCGATCGATAATTGCAGCATTTTTACTGCTCTTTGATGATTTATCTACTATGAGAGCCGCTGCCTTTTAGGTGAAGGACTTAGCTCTGGGTCCTCATCCTCTTCATCTGAATCACCTTCGTAATCCACCAAGCCCTACGATAAATAAATAATTCATTCATTGAGCTTTCTATCCCATTAATTAAACTAAAGAAAATAAAATAAAATATTCTCGATTAATTTATTATCCAATTACCTTTTTAAAAACTGGCGAGCCAGCTTTATCTGTAGTGTCGGTAGAACTTGCAATAATTCCAGCAGAGATTGAAGATTCATTTCCCGCAGAACTATTGTTAATTTGAGACTGTTGCGTTGCCGAAGTGTTATTGGCAGTGTTGTTATTCAATACCGTCTGTTGCTGTTGACTCTTCGAGTCAGCAGGAATTGGATTTAGTCCAGAGTTCGGACTTTGTGGTTGCTTTTTAGCTGATGCTGGAGGAACAAGATCAGCCGCAGCAGCTGGAACAACTGCCTCACCTTCGTCAAAATCTTCTTCTTCATTAAACCACATTTCTTCGTCTTCATCAAGTTGACGTTGGTCCCGTCGATACCGACTGTTTCGCAGAATCGATGGTACACTGTTGGTAATAACATTATATTAATCAAATGATGAAAACATTTATCTGATAGGCCAGTTAATTACTAACTTACCTTTCGAGAGTTGCTCTATCACGATCCTTAAGTTTATCTTGATGCTGTTCATACCTCAATTTTAATGCCTTAAACGTTTGAACATAATCAATTGCTTCCAATTCTTTGGAGAAATTTTCAACGACATGCGAACATAGTGACTTTATATCCTCCTATGAAAAAAGAAAAGTTCATTAAAAGAGTATTAATTAATAAGCTACTTTAATAGGCTTATTAGTTATCAAGTTACGAAATACTTTACCAATTTAATAAACTCAAACATCTCGAGAATAGCAGAATCTAGAAGATTATATCTTCCATTATTTCTCACGAATGCATCAAATACTGGTGCAAATAAGTTTCCTTTAATGATGTATCTATTATAAAATTCATCTTTGAGTGCTATGATTTTTCGCATAAACCTTAATGCACAAAGAACTAAAAAGGTATGCGTTGACTTCATTAGTATTAATATTCTTCTTAGTAAATCTTTGTTTAAAATACAATTTTTAATTTGATACATATGATGTTCAACGCAAAATGATAATAATTCTAAAATCAAGCCCAATAGTTGAACTGTTCTATAATCTTCTCTTGCTGGTCGATCTCCAATTGTATTAGCTAAAAGTGGCTCAATAAGATCGACAATGCTGTTCTTGTAGAAATAATTGAGAAAGTCAGTCTTCTCGGATTTATTGACAGAAGCCAACATGTTTTCTGGATCTAGTAAAAGACGAAGAACACCAGCAAGTTGAACAGCACCACCTAGTTCTGGGTCAGTATCACCAACCAGTTGAGCGACAATGACGTTTATTAACATTTGACACGGTTCTGTATTGTTTATTTGTTGGAGGGTATAATCTCTAACAACACTTGGTGAATATTCTACAATATAAGTCAGTATATCTATACTGGCGGTCTTAGTTTGGGCATCATTTATTGCTAAAGTGATTTCGAGGGCTGGTAAAATACCGAGTGCTGTAAGAGTCCGATAAAACGCTTCTTTACCTTGTGGCTGTAGATTTTGAGAAAAATTACAAAATTCTTTAAGAAAGAGTACTAAATCACGACGTTTACTAATGGACGTCGCTTCATCCGTCAATTGTCGAAATAATTCAGTTAAAAACCTCTCATCGTCCTGTATTAAGGTAACAATTTCAACCTTATTGAAAAAAATAAAGCTACTCAACGTACTCAGCATATTATCTTCAAATACACTTGGTGTTGGTAAAACTACATCTTGAATGTATTGGACACGATAAGTTTGATGAATTTTTGCTAATAATTCTGCATTTGTTATAGGAATTGCTTGTTTAAATCTCGCTAATTGACGTAGATACTCTCTATGCCTTTTTGGCTGTGGTAAAGAAGGTTCATATTCTAAACAGCCAACTACATCAAAGATGACATCTTCACTGAACATTACTTCAAATAGAGCATTCTTGTTCAATAAGAAAATATTTTTAAATATATCATATAAATGATGTAAACCCTCGATATTTTCTAAATCTTCACAGGTATGGAATAAATTTAAAAGTTTCTTTATATATCCTTCTGATTCTATTGCCATTGCTAGTTTTTCTTTTCTTACGGGAGTTGATAAACAATTACCAATTAATTCATTAATATCTTCAAGACGACTTAATTCACACGGTGGTAATTCAATTGGTGGTGCTGAATCTGACATATCATCAAAACGTTCATCTTCAGATTCTTCAACAATATCTTGAGTTATTTCAACTGAAGGATCTTTTCCTTGAACTTGACATATTTTTTCCCATATTTCATCACATCCAGCTTTTTCTTGAAAACTCAATGCTAAGTCAAAATTATCTCCTTCCGACCAAACAATGAGTGTATCCTGAAATACAAATTCAATCATGTTATTTATATTAAACTAACGAAACATAAATTTATTTAATAAAAAATTTTTCTTTTAACCTGTTGTTTTTGATATGCAGTATCTGGTTGGATTTTACTTTCAAGTAACACGGATCCATCACTTTCAGCTCTAACTAATAATGAGACTCCTTTGAGTCTGTCTACATATGAAGATGATACATGACCAGTACCACGATCATCCCATTGCCTATCAGCATTTAAAGCATAAAGCTTTACTCTCCTTCTTGTGTCAGTCATTTTGCACGGTAAAATCACTTTAATTGTCTTTTATTTTAATAACTGACAAATTAGCATCCCTCCAACCTCTGACTTAAACGACTAATACTCCAAGATTGTTTAAAATTTTTGTTTCTACGTAATTCTTTTAATCACGTGTCTATTGAACTATCTACACAACTATTTATTTATAATATAAACTCAATGGATCAAAAGTAACAATTAAAATTGATCCAGAAATGTTTATTTATATAAATATTCTGGCACAATTAGCATTCTTAAGACGGAACAACATTGTTTACTGTATCATTTGAAAAAAAAATGATGAATAAATCACTACTATTCTATCTCTGTCGATATTACGTGAATGGCATTTTTGAAAGATTCCAAAAAAAAGCAGGATATTTTGTCATAACATTCAAGAAAATTCACGTTTATCATTGAGTCCGTGTCACAGTCACCCAATGGCACTGATACAGTTTTTTTTGACAGCTGACAACCGTAGCATTCGCGAACAAACGTAAGTACACTTGACGTTGCCAGGTTGCTTTTAAACAGGAGCGTGCACGTTTGACTGGTCTCTACTCGTTTTTGAGTAACGGTACTGATTAACAGCCGGTTTTAGTCATTAATCGTGTGTACATATTAATTTAGATACGTTTTAATTAAAATGATTAATTTAATTATCGTCGAAATATTTTGTTAAACTTGTGATTTTTGTTTACAACGTTTGTGTATTTATGCAGCCTTGTTGCATAAGCCCGCTTCAGTCGTAAGATGCCACACACAGAAGATGAAGATGATGTTCATTAGGCGCGGGAAACAATATAAAAATTAATTATTTTTTAATTAATTATTACTATTGTCATTAGACACTGTATAATAACGATCCTACGTAATAATAAACACAAGTTAGAATGTAAAAAAATTATATCTCAGGGCCACAAGAATAACCCCACGAAGATGGAACTTTTGCGCACCGCTGTGTACGAATCAGAGCGGTCTCGCGGCACGATAAAAAAAAATCAAACTTTTTTCTCACCCACGGCAATATTTTACAGATTTACTAGTGACTGATTTATTTTTTAATTATTACGGAGAACTCACATGTGTTAAACATCGTCATTCGTGCCTACCCTGCTTTCAATATTATTCTAAAATTGACATAGACACTCAACAGCCACAACACTACACTCCGCCATGTTAGATCACAACAACGCGCCACGGGGTCCACCGGGCCCGTCTCACGGAGGCGCCCGCGAAATTTAAATTTTTATTTAAAATGTCTATCAAACTGCACCGCCTTATATTCATTTAATCAATATTTACAGAAATTATTTATTCAAAAGCTTGAATGTACAACATTTTGTGATTATTTTTTCTTAAAAAGTCATTATTTTAGTATTTAATTAGGTGATTTTATCGTACAATAAAATCCGGAAAGGAAATAATTATCTTTTGGTCGATCAATAGACGTCGGCTGCCGGCAACTAATCAAAATCATCTCATCCTATAGTTGTTTAATATTTAATTATGCTTTAAAATAATAATAAGCATGATTACTCTACCAATAATGTCTTTTTTCTAATATATATTAATTAATTTAAGAATTTATAAGAGAAATCTTGAAATGTGATACAGTCTTGTAACCTAAAACTTTTTGGACAGATAGTTGAGTGCATGTGATTCTGCAAATTATATGTATGTGCGTAAAACTGCTTTTGTTTGTGTCGTCACTCGTCAGTACAGTGTGCGACTTTTCTCTTTTTGATTGATGAAAGACAAGAAAAAATTAACATAGAAGAAAACAAAAAAATATCTCAAGTTTGGAATAAATTCAAATTTAAAGAAAAATTTATTTTAGTAATCAACTTAAATATTTCTGAATGACATACATATTTACTTTATTTTACCATATTTACGATAAAAAAAATTGTGATGTTGCTATTTTTTCTGATTCGCTCAATTTTAAAGGGAGAGGAAAGAGAAATTAATTTTATCCAATCATAATTCTGCTATTATAGACGACATACGGGAGTATTTGACAGTAACAATCTGGCTGTCATTAATGATAGAGGGGATACAGACGTAACAGGTAGGGATAATGCATTAAATTTATGTGTACAAATTTATTACATGTAATATATATGTGAAATGGAATTTTAAATGATTGTACACATCAAAAAAAATTCAAAGAATAAATTATAATAATAATTTTTTTTAGATTTTTAATGACACTAACAATGCAAATTATGAATGTGTAAAAAAGGTTATACTTCATTTGTGAATATTGCTTATTTTATTTATTAAAATTAACTTATATTTGTAAACACACGAATTAATTGTACAGTTTAATAAACAGTTTAGTTTTTATACAGATAAATGTTTCAACACGTAAATGTTAAATTCTTTTTTTTTATCTTTTTCAGAAGCCGGTAATTATTTATGGACGTTTTTTCTTTTATGAACAATATTAACAATAGCTATTGTGTTTATGGTTAAATCAGCTTAGATTTTGAATCAATAATAAAATTACATTAATTTATATTTATAAATTTAAGGTGATTATGCAATAAATCTTATAAGAAATAAACATTTATGTACCAATATTTTCATCTGCTGGATTCTTATAAACATGATAACTTGACAATAATTTTTTATCCATTAATAATATTTTAATATTTATGATTTAAAGTATATCCATAAATAATTTTTTTAATTCAATAATTTAAATTCTTTTCCTTTAATTCCAGATTTATTTAATTACGGTTTCGAAAAAATGATTTTTTTTCAAATAAATATTGAATTTTATTTAGTCAATTAACATAGTTGATATGTCAAATAGGCTAGTTAATCAATTAGATGATAAATTTTTGAAAAATAACCACTTCATATACTAATTTATTCATTTTTTGTTACAGTTTCATTGAGGTTAGATGTATCACGTTGATTGAGAACATTTTTTCACACAAAATTATTCGAAATGTTGTATTTAATTGGTCTTGGACTTGGTGATGCTAGTGATGTAACAGTGAAAGGATTCGAAATAATAAGAAAATGTGATAAAATATATTTAGAGGCGTATACCTCAATATTGACTGTAGGAACTGATGCACTGGTATGTTCTATGACAATGCTTAGTGTGTAAGATTATTAAAAGTAATAAATCTTCCAGGAGAAATTTTATGGTCGTTCAATTGAATTAGCAGACCGAGAATTTATCGAAAGCGGTGCTGAAGACATTTTATCAAATGCTATAAACAAAGACATAGCATTATTAATAGTTGGTGATCCTTTTGGAGCAACTACACATACGGATCTAGTTCTAAGAGCTCGAGAAAGAAATGTTCCGGTCCAAATAATTCACAATGCATCAATATTAAATGCCGTTGGCTGTTGTGGACTACAACTTTACTCATTTGGAGAAATTGTTTCAATTCCTTATTGGACAGATAGTTGGAAACCTGCTAGTTTTTATGATAAACTTTCTGAAAATATGAAAAGAGGACTTCATACATTATGTTTATTAGACATTAAAATTAAAGAACCAACAATGGAAAGCATAATGAAGAAAAAAAAAGAATATATGCCACCAAAATTCATGAGTGTAGCTGAGGCTGCAAATCAACTTCTTAGTATTATAAAAGAAAGAAGAAATAACAAACAAGAAATAGGTAACTTTTATTACCATCCTTTTATGAATAATAGACAATTCATATTATAATTTATTATAAATTTTTTTTACTCCATTATTAAACAGTTCTGGTAGAGGATAGCCTAACTGTAGGTTTAGCAAGAGTTGGATCCAATGACCAGCAGATTATCGCCTGCAATTTGAGGCAAATTTCCTCAATTGATTTAGGTTTACCTCTACATTCTCTCGTTATACCTGCTCCAAAAAATCGACTTCATCCTTTAGAAATTGATTACTTAAGACAATTTGCATTAAACAAAGAAGAATTCAATCATTTATACAAAAATTCTTAACATTTTTGTATGTTATTTTGTAAATATATTTTATGTAAGAATATATCTTTTATATTTTAACATAACTATGTTTATTCAATATTTCAGTTTTATTAATAATTTGATTTGGCTTTTTTATACCATTACGCGCAATGTCAGTACATTGTTGTGTAATAAAACGTAGTGGTGACCATGGAGTCAGAATTAATCAATGGAAAAATATCGATCGCTTCTTTCCTTTTGCTTAAATACAAAGCTATCGAGTTCGTTGTGAAGTGGTTGATTTCCTAGTTGGGAGTATAATTTATTACATTTTTCAATTGAACTATTTCATTTTAATTTATTATTTCAAGAAATACTTATAAAAACGGCGATAGTTACTAAAAACATGTATCCACCAGGTGAAAAGATTGATAAAATAGCTGCTGGATATTTAATAACTCCAAAGATACCTCAGGGTCTGGCAGCAGCAGTTGAAGGTCTAACAAGAGAAATAATAAGACATCATCCTGAAGATATTTATGTATTTGCCGCTCAACATTTTGAAAAATTACTTCAACTTAGAGAGCAATACTCTAGATCAATGGATCAACAATGGAATGTTTGTCCTAATTCATCAGTTTATCTAGATTTGAAGGATTATTATAAAGACGTTAGTGATTCTAATAATTATTTTCATGATAAAGTATCATCGAGATACACAAACTCCAATAAATTGCACAAAAATGAAGATTATTTGAAACATAAACGTAAAAAAGTTCATAGTAGAGAGACCAAAACACGTTCTTCAAAAGTTTTTTCAGGAATTACTGCTGTTCGTAAAGACATAAAACATAAATTAAAGAAAAACAGAATTTCTACACAAGAAAGTAAAACTGGAGTATCGAAAAATAACAAGGTCATAGTAGTAAAGCCCGATAGCATGGACAAGGTCAAAAGCTATGTAGTTGATAAATTTGCACAAACTACAAGTCTGGATGAATTACAATCGATGAATTACACCGAAGTAGTTCAAAGTGTGATAGATAATAACACTCAAATTATTAATAAAAAAGTTGAAGAATTAAAAAGCAATAAGCTAAATATGCAACAAAATAAAGAATCGATCAAAGAATTCCAAAACAATACTTTGAATAATCCAAATATTCTCGAAACACGTTTAAATGAAACACATAATTTACTCAAAGATATCTCTTCGTGTTTTCCAAAACTTAACTCACAATCACGACCACGATCTGCAGATGCTGTTTATAATTATGCTAACTACTGCAATGCTTCTGATAAGCTTGAAGCTATGTTAAATGAAACTCACCATCTTCTGTTGGGAATTTCTAATAATTTTTTCCGAAGCAACGAATTTCAAAAATCTAAATCTGAAAGACAATGAACATAGTAATAATATTTATTTACCATCTGTACAGTCAACATCAATAGTTAATTCTTTGAATTCTCAGAAAAATGCTACTAAAAATGGATCTTCAGCTTTTCCACCCCTTCCACCGGTCACAAGTATTTCTGCCTCACCTACAAATTCAATTAAATCTGCAAAAGTAAAACAAGATTTAACTCTTCCTGTTTTATTACCTACTCCGGACAATAGTCCTATCAAAAATAATGAAGTTAATGAACAAAAACACACTGAAAATAGAGGTGTTAAAAATAAAGATGCATTAAAAATTGATGAGCAACAAAACAATATTCAAGACACTGATGATGCATTAAAAACTGATGAGCAACATGATGATATGCCAGATACTGATGATGCATCTGAAAAAGGAATAATCATTACAGAAATTAATGATAATTCTCGTAAAGAAACGCCTCAACAATTATGTTATATGTTAACATCGGTTGAAAGCCCTTTATTTGAGATTCCATATAATGTGACCACTGTTATCATTCCAGATACAGGCAATATAATTGAAGAGCCTATACATAATCATTGTTTAGAAGACCCTCTTAGTTCCTTGATCGGAGAAGTTGTAAATACAACATTAGTGTCTGATGAAATGAAAGATCTAGTACCTGCATTTGAATTAGCAGCACTTATGGCAAACGATAAAATTAAATTTCACAAGCAAAATCTTCAAAGCATAAATGAAGAAGATATATCGGATGAGTTTAGAGAAGAAAGTAAAGTTATACTGGAAGAGATAACAGACGAAGAAAAAGAATTGTTTATAAAAGAAAAGCCAATACTTGAGAATAACTTAATAATGGATGAGGAAAAAATAGAGGAGGAGAAAGTAAATAAGAAAGTAGATGAGATAACAGTAACAAAAAGTGAAAATGAGAATTATGGGACAGAAAATGAACTTGATAGTGAAGCATCGTCAACGACAAAGGAAACAAGTCCAACAGATGGCCCATTGGAATCACCAGTGATTTACGAAAAAACTGAAACTGGACCTAGTGTAAGTAAATCAACGGATAATGTTGAATCTTCTAATGAAGCTAAAGAGACAACAGTCACTGACGGTATGAGTTTACTTTCTTTAGATGATCCTGTGAGACCATATGTACCAGAATTAAATTTAGATTCTTTACAAGACATTACTGTTTCGTCGTTCAAAATGACAGAAGATGAATGTGATTTACATCCAGATGATGACATTGATCGCACTAATTCTATCACGGAAACACCTACATTGAATTTAAATGATTCTAGAGATAGTGATGAAATTTCCGCTACCTATATTGAAGCTAAAAGTTCCTATGTTATCACAAATGATATGATAAATGATGATGCGCCACATTTTTTAACTAGAAACAGATCAGAAATTGAACAACCAAAAGAAGATCAGGGTAGCTGTGAAATTCAAAACCTAGAGAGAGGTACTTATAAATTGGACAATTCATATGATGTTGATAAACCTAAAGATGACAGTAATGAATTTAAAAACCCTAAAGATTTTCAAGATGACATTTCTGTATCAGAAAACTATGTCTTTATGCCTCGGCTTTTGTCACCAGAATTGAATTTCACTATACAAACAGTTGATGAATCTCATCACGAAGTAAAGATAGAAGAAAATAAAGAGAGAAAAGAAGAATTAATTGAAGAGTACGATAAAAGTAATACTGATAATAAACTCAAGTTGAAAGAACAGCAAACTGTAATAATAAGTGATGAAAAAAACTTGGAACCTGATCAATACCAACAAGAACATGCATTAGTGCTAGTTGATTTACAAAAAATCGATCCTTTTATTGAAGACTCTATTGTTTTAGAGACTTTATTGACGAGCCAAGAATCATTAGAATTACATCGTATGGAAGATTCTGTTATTAGAATTCAAGCAGGTATAGTTGTTAATTATGAAAAAAATGTTGGTATACAATTGAATTTTATTCTATAAATTTTTATGTACAATTATTAATATATTTTATTCTTTTATTGAAGTTATCAGAGGGTTTTTAACACGTCACCAAATGCGTAAAAATAAAAAAGTAGAGGAGTCTCCAAATGTCATTGAAAAAGACCACGCTATGGTAAGTATGTATTTATAAATGAATAAGTAAAAATAAATTAAATCTAATTCTTTTTAACAATTTTTCCATTTATTGTTTCGTATATAATTTAATTCTACTTCTGTTGTCAATATGACAGTCAGGAGAAAAGAAAGAAGAATTAATTCCTGAACCTGAAGAGCAGGATATAATGAAATTACAAGACACTGCTGCTAAAACAATACAGAACAATTTTCGAAATTATCAAACAAGAAAACGACTCTATCGAGAAAATGCAATGCAAAGAGCTACAACAATTTCACGCGAAAAAACAGGTACTGACGAAAGTGGATTATTGGAGCACACTGGAGAATTTCATGACTGTATTGTTTTTCCTGTACACAATATTTCTATTAATGTTGATTCGTCTGAAAATCCAGGAAAAATACATGAAAATAAGGAAGATAAAAACGAAGTTTATGATAATCGTAATGATGATAAACAAATTTCCAAACGATAAATAAAAATTATATAAATTAAATCGAAAAAAATTTTGTAAAGAATTGTACTCGGAAATATATTATGTTAATTCGAATAAGCTCATCACTCAAATTGATTTGAAAAATTTTTCATTTTTTTTTAAAACTGATACTTTAGATTACTGTTAAAATGAACGAGCATTTTGAACTTTTAATCAGAATATTCGTATATTTTGACAACACATATATTATAGATACATGAAAGTTTTTTTACATAATACTAAAGACAGAAGAAAATACAACATTAATAATTTTACGAGTGAACATTTTAAAACAGTTTTATAGCCGAAAGAAAATGCTGTAGACTCTACTTCACCATTGCAAGCCGATGACGCCGATCTCCAAAATCTAAAAATCGTATGTCGTGACTGCTCTCAGCTCCTGGCAGGCAAGGTTGGTTGAAATTAGATTTTGAGCATTGAAGAGTATCAACACTACATCCAACACATCGTTCACATAGACAGATCATTCCGTCTCCACATACTCCAGCATTATTCTCTCCACCACAGGGCTCATCTGGTCCCTGATGATTTTAATAAAATTATGGCTTATTAAAAATGTTTAATTTAGTTATGTCTTAAAATAAAATTTAAAAATTTGATAAAACCTTTCGGCATTCTAAGACACCACATTGTTCTGAAACCGCAACTCCATATTCACATTTATCACATTCATTCCGGCAACCTTGACATTCAATACGTCTTTCAGATTCACGAATTCTTATTATTGAAAAACTGGTCCTGAAATGTTGGAAAAATTTGTCTTCAGAAAATAATTCATTTGTAATCGTACTGGATAAAGAATTTTTATCAATATTACTTGTAAAATAAAAGATTTAATGTGATTTTTATATATTTAGATATTTTTTACCAAGATGATAATACTTACTGTGGCAGATAGACAAATAACATCAGAGATACAATTAGTAATTGAATTTTGACCATTTTAATTATAGGGAGCTCTAGAATAAAATCAAAAAAACTGATTTAATGTTGATCTTTAGGTTTAGTTTTTCATGTATATTAAAACTTATTGAACTTACCTCAACTATGTTGAGAAAAATTCTATTAGTGAAGCTATGAAATAGACAACAATGTCTGCAAGTGCTTGGTAGATTATAATTTACCGATCATTTTATACTCTCGCAAATGGCCAATTAATGGTAAAATGAGCATGGAAAAATTTGACGAAAATAATATAGACAAGATTTAAATATTCTTCTAATCATCTATACGATTACGACAGCATCATTTTAGCCTAAGATTGATATTTTTACACCCTGCGAGAGAATATTCATTAATATGTTAATTTTTTGTGATTAAGGTCGAAAATGATCCATGTCAACTACTCATCGAAGATATTTTTATAAATTTCCACATCTTTATTGGAAATTAAAAAATTATCAAACACTCTATCAATAAAGTATAGTTATTACACAAATATTTATTTCTATCACTTCGAAACTATAAATTGATGGTAATAAAACAAAAGGATTAAATACTTGTTTATTTAAAGTATAAAGAATATTCTTATTCAAGCTGATTGTACATTAGCTACATTATCTTCACGCTGTTTTTTTAGTCGTTCTTCTAATTCATCTTGACCCTCATATCTCTTAGTAATGTCCGTGTATTCACCATCTGGAGTAAAATACTTAGGAATAGGTGTAGTGTATAAGACTCCTGGGCCCTCGGATACACATGGTAGCATTGAAGAAATATCTAATTTTATTGCCGCTTGATAAAGCTCTTCTGACTCATTACGTAGCTCATCTAGAGCTTTTTGTTGTGATTCAATCATACTGTTTATTGTATTCATGTCAGAAATACTTTGGATTCGCTTGTAATTAGCCCATTCTTTTTGGAGTAATGCTCTCCGATCTATCACTTCGTTAGACAAATTTGGAGGTGGACGAGTTCTTTTTCTACAATAAATAAATTACATTAATCAAATAATGAATTAGGGATATTTCAGGAATATCAGCTAATTTTATTTACTCTTTTTCATCTATTAATTTGAATGGAATTTCACACTCATCAATGGGTTTAAGTTTTCTTGCATGCTTCTCAAGACGACGAATTGCTTTGGTAATTTTTTTCAATTTACGATCTTCCCTTCTTCTAATAACTTGAGGATCTAATCTTTTTTTCTTTTTCAACGGTTCACCTCTAAATTGAAAACGTACATGAACAAGAAAATGAAATAATTTTTTTTCGACAAAATAGTTTATCAAATATTTCATTACTTACAAGAGTATATCTGTCATTCTAAATGCCAGAGGATTGACATCGGTGAATAAATTTCTGGTTGTATATTGTTGAATAGGATTAAATAACATCCTAAGAATTGATAGAATTATTTATATTGATAAATTGTGTAAAAATATTTTAAAATTAAATAAATAAACAAATTACCTAGAGTATTTAGTGAAAATTCCAGCAAAACTCATGTTAATTCTTAAAAAGAGTCAAACTGAAAAAGAGTTTTGTTTTTAATAACCTCAAAGAATGTTCCGATTAGGGTATGGCGCATATTTCTCAGTGTATCAGTTTCTCAATACAAATTTTTATTGAGAACCTTCAAATGAGTTAGGCATAAGTAATAGAAATGTTAGATGAAAGCTACACTTTGGAAATGTACCGATTGTCATCTAATAACCAAATTTATAATCAATTTCGAGCCTTGTTCAAATAATATTTTCAAAATGTAATTTCCATCTAATATTTTCATTACCTATGCACAATTCATTCGAGGGTTCTCAATAAAAATTTGTAGCCGGAAATTTATACACTGGAGAATGTGCGCCATACCCGAATAATTCCTCAATTAAAATAATTGCTGCCAACAGGATTTATATAAACAAATATAACCTTCACAATGTAATTGTAATGAACAACAAAAAATCAAAATTTGATAAAGTTTGAATTCTTAATTCAATAAAGTCTGAAGAAATGTGAAAATTTTACCATACTGTAAAGTGTGATCATTCAGTGAGCAAGTTAATATTAAAATTAAAAAGTGTCAATTACAGTTTCAAGATGAATCTGGGTTTTGCAAAAGATTTTGATTGGTATATTATGATATTTATGATATTCTGGAGGATAATTTCGGTAGCAATAGTTCAAACTTATCATGTTCCTGATGAATATTGGCAATCATTGGAAGTAGCTCATCGTCTAGCTTTTGGATATGGTTATCTAACATGGGAATGGCGAGAAAAGATACGAAGCTATATTTGTCCATTTCTCATATCTGTTATCTACAAAATCCTTGCCATTCTCAGACTAGATTACACTGAATTATTAATTTATTTACCGAGAATTGCTCAAGCTATTATTAGTGGATATTCAGACCACAGATTCTATGTATGGACTCGAAATGATTTTTCAGTCATACTTCAATTATTTAATTGGTATTGGTATTATTGTGCTACAAGGACTCTAACGAATTCTTTAGAGAGTTCATTAACTGTGATTGCCTTATCAGTATTTCCATGGAAAAGAAGAACAATTCATGGTTCTAAATACCTTTGGCTTGTTGGATTGATGTGTATAATAAGACCTACTGCTGCAATTATTTGGATTCCTTTATGCATTTATCATATTATTTCAAGCAACGATAGTATGTTGAAATTAATAAAAGATTATTTATCTATTGGTTTGTGTACTTTGTGCTACTCAATTGTAATTGACAGTTTTTGCTATGGAGAATTCGTATTTACACCTTGGAGATTTTTCAAAATAAACATTTTAACTCCGATTGCTGGTCATTACGGTGTGGAACCATTTCATTGGTATTTTACTTCAGCATTACTAGTTCTACTTGGACCTACAGTATTAAGTTTGCCGATAGCTATTCCTCAAGTGATTAAACACCGAAAATTAATGCCACGACAAATGGTTTGTCTTATTACTATTATCTGGACACTCAGTATTTACTCTTTACTTCAACACAAAGAATTTCGATTTATATTACCATTATTACCATTGATAATTTACGTTTCTACATGTACAGTCTATCCTGATATCTTCACAATACCAGTATCAGTCAAGAAATATGTCGTATTATTGATAATTTCATTCAATTGTATTGTTGCATTGTACTTTGGAATGGTTCATCAGAAGGGAACACTGAATATTATGAAACATTTGAGGAATGAAGTCCATGTTAATGGACAGTCTAATGTGGATATTATGTTTATGACACCTTGTCATTCCACACCGTTTTATAGTCATTTACATATTAATGTTCCAATGAGATTTCTTACTTGTGAACCAAATTTCAACAATGAAGAAAATTATCAAGATGAAACTGATCAATTTTTTGCGGACCCTATGAAATGGATTAATAAAAATTACAATAATTCTACAGTGCCACGAATTTTAATAATGTATGATAATTTAGTGCCACGGATTAAAACTTTTCTAGATAAACATTATTACTTGGTAGTGGAATTATTTGATAGCCAATATCCTCTACCCAAACGTAGTGGACATATTGTTATGTACAAATTTATTGAAAATGAAGTAATGTAAAGAAAATTTGTTACTGATATAATTTAATAATTAAAAATTGCAAATACAACCTACAGAATTTTTGTAACGTACAGAATTGTTTGTGAATAAAAATATTTTTTTAATATTCTTCAAAAAATATGGTTAAAAGTATTATAGATTTATTAATAAATAAAAGTTCTTATTTTAAATTTTTCAGGAAATTGGCGCTAATTTGTATTACAGTTATCTTTAGTTGGTAAAAATTTGACTTGTTTCTAAACTTTATAAAATTAAATAATTTTTGAGGTCCTAAAAAGATGAATAAAAATAACTTTTGTTATTATTATTATTATTATTTTCAATTTTTATATATAAATATGAACTTAAAAAAAGTTTAAATTTAAAACTGTTACATGTATAGAATGTGACTCCATATAGTCACATACATGACTAATTCACAACTTCTTTCCCGCCAAAATATACAGTAGTTTAGCGGTTTCGAAGATTTGTCGTCGTCGGTTTGTGTTTCAATTGTCGTTTTTATTATAATTAATCAGTAAAAAATCATATAAAAATAAATAATGGATACTGATCAGCGAATAAAAGATATGGAAAGGGAGTACCTTGACTTTCTAGATGATGGGGTAAATATTTAATGACTTAAATGAATTTTTTACATTTTCTAACCTTACATTTTTATTTTTAATTTCCTAGGAAGATCAAGGTATTTACAGTAATATGGTAAAAACTATGATTGATGAAAATAAATATCGACTTTATGTTAATATCAATGATTTACGTCGTAAAAATCCTACTCGTGCCATGGGGTAAATTTTTTAAAAATTTATATTTATATTTGTTCGACTATTTCTTCAAAAGTACATGTTTATTGATTTACATATATATATATATATATATATTTTTTTGATTATTATTTTAAATTTTAAAGGCTATTGGAAAATTCATTTGAAGAACAAATGGCATTTCAAAATGCTCTAAAACAGTATATCACTACAATTGATACAGATTACGCAAAAGGAAGTGTTGAATTTTTTGTGGGTTTTGAAGGAAGTTTTGGTAATAGACATGTTACACCGAGAACACTTACTTCTAGATTCTTGTCCAATCTTGTTTGTGTTGAAGGGATTGTCACAAAATGTAATTATAAATTTATAAAGTATGAAAAAACATTTAATATTTCAATTATAATTAAACTGATTTTTTATTCATTATTCAATAGGCTCATTGGTTAGACCAAAGATTGTGAGGAGTGTACACTACTGTAACGCTACAAAATCTATTATGGAAAGAGCTTATACAGACTTGACTTCATTTGATGCATTTCCAGGATCATCAGTTTATCCAACTACTGTATATATTTGTTTTTTCAACAAATATCATAAATGAGATTTTTCATTAAAAATTTACTCATAAAGATGTATTATTCTAGGATGCTGATGGTAATCCATTAGAAACTGAGTTTGGATTGTCTACTTACAAAGATCATCAAACAATTTCTATTCAAGAAATGCCAGAGAAAGCACCAGCCGGACAGTTACCAAGAAGTGTAGACATTATTTGTGACAATGATTTGGTTGATTTATGCAAGCCTGGTGATAGAGTTCAAATTGTCGGTAATTACAGATGTCTTCCTGGAAAACAGAATGGCTACACAAATGGAACTTTTAGGTAATAATATTACTTAGCGATATTTATTGTTAATTTCTAATTATAATTGTAATTATTTTATTACAGAACCGTATTAATTGCAAATAATATTACTCAACTCAGTAAAGAAGCAACGTTAGATATTTCACATGACGATGTAGCGATGTGTAAAAAATTAGCCAAACATAATCCACGAAAAAATATTTTCGAACTTCTTAGCAGATCACTTGCACCTTCAATTCATGGACATGAATACATAAAAAAAGCTATATTATGTCTTCTTCTTGGAGGTGTAGAGAAAATTCTTCCGAATGGAACAAGATTAAGGGGAGATATAAACATTTTATTGATAGGAGATCCATCAGTTGCAAAATCTCAATTACTACGTTATGTATTATGTACTGCACCTAGAGCTATTCCAACAACAGGTCGAGGATCTTCAGGTGTTGGTTTGACAGCAGCAGTGACAGCCGATCAAGAAACCGGTGAAAGAAGATTAGAAGCTGGTGCTATGGTTTTAGCAGATCGTGGTGTTATTTGTATAGATGAATTTGATAAAATGTCAGATATTGATAGAACAGCAATTCATGAAGTTATGGAACAGGGAAGAGTAACTATTGCTAAAGCTGGAATCCATGCTAGTTTGAACGCTCGTTGCTCCGTTCTAGCAGCTGCTAATCCTGTTTATGGAAGATATGATCAGTATAAAACTCCTATGGAAAATATTGGTCTTCAAGATTCACTACTTTCTCGTTTTGATTTATTGTTTGTTATTTTAGATATTGTTGATCCAGATATTGATCACATTATTAGTGATCACGTCGTTAGAATACACCGATATCGAAGTCCAAATGAGCAAGATGGTGAAGCATTGCCATTAAATACTAATTTGGATATGCTTACAACTAAAAATCCAGATGTAGTTGAAGCAGAGGAATCTGAAAATCCAATTTATGAAAAATACGATCCTTTACTTCATGGTCAATCTCGTTCTAAAACTGAACAAATTTTGAGTATTAATTTTATGAGAAAGTATATTCATATTGCTAAATGCATGAAGCCAAAATTAACAGAAGAAGCCAGTAAAACTATTTCTGATGAATACTCACGTCTTAGATCTGAAGATATGATGGAATCGGATGTAGCAAGAACTCAACCAATAACTGCTCGTACATTAGAAACTCTTATTCGATTGTCAACGGCTCATGCAAAAGCTCGATTGTCTAAAAATGTTACAGTGGAAGATGCATATGCAGCAATTGAATTAGTACAATATGCATATTTCAAACGAGTACTTGAGAAAGAAAAGAAGAAACGTCGAAGGAATGAAAGTGAAGCAAGTACTGATGGAGAAATTGAAGATCAAAATAGAAAGAAGAAACGAAGTAAAAAAGATAGCCAAGAAGAAACTAATGATCCTTATGAGTATGATAGTGATAATGATGAGCATATTGATGAAGCGGTTCGCAGAGTAACTCGTTCACAAATGTCAACTATTGAAGAAACGCCAATAGAAGATACCCCAATGGAAGTAGACTCTACACCAACTGAAATATCGGAAGATAGATTTAAATTATTCCGCTCCTCACTTCATAAACTTTTTCAGCATCAACGTGTTCAGTCATTATCTCTTGAAAAAGTTTGTGAGTTTGTAAAGAAACAACATAGTCCTGAATTTTCTTTGGGAGAAATTTTAGCAGCATTACATCGAATGACTGACGCAAATCAAGTAATGCTTGCAGATAATCAAGTATTTCTTATTTAAATAATTTTCATGCTTTTTAATATTTGATATTTTTTTTTGTATTCATTATTAGTATTATAATTATTTTTATATCTATATGACTAATGGAAGGAATTTTTAGAAATTTTTTATCAAATTATTGACATATAAAAACTAAAGATAATATTTTTTCATTAAACACAATTAATAATTATAGATGTTATAATGTATTTTGAAATTTTTAATGGTGTAATTAACTTACTTTGAATTTGATGATAAATTATGAAAGATTTTAAAAATAAAGTAATTCCAATAAACATTATATAAAATACGTTTTTGATAAAATTCTTTAAAATGTGTTTGTAATAAATACTTTCAATTAAAAATTACATATAATTAACACTATTCATGATAAATAAATAATAGAAACATTTTATCTAAAAATTTCGAAATTTAATGTTTATCAATTTTTAAAGGGAGCGCTACGAACGATTTCAGCCATTACACATATAAATGTTTTTATTCGTCATGTCAGTCAGTACATAATTGAGAGTTTAAGAATTACTTATTAACGGAATTTTCTAATAATCGTAGTTTCTTATTAATTATAATAGAAAGATAGTACTTTGTAATATCTTTAAAAATAAGGGCGTAATATGTGAAACTTTACAATAGATTTAGCTATGCTTCTAGCCAAAATGAAGCCTCGAATATTGAGATTAAGAAAGGAAATTATACATTATAGAGGTTAAAAACAGACAAAAGAATTTGAATGATGTTGATTAATCAAGAGGTTTGTTATAGTTTATTTAACTATACGTGTATACATAAATAGTATTTATATTTATTGATATCATTGGAAAATGATATCTATCTAACGAAGCTAATAATGATTCTTGTTAATTGATTGTTATGTTATGACACCTTGAAATTTCATCGTGTAACACGACACAATTGACATTGATTATTTCTTTCATCTATTGATTGTCGCAATATCCACGATATACAAAAATGACACAAGACATTTTGTTTAATCGATTCTTTTTAGAGCTTTCTTAATACAGTGATATTGATATTTTTATAGAGACTAGACACATAAAAAAAATATTCGCCATGGCAACTACGGCTCAAGGCATCACGTGTGCTAATTTTTTATTTTACAACAATTTTGACTCTGCTAATTTGGCCAGAGTTGAGTCGGTTTCAGCTTCAGATACGATAGAACGTGGTAATTTATACATAATTTGATTTCTCAATTATCATCATTTTTTTTGTTTATAATAACTTGAAAATAATTTTATTCTGTAGATGGTTGTAATATCGGCATCGGACCATCTAGAATTACAGAACAATTATTTGATTATGAATTTAATGTATGGACGAAACATGATTGTCATGGAACAGAGTTTCAAAATGATAGTAGGACATGGTTTTACTTTGGTATCAAAGCTCCGGTCCCAGGAGCTTGTATTAAAATCAATGTGGTTAATCTTAACAGACAATCAAAAATGTTTAGTCAAGGAATGTGTCCTGTTTTTAAAGTTATTCCAGGTCATCCTCACTGGGAACGAATACGTGATAAACCGACTTATACCGTAAGTTTAAATTTGTGACATACTCATTATTAATTTTTTTCATTATTCAATTATTTATTTTTTTATAAAATGAAAAGTATGAGATTTTTATTATAGTATGTTTCTTATATATATATATATATATACATAATTTTATAATTTTATATATAGATGGACCAGAAAGGCAATGAATTTACAATATCATTCACCATTCGTACTCCAGATAATTTGAAATCCATTTTATATGTTGCTTTTACGTATCCTTTTACGTATGGAGACCTTCAATATTATTTAAATAAAATTGACGCAAGAATGTCTAAACAAAATGTAACAAGTGCAGATGCTATTTATTATCATAGGGAATGTGCTATAAATTCATTAGAAGGAAGAAGACTTGAAGTGTTGACAATCAGTTCTCATCATAATATTTCAACAGAAAGAGAGGCTAGATTAAAAGGAATGTTTCCAGAATGTGAAGTAGAAAGACCGTTTAAATTTCGTGGGAAGAGAGTTGTATTTGTAAGTGCTAGAGTTCATCCAGGAGAAACACCGTCCAGCTTTGTGTTCAATGGCTTTTTAAATTTTCTATTAAATAATGAAGATCCAATAGCTATTATACTCCGCCGTATTTATGTGTTCAAATTAATACCAATGCTTAATCCGGATGGTGTTGCACGAGGCCATTATCGAATGGATACTCGAGGTGTTAATCTTAATCGAGTATATCTCAATCCTTCTATCACAGACCATCCGACTATTTTTGCTGCACGAAGTTTGATAAGGTTTATTGATTGTCAAAATCATATATGACACTAAAATTTTACGTATCTTCAAAACTTTATAGTATTTTTATTAGTATTCTTTTTATTAGGTATTATCACTATTTTTATGAAGAAAAAGAGGACAATATTAGCGAGCTTCAAAAGTTATCAACGGATAAGAATAAATGTCTTGAACAATTAAATTCAACTTGTGTAAATGTAAAGAAAGATATTGAACTGATCTCATCAAGTAAGCTATCATATTTTAAATAAAATTATAAATATTTAATAATAAAAATTATTTTAATACTAGCTGATAATGAAAATATAGAAGAAATTCAGGATAAATCAGACGAATATTCCGAAAATGTAGGAAAGAAAAATACTTTGGACATTTCTTCTAATGCAAGTAAACTATCAAAAAGTTCAGAAGATTCAGGCCTATTTTTATACATTGATTTGCATGGCCACGCTACAAAAAAAGGAATCTTTATGTATGGAAATTACTTTGATAATTCAGATGACACGATAATGTGTATGTTGCTTCCAAAATTAATGTCGATCAATAATTGTAATTTCCATTTTACTTCGTGCAATTTTACAGAAAAAAATATGTATCTCATGTGAGTAATATTTGATAAATGGGGAATATTTTTTCTTCAATTTTTCAATTGTTAATTAAAATATTGATTTTATTGTAAAATAGTGATAAGAGAGATGGAATGTCAAGAGAAGGTTCTGGTCGGGTAGCAGTCTACAAAATGACGGGGTTGGTGAGAAGTTATACTCTAGAATGTAATTATAATTCGGGTCGTCTAGTTAATACGATTCCTGCAAGAGTGCGAGATACTTTAGTAAAATCACAAGGACAGATGTTTGTACCACCGAAATATACACCCACTGTATTCGAGGAGGTTAGAAAGTAACAATTAATTAAATATGTATTTTAAATCGTTTTTAACTCTTAGTATGACATGATGTGTGTATTACAGGTTGGAGCAGCGTTAGGACCATCAATTCTTGACCTAACGAATAGTAATCCAAATAGTCGTATTCCAAATAGTCAGTATCGTTCTTTAAGGGGTGTAAAATCTTATTTGAAGTTGACTTATGTGAACAATGTCACAAGTACTATCAACAAGCCACGATTGAAGGTAAATGAAAGCACTGAAAACTTGATCAATAACATTGAAATAAGACAGTGTTCGCTGTCTTGAATAATAGTGATATCTATGTTTTGTATGTATATACAATATTTATTGATTTAGCTTATGCTTTTTTTATATAATTCTTATTTACAATGTGCACAGATGAATATTTCAATTATTATTATTATTACATGTATTAATTTGCTTATAGATTCTAATGAAATAGGTGTATTTTTTTTTATAAATAATTATTTTATTTTAAAAATAGGACGATAAATTCGATTATTTATTGTAATTAATAGATTAAATTATGTTACATTATCAATAAATTTATAGTTTTCATACATAAGAGTATATTGTAAAGAACGTGCTAACACGTGTGATTTCATGACTAGAAGATTTTTATAATTAACCAGTTTAAAGAGTTTATTGAAATTTGTTGAATTTAAATATTGATGACAAATGACTGATTTAACGGCATTTAATTATTAATCTAATGTTACCTGTGTTCTACTCTACTTCCATAGTCAAATTAAAAAGAAAAAAAAAACGTAATTCAAACGATAATATTTATTTACAATAAATATAATAAATTTTGTCTAGTGATTCCTTAGTAGATAGTGAACGAATAAATGAAGGATATAGCTCTATCTACATATATGTACATGATTTTAAAATTATAGTATAGTTGAATAGTATCTTCATCTATGTTAATAAAATTCAAAGTCTTTTGACACACTAAATAACTTGCTTTTTTCATTTTATTTGTTTGCTCCTGCTTGTTATCCTAAATGATCCTGATGCACTGGCTTTTAGATCGAATCACCTAAAGTAATAATAGTTTAATTTTATGTCTAGTTAAAAAACCATTTTTAATCGTTTGGTAAGTTAAAAGTCAATTTTAATTTTTTTGAGGATAGTGTCATTAAGGCTTTGAATAATTCTCTTCCAATGAATTAATTATTTTTACTGTCATACAGGGTTTGTCAAGTCATGAAATTGGTCCTAAAGATTCGTCATATTTTGAAGATATTGTGACAACTACTATAAATACTTTACCATCCGAGGAATCAGGCAGTAGTCAAAAGCAAAGAGATATCCCATCAAAATCACGAATAGTTTGTCATACGTCATCACTGTATAGTGCTGTGAAGCGAATCAAAAGCGGGAAGAGAAGTGCCAGGCCACTATCAGCAAATTGTAAGTTTGTGAAGAATCAACGTCATTTGAATAATGTCGAAAATGGCCCAGTTTCTAAAATCAGATCATCTCGAATCGGTTTAAAGGCGACTGTGCTTAAGACAACCGGATTGCGCTACTTGGTCGGCGACATTTATCACCATCGTCATCATCAAGTGAATCGAATGACTAGTAATCGAGGAAAGAAGACAATTGTAGAGTTTATTGGGGAACAAACATCAGTTTTGAAGAAGGGTACTAAGAGAATTAAAATATCAGAAAGTATTTCAAAGACTAAGCCAGAAGTTGGAGAATCATCTAAACAAGGTGGCGAGAGTTTTACACGAAAAAAAATAACTTTGACCGGAGATAAAAATGTAAAATATAAATTATCGAGATGAAATAAACATGAACATGTGAAGTAATACAAGTTAATTACAAAAAATATAAAGGAATAATTCTTGATGGATTGTATACATGATTAATTTGCATAAATTGAATGGTAGCTAAGTAATATTTATGATGTAAGTAAAAAACGGGTATTTTTTCATAATTATATGTCTAAATTATTTTAATTGATAATTTTGAATTTATGTACCCATGCTGTGATATCCTAATTTTTCATCATATTATTTATTATGCGTTAATAATATGTTAATACTCAGGAAGCGTTTAGAAAAATAGTTATATTTGATTAAAATCATATACGTTTATTGCATAAAAAATTTATTATCATATGTAGACGTATAAAATTGTATAGTATATGATAATCTTTATAACTTTAAGATGTAAAAAAATCAAGAATGAAAAATCAATGCACTGGAATTGATACCGTTGTTTGTAGTCTCAGATAAAAGAGTTACATAGTTCAAAAACATAATGTAATTACAACATCTATCTGTATTCTAATAATCGTACTTTAATTGATAAAATTCCGTTAGATACACAAAATTTTGTCTACTATTGAAACGCACAATATAATGTGTATAATTGATTAAAAAAATATAACTATGTATTAATGATATTTAGTGATTCTCATCAATAACTATAAAAATATATCATAAAGTACAAGATTCATATTATAATAAACAAAAAAAGAAGATAATTGAAAATGATTAAATGAAATAATATAAAAAGAGTATGATCAATATTGATCGAATTATTTTATAATCATTTTGACACGTGAACATTAGTTGAATAATAATGACAGTGAGCTGTGTATTTATTTTTTAGGTATACATATTCACAAATGGAATAAATAAAAATGAGTAAGGGTTTTGTGGCAAGTGAAGTGAGCATAGAATCCCCACTTTGGGAGATAGTGTTGTGACGTGACTTGAGTATTTATTGTTTAGCCAGGTTCCCACTTTGTCGAGCAGTCATACGTTACTACAGCACCAACTCCATAGGATCTGTTAAAGCCCGCACTTTGTAAACTTCCTATATACTTGAAGCAGGTGTTTTTACCCGCGAGCTCTCTATACAACGCCTCTGAACGAAGAAAAATACTGCAAAAGTGTAAATTAGATAAAGAAATGGGTCCCAAGAACGTTACTAAAAAAATTTTCATTTTCATCGGCCTTTTTACGTTTTATTTCGTACCAGGTGAGAATTTGTGCTAATTGAAGTGTAAGAAATGTTGTTAAATTAATGAAAGCGTCATTGGGTGCGGTCATTGCAACACGAAGAATAATGTGGCAGTATAAGGCATAAAATAGGTCGCAGTTGTGATTTTAATGAATGACCTATTGATTAATATTAATATTTAAGTTGATACTCATTTGAACGATAATTAAATTGATTAAAATAATAATTGAGAGTAATAACCATAAAGTCCATTCATTATATTCTAAACAATGTTTCATATAAATTATTTTGAATATTATGTTAAATTTATAATTAATTTGATATATTTTTGTTATTATATTATTTTATTTATTTTTTAATAGCTAAAGGAATTAATTGTTACCAGTGTGCAAGCACAAATAACACGAACATCTTTCAGTGCAATGAATTTCTTACGGATGATATAGATATGCAACCAAAGTCATGTGATGGTGTATTTGGTGCAAAATATTGTATCAAACATGTTGGTCGATTTGAGGGTAAAAAATCGTTGAAATATATATTATTTAATGCTGTAAAAATAAAATAACATCACAATAGGTATGGGGGAATATGTAATGAGTAATATGGTGATTCACAATAAGAATGAATGATTGTGTGTGCGTGTGTATAATATTATGGAAGTGTCAGGATTAATACCTGCTTTTTCCTGCCTATTCACATAAACTTGCAGTGTCATCTCCCCGTGGTGACTGTGCCATCTTTCCTACTACTTCTAACCCTTTCGCAGGTGCTTGCTGTACCCTCATCCTCATTACTTTACAACTATCCTATGTATGAAACAGTAGTACTACACGTGCTCCTAAAGAGATTGGATTTCATTTCTGATCTGAGTATGGGATGGATGCGAATCAATGTTCATCTGCCGAAGATTGGAAATGTGAAGAAGGTTCTCTTACGGTGGAGCTGTGAAACCCTACAGTGTGAGAATGTGTAGGTGAGCGCAGCATTGTATAAAAACAACCGGGAGATATGGAGGTGTACTTATCGATTTAATAAGACAAGTCGTTAGTTAATGACTACAATTAATAGAATTATTGACTATTTTATATCACTACTAGTACTAACTGAAATAAATAATTAATTACATATTCGCAGTAGTTTAATAACAAATCAGACAATTGGGTTGTGAAGAAATGGAGAAAAATGAAAGGACGAAGAAAGGAATGATACATGCATGAGTGTAATGTTTTAGTTGTTTGCGAAGATTGGTTGCAGGAATGAAAAATAAATGAAACAGTCGAGAAAGATGGTATGAAAGAATGAAATTATCTTGTCGATGTATTGGAACACGCAGCGTTTATGTTCATCACTCGATCTGGACAATTCAAATTGCCCAATTACGGGTGAGAGACAACCGGGAGACACGTTAACTTATCGTACCTGCGTATATACTTGTTCAACAGATGGATGTAATTACAAGTAGACAGAAACGACAACACCGACTGCAATGACAATTTGTAGTTTATTATTGTTATTTTATATCATTCAAAGATAAAATGATGTCTAAAATCCGTCCAATAATAAATTGTGTTAAGATCCAAACTAATAGTTTGATACTATTATCACAAGACATCATGCAACATTCCGTCCGTGAAAACCAAAAACTCTGACTGATACATAGTTTCAGTGTAATGATTTACTAAGTAAGAAGACAGGATTTTGTAGGCGTGTGTATTACATGTGCGCGTGAAGTCCAGTTCTTTGTGCGAAAAGCGAAGGAAACCTACGAATAATCGACAAGACAGCGACACTATTAATAGTAATACTGGAAATAAATGTAACATTAAAGAAAGAGATTATAGTGAGAATGAAAAGTTTAACGCAATGTGATTTTTGAAGTGTCCTAAAGGAATGTTATACATCTGTTCTGATGCCGAGTGATTATTTTTGTGAATATCCCAGTATGCAGTGTAAGTAATGTATGAAGATGGAAATGCATTTCTTTATGGTATTGATGTATCGACACATACTCGTTTGGTAATGCTGGAAAGGAGATTTGGAGAGTAGTGGAATAGACAGCCGGTGTTTTCACGAGTGTATTGATATGTTTGTTGTTGATGTGGGCATTGAAGAAGCGAAGTTAGAAACTGAAAGATACAAACTATAACAAACACAAAATAAAAATAAGCAGGGATGTTGTGTGTGGAGAAAAGGTTGGTTGATGTAGGGCGCGTAAGGTTGAACAGGGAAGGGGGTTGGATGCATGTTATATAGGCAAGGTATGTAGTGTAGAATAATTTCTATGTGGACATGAGCAACGAGTCAGACGGATGTGGGTGAGAGAGAGAGAAGTGTCTGTGACTGTGCCGTATGTAACGTAGACAAGTGTTGTACGGTAGAGGCGGACTGATGTGATTATTCTGTAGGAACAGATTATGTTGACGTAGATGTTTGTCGTAACACGAGGAAAAGACCGTAACTACTGCTCTCAGAGTAAGTGGTGATAGAGGATTCGTTGTGTCTGAAACGTTGGAAACGGCGTAGAATGTGTTAAGTTAGAAGTGTGACCCACCATATGTCGGGCAGTTTCAGGTGTAGGCCCTACTCTCTCTCGCATGACCTCAGGTAATGGATGATTCCTTTGTAGAAACAGTCCAAGTGGACGTAGAGTATGGACAGTCACGGAAGAGATGATGGGAGTACCTTGTAGTGATTTAAATGTAGAGTATGGTTGTCCTGCAGAACAGCGAAGTGATATGATTCTTGCGTAGCAACGGTTCCTCTGTAGTAGATTATGTGTAGTGGTGCGAGGAGACGTCACTGAAGTGATTTGATGTGCTTGAAGGCTATGTCTTTTTTGTATAACAGTGTAGAGTGATCTGAGATTTCTTGTAGAAAAAACAGTTGCTGTGGACGTAGATCACTTGTAGTTGTAGTGAAGCATGATCTGATTACACGTTGGTGTGTAGACCAGGCTCTTATTGTAGACAAGGTTTAGTGATATGCGTTTCCTTATGTCGGAACGGTCCCTCGTCCGTCGATAGTGTGCAGATTTTACGGAGTCACTACGACCTACATTCCTCTAGTTTTCTCCTAGACCGGACCCCCCATAGTAGAACGGTTTAGTGATATGATTTCTTTTCTGTCTGTAGGAACGGTCCCCTCTTCGATAGATATGTGCAGTTTATGTGTAGAGTAGTGGACTTTAATTTGACACCTCTTTTCTGTTGTAGAGTGGGCATCTCCTGTAGAACGGTTTAGTGATATGATTTCTTTCTGTAGGAACGAGTGTCCCTGCTCGTAGATGATGTGCAGTTTTGTAGAATGACGACGCTAAATCACACCACTTCGTGTTTGTAGACGGGCTCTTTCGGTAGAACGGTTTAGTGCTGTGATTTCTTTGATAGGGACGGTCCCTTCTTCGTAGATTGTAATGTGCAGTTTTGTAGAA